>NC_050466.1:60281268-60626268 GCF_903995425.1 Onychomys torridus | reverse complement strand
TCTTTCATGGCTTCTGCTTTAAGCTCCTGCCTTGCCTTGGCTTTCCTCTGTGATGGATTGGGACCTACAAGTATAAGCCAAATCCACCATTTCCTCCCCAGGTTGCTTTTGGGCAGAGCATTTTATCACATCATCAGAAAGCCAACTAGGACACCTTAAGAAACAATCGAGAATTCTTTGGTAGAATAAAAGCATGGAAGTAAATAATTACTGTATGTTTGTAAATGCACATGTATATATTTAAGTGTACCTCCTACTTTTTGTTCCCTGGACAGTTACTGGATGAAAATAATTGTAGGAGAATAGCCACCAAGCCCCTCAAAGGTTAAATTAAATAGAGGAGTGTGACTGCAATTTGATTATGCTTTGATTTTTTATCAAATACAGTCAATTTTTTTCCTCTAATACGGTCTGAAGTTCTGTTTTTATACATCTCTGTAGGTCACCCAAATGGCTTGTTCAAAATTCAAAATTTCTTCCCCTCATGAATAATTTCCCTCCAAAGGTAACCTTTCTCCTGTATGGGAATAATGGAAGTGCTTATGTAGCATAACAAAGAAAAATGGGTTACAGCTTGTGCCACACTGAGCTGTAAACAGAATCTTGTTTCTGTGCTCTGTACTTGTTCTCTTTTTCCATGTGTGCAGTCCTAGAAAGGATTGACCTGTTGTAGCCATGGGAGGTGGGAGTGGGGAGCTAGTCTTCTGTTATAGGCAGGAGGAATGAGTGAGGGATACTAGTTGTCAGGTTCAACGCCAGTCAAGAACCAAACTTTTGTTTCTTAAGCTTGTGGACAATTTTATTAGAGTTGGAAAGAAAAATCTCAGAGCAGGCAAGATGTAAATCGTGGCGGCTTCCTGGAGGAGGAAAATGGAGAAGAGAAGAGAAATTCAAAAAGCACGCCATTTGAGTTTTGAGTAGAGTCTACATGAAGGTGAGCTGTATGTCAGACAAGCTGTCACATGGTAGGGTGGGGCTTTAGAAAATGAAGCCCGAAGTGTTCAGACAGTGCACTTAGAGTAGAGCAAGGAGGAAGAAACGGAAAAGGAACTTTCCGCGTAATTCAGAAGCGTGGGCTAACAAGTCCCTGGCTGTGGTTCTGTAGGCAACTGCGCAGAGAGTGGGAATTCTGGGAAGAAAAAGTACATCATTTCATTAAAAGGATAATTATTTCTCCTACTTCTTTAGCATAGCTTAAGGTGAACCCTCCTTTTTGAGGGGCATTCCCACCCTTCCAAGGGGTGGTCCCTTAGCAAGGTGATTGATCTGTCTAAGTTTATTGTCTGATCTTCACCCAGGCCAGGGATTCCATTCTCTTGATCAAAGGAAACATTTTTTCCTTAATGGGCCTTTAGTGCTACTGTGACAATCCCCACCCCTTTAACAAGATTACGCTAAAAACATTTAGGAAATGGGCTCAAATAAAGGACCTTTTTTTTTTGCCGTAAACTTACACCTAGAATCTCACACTTATGATATTAGCTCTTACTGATTCTTGATTACTCCTCAATGATTCTTCCAGAAATACCATCCCCTTCCTCCTAAAATTCTCCATTCTTGCTAGTTTATTACCTTCTACTTTTCCTTGCTCTTATCATTTTTGGAGTCCTTGGACTAAACTTTGTCCTGGGTGGGAGTGTATTGAGGTTGAGGAGATGGTTCAATCTGTAATGAGCTCTCTGTGACAGCATGAGGACCTGAGAGCCTGTTTAAAACAAAAGAAAAGAAAAGAAAAGAAAATGAAACAAAACAAAGCAACCGTCAGGTGGGATGAGCACATTTCTAATTCTGGTTCTGGGAGGCAGAGATGGGTAGATCTCTGGATCTCGCTGTCCCACCAGTCCAGTCCATTTGGTAATCCACAGGCCACTGAGAGATCCTGTCTCAGACAACAAGGTGGAAGGTCTGGAGAGATGGCTTGGCAGTTAAAAAGCACATACTCTTCTTCCAGAGAGCATGAGCTTGGTTCCTTAGCACCAACGCTGAGTGGCTCACAGCTGCCTATAACTCCAGGGGAATTTGACTTTCTCTTCTAGTCTTTGTGAGCACTGTGCTCATTGCATTTTTAAGAATATATTTATTTTTATTTTATGTGTATGGATGTTTTGCTTGTATATCTGTCTGTGTACCATGTGTGTGCCTGGTGCCTGAGGAGGCCAGAAGAAGGTGTTGGATCATCTGGAACTGAAATTACAGATTGTTGTGAGCCACCATGTGGGTGTTAGGGTCGACATACAAAACAGAGAGCTTCACTCCGATATCGGGTCATAAATGAAGCTTTTTATTTATAGCACGAGCTCGTGGGTCACCAGCGCGAGGAGTAGCTGGTGACCCCGAGTTTGAGGCTCACAGGCCTTTTATGAGGCAGTTCTACCAGGGCAGGGGAGTGGGGTCACCCCGAGTGCAGACACCTGGACGCCAGATGTCTCTACGGTCTTTTCTCAGAGTCTGGGTAGGTAAACGAATTCCAAGCTTATCTAGCAAGGGGTTATTTGGCAAGCATTCTTCTTAAGCAATTTATCTTGCAAACACACCCCCAGGGGTTATTTGGCAAGCATCCTGTTAGCACAGTATGGTGGGCTAACTTTTCTGATATGGGGTGTGGGGGCAGAGTGCAGTATTTCCCACTGAATCTGCAATTAGCAGAGCTAGTGGAGGGGGGGGGCTTGTTTCCCTTACAATGGCCTTTCATTCCTCCCTTTCTCTTGTGCCGGCCTTTAATCCTAAAGGCCACTGCCAGATACCGGCTGGTACCGTTGCCTCAGGATCATTATCTTAACCCCATTTACCTGGGATCGTACAAGAGCCGAGATTTGATTGAGGATACATGGTCCAATTATGAGGATAAGAATTAATATAATAAGTGGTCCTGTGAGGGCTGACAATAATGTAGTTGGCAGAGGTCCGGGTGCAAGTCAGGCCATCAGCCCCATAGTGGGTGCTGATTAGAGGTAATTTTTTTACAATTTTTTCTTGGCCTGATATAACCTGCCAAGTCTGAGACACTGGTTGATGTGGGTTACTTTCGGTCGCACTGGCGACGAATCCGAAGCTTAAGAGGATTGTCAGTCCGTTCCGCAGTCCAGGAGTCTTCTGGCACTTTGGCTGGCTTGAGGTGGGAGGCATGGATCCAGGCGGCGATCCCGTCCACCTTGACCGCCGTTGGAGTGGTCAGCAGGACTTGGTATGGTCCCTTTCACCGGGGTTCTAAAGTCTGATGCTGGTGTCTGCAGACATATACAAAGTCCCCCATGTGGAACTGATGGGCAGCGCTGTCCCCACCGGGTTGGTATGCAGCGGACAGTTGTTTCCACAGTGTATGCTGGACAGATGCTAAGGCTTGCAGCCTGTCAGACAGAGGGGAAGGCATGATTTCTCTTTGCTGGAGGGTTAGGTTCTTAACTGGGGGTGCACACCCAAGGAGCAGTTCAAAGGGGGTAAGACCCATGAAGGAAGGGGTATTTCTAGCTCTAAAGAGGGCATACGGTAGGAGCATTGTCCAATCTCTAGAGCCAGTCTCCATGGTCAATTTAGTTAAGGTCTCCTTAATTGTTCTCCTGTCCTGAGCTCTGGGGTCTATAGATATAATGTAATTTTTTAATCAATCCCCAGTATTTTTGTCAGTCCCTGACTTACCTGGGCCATGAACGCTGGTCCATTATCTGACCCAATTACCTGAGGCAGTCCAAATCTTGGGAAGATTTCTTCCAGGATTTTCTTAGCAACTATTGCTGCAGTCTCCTTTTTGGTGGGGTAGGCTTTTACCCATCCTGTAAAGGTATCTACAAACATTAGCAGGTACTTCAGGCCATACTTAGCTGGCTTTACCTCGGTGAAGTCTGCTTCTCAATGCTGGCCAGGGCGGGTTCCTCGTACCCTTTTTCCGGGGGCCAGTTTTTTAGGATATGTATTTACCTGCTGGCCGGCCCGGCAAGCAGCTACCATCTTTTCTGCCATTTGTTTCTTTTTAGATGGGGAGAGGGTCTTATCTTTTGTAGTCAGCTGGATCCATTTTTTTGCTGCCCAGATGGGTTAATTTGTGGATCCTTTCTAGAGTGTCTTTCAGAAGTTCTGGGGGTGGAGCCTCTTCAGGAGCTGAATCCTCCGGAGTCGAGGCATGAAAGGCCAGGCTCCTTGGATCCCGGAGGGCAGCCTCCTTTGCCTCTTGATCGGCCTTCCTGTTTGCCGCGGCCACTGGGGAGTCTCCTTTTTGGTGCCCAGGGCAATGGACGATGGCCAGCTCTCGGGGTAACATTACAGTCTTTAATAGGGCCTTAATTTTTTTTTTTTTTATTATTTTTTTAGCCGATGTTAGTAGCCCTCTCTCGATATATTGCCCCATGCACATGCGCTGTTGCGAACGCATACCGGCTGTCAGTATAGATTGTGGCCCGTTTCCCTGCAGCCATGGTGAGAGCTCGCGTGAGTGCTATCAGTTCTGCTTTCTGGGCTGAAGTTCCTTCCGGGAGGCTACTAGACCAAATTACCCGATTTTTGTCCGCTAAGGCTGCTCTCGCTTTTTTCTGCCCCCTCACTCAGGAAGCTGCTGCCATCCGTATACCATATCAGATCAGAGTGGGCTAGAGGCTGGTCTGTTAGGTCCTTTCGGACCCCAGTCTCTTGGGCTAGGATGGCCTCGCAGTTATGGACTAGTTTATTTTTACCCTCTTTCAGGGAGATTGGGAGGCCGGATTTAAAAGGGACGGGGGCCCAAATGTGATGCGCTCTCGGTCTAGTAGCATTGTCTGGTAATAGGTGGCCCGAGCATTGCTCAGCCATCGGTCAGGCGGCTGGCGGACAATGCTCTCCAATGCATGGGGAGCTATAACAGTCAGATGCTGTCCCAAAGTTAATTTGTCCACGTCTCTCACCAAAATAGCCACTGTTGTCATTGCCCGGAGGCAAGTGGGCTATCCTCTAGCCACTGGGTGGAGTCGTTTGGATAAGAAGGCGACAGGCCTTTTTCAGGGTCCGAGAACTTGCGCTAGTACACCAACCGCCACCCCTTTTTGTTCATGGAGGTATAGGGTGAAGGGCTTACTCATATCAGGAAGGGCGAGGGCAGGTGCCGACAGGAGTGTCTTCTTTAGCGTTTCGAACACTGTCTGGTGTTTTTCTTGCCAGACAAAGGGGTTCTTTTCCCGAGCCGGAACTGTGTGGGTTTTAAGGTGACCACAACGGGTGGCTGTTCTACTGCCAGTCCAGGTCCCCCCCCCATCTCTGCCCAAACCTCCGGGAATCTGTGGGTCCATTTTTTATTTTCCAGTCCTGTGGGGACCATAGTCAGTTGGGCCGCGGGGATGGTGGTCCCATACAGCTGATATTTCTCTGTTGCTGGGAGTTCTTTTCCCAAGTTGACTGTTTTCTGAGTGGTCCAGGGTCTCTCTCTGCTTCCATTTGTTCCTTGGACCAGTGACTTTTGGGTAGACAGAGGGCCTAGTGGATGCTTGATGGCTGAATAGACTGCCCCCGTGTCCATCTCAAAGTCCATTGGGGTCCCCTCCATTTTAAACGTTACCCGGAGTTCGGGGAGGGGGTCTGAACCCTGACTTCCTCAGTCGTCAAGGGCCAAGACCGACTGGCCTCGTCTTTTTTTTTTTTTTTTAAATATAATAAACCTTTTCTGCTTCCTTGACTAAATCTCTCAAACTCAGTTCCTGCAAACCATCTAATATCTGTAATTTGCGTCTTATGTCTGCAGCTGACTGTCCTATAAAGGCCATCGCTACCGCCCCCTTCTGTTCTTCAGACTGTGGATCGAAAGGCGTATACTTCCTGTATGCTTCTATGAGCCTTTCAAGGAAGGCAGAGGGGGTTTCGTCAGGCCCTTGGAGAACCTCATCTACCTTAGCCAAATTAGTGGGCCTTCTGGCCGCCGAATGGAGACCCGCCATTAGAGTCTGGCGATAGAGGGACAGATGCTCCCTACCTTCCAGAGTATTCAGATTCCACGTTGGGCGCCTCATCATGAGGGCACGCCCTTCTCTGGCGGGTGCCCTGTGCAGGCCCCGGGTCCGGATCCTGCCCCAGCTGGCGGTGGCGGTGGCGATCTGTAAGGTGGTGGGGGGTCTAGGTCAAGAGAAATGAGATCAGCCTGAGACTCTGGCAGGGGTGCAGGTGTCGGGATCAATGGGGGAGGGGGAGATTTAGGCGAATCAGAGGTTTTGGTTAGAAGGAGAGAGGTATGATCAGTAGGTGGTGCAGATGGGCCGACCTGAAATGACCAGACCCATTTAGGTGGGTCCATCATTAAATCTTCCCAGACCCAGATGTAGGCTTGTTGGTCCGGATGCCCATGTGAACCTGGAATGAAGATTTTTTGTTTGACTGTTCTGATTATATTAAGATCAAAAGTACCATCTACCGGCCACCCGACTCCGAAGGTGGGCCATTCAAACGAACAGAAAGTCTGTCACTTTCCTTTCCTCATCCGAACCGCCAGGTTTAACGCGCGGTCCGTCACTGCCGACCAATGAGAGAGGGTTAGGGACAAAGGGGTGGAAGCAGACTTGGCGGCCGACTGTCCCTTTCCAAACAAGTAGAAACCGACATAGAAGGACACAAAGATAGAGACACAACATACAAACAAGACAAGCCGGCAAAATGGTAGGGAAAATGAAGCCAAAAGATTGTCTATTGGCCCGGGCGGTCTGAAAAAATCTCCTAGACAAAAGGGAATCAGACGGGGCCCCTGTCTCAGGGTCCCCATACTCCAGAGCGTCCTCCAGAGCTGCAGCCTGTGGGTTCAGGACACGTCTGTCCCCCACCGTCCAAGGGTCCTCATGGGCCGCTTGAACAGCTGCTTCCCTGCCGACTCACCACCGTCCTTATCAATCTCGGTGGGACCTCCAGATGTTAGGGTCGACATACAAAACAGAGAGCTTCACTCCGATATCGGGTCATAAATGAAGCTTTTTATTTTTAGCACGAGCTCGTGGGTCACCAGCGCGAGGAGTAGCTGGTGACCTCGAGTTTGAGGCTCACAGGCCTTTTATGAGGCAGTTCTACCAGGGCAGGGGAGTGGGGTCACCCCGAGTGCAGACACCTGGACGCCAGATGTCTCTACGGTCTTTTCTCAGAGTCTGGGTAGGTAAACGAATTCCAAGCTTATCTAGCAAGGGGTTATTTGGCAAGCATTCTTCTTAAGCAATTTATCTTGCAAACACACCCCCAGGGGTTATTTGGCAAGCATCCTGTTAGCACAGTATGGTGGGCTAACTTTTCTGATATGGGGTGTGGGGGCAGAGTGCAGTATTTCCCACTGAATCTGCAATTAGCAGAGCTAGTGGAGGGGGGGGGGCTTGTTTCCCTTACAATGGCCTTTCATGGGGACCAAACCTGGCTTCTCTGGAAGAACAGTAAGTTCTCTTAACCACTGAGCCATCTTTCTAGGCCCTTAAACAAAATAAATCTTCAAACAAACAAACAAACAAACAAACAAACAAGAAAGGTGGATAGCTCCCAAGGAACGACATCTGGAACTGTCCTCTGACTTCTACATGCAGTGTCATAAATATGCATGAGCATTTACACATACGTTTATGCCCTCACCCACACATGCATGTGCATGTGTGGGTGCATGTCCTAGTTCACTTTTCTCTTGCTGTGACGAAGACCATGAACAAAAGAAACTTGGGGAGGAAAGAGTTACAGCTCATAATCCACTGGTTCTCAACCTGTGGGTCACGATCCCTTTGGGGTTACATATCAGCTATTTATTTACATTATGATTTATAGCAGTAGCAAAATTACAGTTATGAAGTAATAACAAAATAATTGTATGGTTGGGGATCACCATAACATGAGGAACTAACTGTATTAAAGGGTTATAGCAGTAGGAAGGTTGAGAACCACTGCATTATATTATAATATAACATCATGAAGAGAAGTTAGGGTAGGAAGTCAAAACAGGAACCTTATGGCAGGAACTGAAGGAAAGGCCAAGAGGAACCCTGCTTACTGGTTTGCTCTCCAGGGCATACTCAGCCTGCTTTCTTATCCACTCTGGGACTAGTTACCCAGAAATGGTTTCACCCACAGTGAGTTGGGTCCTCTTACATCAACATCAATCAAGAAAATGCCCCATAGACTTATCTGCAGGCCAGTCTGATGAGGGCATTTTCTCAGCACAGTGTGCATATCCACACATAACATATCTTCAGACTTCCTATCATTTCTTCCTAGCACCACTCTGCAATAGCTGTTGGTGATTTAAACATAGCTGGTTCTCATTATTTGTGGCAGCCTTTTCTTTAAACTTGCTGTGAACTCAGAGTTAGTGAGTATTGAAGCATGTTTCCCAGGGGAAATATAGGGTTAGATTCCTTCGAGCTTATAGGCTTTCCTTTGCCCAATGCACTGTTTCCATGGTAAATATTTACAGAGATTTTTGGTACAGAATAGGAGAAAGTTCCCAGAATACTCCTAAATACTTAGGGCACTTTCTTAAGCCTCCTTGGTGCCTGTCTTCTTCCTTATGGGGCTCAGGGCCTGTGAGATATGTGAGGCCCATCCAGCACAGCAAGGCAGTTCTGTTCTTCACATTGAGTTGCCTCAACAGACGTGGGAGAAAGGGTGACTTGAACTGAAAACTGGACTTTGGCAGATTTTAGGTCTGAGATCCTGATGTCCTCTCAATTAACACTGGAAATGCTCTTGGTCTGCTCTTTACTAACTGATGCCTCAAGTTTTTCATATAAGGGTCTTAGAGGCTGTGAGTTAATTGATATTACAAATTAGCCCATTCCTGCCTGTTTGATCAAAATAGGGCTTTTTATCTTTTTATTTTGAGACATTTTCTACTCCTCCCTCCTCCAAATAGAAGCTATTCTTCTTAGAACTGATTCAGAAATCCCTGATTTTTCAGGTTTTGCTCTCAGCTAAGAACTATGGACTGGAATGTAGCATTCTCTTTCCTTAAGTTATCTAGCATTAGGTCCCTCCATGTTTAATCTTGGCTTATCATGTTATGCAGCTCATCCAGACTCCTGCTCACAAGGAGGTACTAGGTAAATTATCATTTCATTAGTTAGTTTTCCACTCTGGGTCATGGGGTAATAGACTTCCCATCTTGAAGGCTGACGGTCTTTACTCCAAGCAAGTTATAGACCCAGTCCTGAATTACCCTCCATTCCAAGCTATATGCTGTCTCAAGACCCTCCTATGAGAATTTCTGATTCTTTTAAGGTTGGTGTCATAAACAACTTGGCTCATTTTAAGCCAAAGGAGTTGGCTGGATGGATGTAAAGTTTGTGTGGCTTTTTCCTCTGGATTGAAATATTCCCTTCTGAAGGGTCCAGAAATGTAGAAATATAAAATTATAAGCTTACAAGATAAAAACTGACAGTCATCAGCTCTAAAGGTTAACTTCTAACAATAGCTCTCTGCTTTACAGCCAGCTCCTCTGTCAACAGCCAGGGGCTAACTTTTAACCCCCTTGCCCCTTACAGACAACAACTGCCTGGACCAAAGTTAACTTTTATTAGTTGTTATTTTACATGACTCCTAGTGTGCACCCCATGCCTAATACTATAAAGGGGGGCCAGTACCCACCTCCATTGCCACAGCCTCAGAATTCTAACCTTGACTGTGGTCTCAGCTAGCTGATAAGTTTTCGTGCTCTGTGGTGTTTTATAATTTTTTAATTTTTCTGGAATAAAATTTACTTCTGGTTTAATAGACTTTTGTGGTTTGTCCCCCCATTGTTGGGACACTCCAGACCCAACACCTTCCAGAGGAGGGATGTTCAAAAGACTCGGGAAGTAAATGAGGTATACAAGGCCCAGCAAGTAAATATAAGTTACAAGGCTCAGGGAATTTCTGAAAGTTCCAAGAGTCACAAGTCTACTCCCTGAGTTTAGAAAGGAGAAAACAAGTGCTGGTGAGAAGGGACTCTGACTTGTTGAGCAACCTGCAAGTTGTGCAGAGAGAGATCCAGGGTTGCAGCTTTTGAGAATTATTGCCCATGCTGAGGTGGGCTTTTGGGTGATCCTCTGTCCTTGATTTGTCTATCCAGTAGGGATTGGTATTGGCTCAGGACCCCCAAGACCAAGTTCTCTGTACAAAGGAGATTTATTTGCCTCAGAGAGACAAAAAGCAGGGAATAAGAGACAAGGACAGGAGCTAGAGGATGAGGGAGAAGGGGAAGGGAACAAAGAAGATGGGGAGGTGGTATTTATCCTGGGGGAGGCGATGACAACAAAGGACTGCCTTTGGATAAAGAGGAGACAGATGTGGCCCACAGGCAAATGACAGTTTATAAAGGTAAAGGGAAAACCCTGTGTTAGGATGAGGTGGACAGGCTAATTTTGATTGGGCATGTTAATTAGGTGAGCCAAAGGAGGCTTTTGATTGCTGGCCTTCAATACTATGGTAGCTGGACCTTGGTGGTCAGCCTCAGGAGGAGGGAGTGGTCAAATAAGGGAATGGCCCTTGGTGGCTAGCTTTAGGAATGTAATCTAAAGGTTTTTAGCAAGGCAGAGGGAATGGGGGAGAAGGACAAGGCCTGCCAGAGCCATGTTTGCCATGCCTGGGCCGGCCAGAGTCCCTTCATATATTCCCGTAGGTGCCCTCAATGAACTAATTGGTTTACTATGCTAGACTTGGATGGAACATTTCTTTGGTCTATCATCAGTGCCTTATAGTCCCAGGAAAAGGAAAAGGCAATTGAACCAGGCTCAGAGAATGAACCACAACTAAGGGAAGAATTCTGTGGTCCTTCTGGGCAGGAGGAACAACAGAAAATGTCACAGAACAGGCTTTTGGGGTTCTATGGCATCTCTCATTGACTCCTGCTGTCATTGCCAGTGCTGGCAGAGATTCCAAACTTCTTTCTTCACTTGATATTTACCAGAGCTGAAAAGTGATTCCAACTTCTTTTCTGTTGTCTTGAGTAGCACAGCTAAGGTTATGCATGTGAACTTCTTAAATGTCTGTGTAGTGGGTAGCTGTTCCAGTTTTGACCTGGAAGTACTATACCCAGTGAGGCTTCTGGTAACTGTCATGTCTGCCTATGACCTGCCTCTGAGATGGGCTGAGAAAGGAGCCCTTAAGACCCAAGATCCAGATGTGCTGGATCTCTTGGTTCCTGGTGATCCTGGATGCTGAATGGTAAACCCAGCAGAGTTCTCCAGAGAACGCAGCTGGACTGCACCTCACCTCTCCCAGATCCTGTAACTAATCCCTTTACTAGCTGTAAGTTACCCCCCAAAATAAACCTCCTTTTTAACTACATGGAATTGACTTAATAAATCCTCCAATATGTCTGGGTTCAGGGAAAATAAGAACTTGCTTTGCCTTTGGCTTCTATAAAAGAAGGAGCCTATCTTGCACTTAAGATTTTAGCAGTGACAGATTCCAAGTTTATAGTGTGTACCTGTATTATGGCATTAGGATCACCATAGCAAGTACAGGGTTAACCTCAGCATGGGGCTAATCCTGCACAGCCTGAGAGAAAGAACTCAGATGATGGCAGAATCCTGTTATTTTTAAAAAAATATTTTTCTTTATTATTATGTGTTTTAAATTCTATACATCAGCCATGGGTTCCCCTGTCCTCCCTCCTCCCGCCCCCACCCCCACCTTCCCCCAGCCCCTCCCCTCCATTCACATGTCTCCAGGATCAAGGCACCCCTGGGGATTCATTTAAACCTGGTGGATTCAGTACAGGCAGGTCCTGTTACCTCCTTCCAGACTGAGCAAAGTGTCCCTGTGTAAGCCCAAGGTTTCAAACAGCCAGCTCATGCACTAAGGACAGATCCTGGTCCCACAGACTGGGTGCCTCCCAAACAGATCAAGCTATTCAATTGTCTCACTTATCCAGAGGGCCTGATTCAGTTGGGGGCTCCACAGCCTTTGGTTGATAATTCACATGCTTCCATTCGTTTGGCTATTTGTCCCTGTGCTTTTTGCAATCTTGGATTCAACAATTCACACTCTTGCAGATCCTCCTCTTTCTCGACAGTTGGACACCTGGAGCTCCACCTAGGGTCTGGCTGAGGATCTCTGCATCCCCTTCCATCAGTTATTGGATGAGAGTTCCAGCACGACTGTTAGGGGGTTTGGCCATCTGATCATCAGACTAGGTCAGATCAGGCTTTCTTTCAACCATTGCCAGCAGACTACAGAGGATATATCATTGTGGATTTCTGGGGACCTCTTGAGCACTCTGCCTATTCCTGTTCTCATGTGGTCTTCATTTATCATGGTCTGTTATTCCTCATTCTCCCTTTCTGTTCTTGATCCAGCTGGGATCTCCTGCTCCCCTAAGCTTTGTTTCCCTCAAACCTTGCCCTTCATTACTCCCACTGTCGTCCAGGTTGTTCATGTAGATCTCATCCATTTCTCTGTCATTGGGTGATCCTTGGGTCTTTCCTAGGGTCCCGTTTTCTAGGTAGCCTCCCTGGAGTTGTGTAGCAGTCTAGTCATCTTTGTTTTACAACTAGTATCATCCTATGAACGAGTACATACCATGTTTGTCCTTCTGAGTCTGGGTTACCTCACTCAGGATGATTTTTTCTAGATCCATCCATTTGCCTGCAAACCTCATGATGTCATTGTTTTTCTCTGCTGAGTGATACTCCATTGTGTATATGTACCATATTTTCTTTATCCATTCTTCAGTTGAGGGCATCTAGGTTGTTTCCAGGTTCTGGCTATTACAAACAAAGCTGATACAAGCATAGCTGAGAAATGCCCTTGTGGTATGATTGAGCATTCCTTGGGTATATGCCCAAGAGTACTATAGCTGGGTCTTGGGGGAGATGGATTTCCAATTTTCTAAGGAAGTGCCATATTGATTTCCAAAGTGGCTGTACAAGCTTGCATTCCCACCAGCAGTGGAGGAGAGTTCCCCTTGCTCCACATCCTCTCCAGCATAAGCTGTCTTCTATGCTTTTGATCTTAGCCATTCTGACAGGTGTAAGGTGGTATCTCAGAGTCATTTTGATTTGCATTTCCTGGATAATTAGAGATGTTGAGCAATTCCTTAAATGTCTTTCAGGCATTTGAACTTCCTCTGTGGAGAATTCTCTGTTTAGTTCTATAGCCCATTTCTTAATTGGACTGTTGGGTATTTTGATGTCTAATTTCTTGAGTTCTTTATATATTCTGGATATCAGCCCTCTGTCAGATGTGGGGTTGGTGAAGACCTTTTCCCATTCTGTAGGCTGTCGCTTTGTCTTGTTGACCATGTCCTTTGCTCTACAAAAGCTTCTCAGTTTCAACAGGTCCCATTGATTGATTGTTTCTCTCAGTGTCTGTGCTACTGGTGTTATATTTAGAAAGTGATCTCTGGTGCCAATGCATTCAAGAGTATTTCCTACTTTCTTTACTATCAGGTTCAGAGTAGCTGGATTTGTGTTGAGGTCTTTGATACACTTGGACTTAAGTTATGTGCACGGTGACAGATATGGATCTATTTGCAGCCTTCTACACATTGACATCCAGTTATGCCAGCACCATTTGTTGAAGATGATTTCTTTTTTCCATTGTACATTTTTGGCTTCTTTGTCAAAAATTATATGTTCATAGGTGTGCGGGTTAATGTCAGGGTCTTCAATTCGATTCCATTGGTCCACATGTTGGTTTTTATGCCAGTACCAAACTGTTTTTATTACAGTAGCTCTATAGTAGAGCTTGAGGTCGGGGATTGTGATGCCTCCAGAGGTTGTTTTATTGTACAGGATTTTTTTGGCTATCCTGGGTTTTTTTGTTTTTCCATATGAAGTTGAGTATTATTCTTTCCAGATCTGTGAAGAATTGTGTTGGTAATTTGATGGGAATTGCACTGAATCTGTAGATTGCTTTTGGTAAGATTGCCATTTTTACTATGTTAATCCTGCCTATTCATGAGCATGGGAGATCTTTCCATTTTCTGACATCTTCTTCAATTTCTTTTTTCAGGGACTTAAAGTTCTTGTCGTATAGGTCCTTCACATGCTTAGTTAGTGTAACCCCAAGGTATTTTATATTATTTGTGGCTATTGTAAAGGGTGATATATCTCTGATTTCCTTCTCAGCCTGTTTGTCTACTGTATATAGGAGGGCTACTGATTTTTTTGAGTTGATCTTGTATCCTGCAATGTTGCTGAAGGTTTTTATTAGCTGTATCAGTTCCTTGGTTGAATTTTTGGGGTCACTCATGTATACTTACATGTCATCTGCAAATAGGGAGAGCTTGACTTCTTCCTCTCTAATTTGTATCCCCTTAATCTCTTTATGTTGTTTTATAGCTCTGGCTAGAACTTCAAGTACTATATTGAATAAGTATGGGGAGAGGGGACAGCCTTGCCTTGTTCCTGATTTTAGTGGTATTGCTTTGAGTTTCTCTCCATTTAATTTGATGTTGACTCTTGGCTTGCTCTAGATTGCCTTTATTATGTTTAGGTATGTTCCCTGTATTCCTGATCACTCCAAGACCTTTATCATGAAGGGGTGTTCGATTTTGTCAAATGCCTTTTCTGCATCTAGTGAGATGATCATGTGGTTTTTTTCTTTGAGTTTGTTTATATGGTGTATTACATTGACAGACTTTCATATGTTGAACCACCCTTGCATCCCTGGGATGAAGCCTACTTGATCATGGTGGATAATTGTTTTGATGTGTTCTTGGAGTCTGTTTGCCAGAATTTTATTGAGTATTTTTGCATCAATGTTCATGAGGGAGATCGGTCTGTAGTTCTCTTTCTGAGCCAGGCAGTGGTGGCGCACACCTTTAATCCCAGCACTTGGGAGGCAGAGGCAGGCAGATCTATATGAGTTCGAGGCCAGCCTGGGCTACCGGGTGAGTTCCAGGAAAGGCTCCAAAGCTACACAGAGAAACCCTGTCTCAAAAAACAAACAAACAAACAGAATCCTGTTTTTATGGAAACTGTGGTGATCAGTAAGTGTGGAATCTGGAGTCTGTTCTGTTGCTGGATCCCATCCGACTTGTAGAAGGGTCTTTGAAGGGAGGAATGAGGATTAAGAAATAACAGATAGGAAAAATAGAGATGTAGATGTAAAAGAAAAAGACAGAGACACAGAATAGCATCAGTCAGGAGGGTTCTTTGTCAATATTATAGTTGCCCTTAGTTTATCCCTCATGAGCTTTTTATACACCAGCAAGGGGAGAGGCAAAAGTCCTTCCCCTCTCAAGGACACCATGGTTCAAGCTACAAAGTAGAGACAAATGTAAACAATTCCTTAATTTTCAAAACATCTGGCAGCCTTGCCTTATGGCAAAGCATCCTTTAGTTAGGCCTTGAAGTATAAGATACCTGGTAACCATGCCTTAGGCCAAAACATCCTATTATGCAGCCTTGTGGGGCAAAACAAGCTTGTACTCTCTGACCTTGATTCGAATAAGGCCATACTATGGAGTCTCTGTGGGCCCCTATATTCTATTATCTGTTGTACTTGTCAGGGTTCTTTAAAAAATAGAGTTGAAAGAATGAATACACATTATATGAGGAGATTTATTGGGTTGGTTTCCATAGTAGGTAGTCTGACAATGGTTGTCTGCATGCTGGAAAGGCTGAAAAGCCGGTATCTGCTCAGTCCATGAAGTGGGGTGCCTCAACAGCCCAATCAGTGTGAAGGCCTGGAAGATTTTTGGAGTGTCACTGGTCTTCGGCACATATTGAAACTGGGAGAAGCAGGAATGTGAGGTCATTGATGAGTGGCAGGAGTGGATATATATGCATTCACCATCAAGAAATGAAGATGGGTAGGCAGGTGGTACAGCTTTCTCCTTGGACCTCTAAATCTGAGTCACCACTGGAAGCTACCACTCACTCTTGGACAGAGATTTCTTCCCTCAGTTAATCCTTCCTGGAAATGCCCTCCCAGGCCCTCCTGGAAAAAACACATTTCATAGTGGACAAGATTAATCATATCTGTATAGCCCTGCTCTGGGTGTCTGTTGGGCCCAGCATTTAGGTTTGGGGTCTGTGTTATTGTAACCCTATACAAGACTGTGGGACTCTGGAACCATTCCTTCTCTGTGACATGGAGCTGTGTTTTTTGGGCAACCGTTGGCATTATATTAGTTTTCTGCCATTGCTGTAGCAAATGATGACAAACTTAGGACTTGAAAAACACAGTGTTCTGTATGACAGAAATTTGACATGGATCTCACGAGTTAGGCTCAAGGTCATGAGCAAGGATGTGCCCCTTCCTGTAGGTCCTATGGAAGAATCCATTCTCTCGCATTTTGGCAGCTTCAAGAGGCTTCTTGCAATCTTGGGTTCATGATCTTCCCCGTCACCTTGAAAGCCAATGATGATGGACTCACATTATATCACTCTGACCTCTTCTGCCATCCTTCTCCCATTTTTAAGAATGCTTGTGATTACACTGGACTCATTTGGCATATCCAGAATAACTTCCCCATTTTAAGATCAGCTTACCTATCAATCTTATTTTCATCTGCAACTTAATTTTCTTTTACTGTATAATGTAATGCTATATCCACAGGCTCTGAGGACTAGAGGGTAGATGTCATTGGTGGATCATGACTTCATTCACCACAGGTTCCTGAAGAAATGAGATGTGCATGCTATTTTCTGTCCTTTACAAACCAAATAAGTGGCTATTAAAGCATGTAGTGCATAGTGAATCTGATTGCTAATTTGAGCCTGCATCTACTTTATCAATACCCATTATGAGGAAATTTTGAGAGGGTAGATATTTTGCTGGGGGCACGTTCATATTGTCAAGCATAATTTATTAAGTCTTTACAGGGGTACACTGTCATTCTGAAACGAGCCAATGTCTTTTGTTGCATAGGTTGTAGGATTTTTACTCTTCTACAGCCTCTGAAAATAGCTCAGATGCTGGGCAATTGGTTTCTAGAAGTCTGGTAACTATCCTTCCATCCTAGTACTAACCAGACCTGGCCATGCTTAGAAAGATCAGGTGAGACCTGTCACATTCAGGGTAGTATGGCTGTAAACCTGATAACTATCATAATGTCCAAGGTTTTAGTATTTTCCTTGGCCAAAAGGAAGAGTAGAAAGCTACTGTTTTCTTTTTAGTCAAAAAGTGTTTAAAAAAAAAAACCCTACCCACTCTCTGATATAAATTTTAAATGAAGCCAATATGCTAGGCTGGTCTGCTGGAAAATTATTTCCATCATCACATTCATTGTGTCAACCAGATCTTTGCCTTTAAATATGCTATCCTTGTAAAAATTTCATTTCAGCTGTCAGGGTAATCAAAATGGTTTCAAAAGCTTTTCTTGAACATGGAATTTAAATAAAATAATAAAATACACTATCAAATGACAGAGTCTGCAGGAGGAAGACACCAGATATGGGCAGGTTTTGCATTTTAAAAAATCAATCTGATGAAATGCTCCACTTTGGGAGAAGTGTGCCTGAAATACACAGTTTCAGAATAAATTGAGTGGGTCTCCAACCACAAATCAGACTTGTGGTGCTTGTATAATTAAACACATAAAATGCAGAATAAAGGTTCATTTGTTGAAAGTGATTTTTGATGACAGTTTATGTTGTGTGATGGTATTTTTATGTCATACTGTATAGGCAGAGAAATGGTGGCTCCAAGTTTTATCTTTACAATTGCTGACACTAGGTTTGGAATTTTTTTAAAATCCAACCCACAAGCTACAGATGTCTGTATGCTACAAGATCTTATTCCTCTATGACAGAAAGGAAATGTTGTTGATACAGATATGGATATGAGGAATATATTTTGGAGTGATTTCACTGAGTAATTGAAGAACTGTGCAAAATATTGTTCAAAAGAACATTTTGTTTTACAACATTGCCCAGCTTAGTCATAGTTAAAAATGAAAACAATCCAAGAACAGAAGGCTAGACCTTTTTAGAGGCATTGTGACATCAAAATACCAATTTTGCTACTGTGTGTGTTTTAGATGACAGGGCTGAGATTTTTCATCCTCTCCATCCTCCTCTTCAACACAAGCTTTTTTCCTTTTTTTTTTTGTGGCAGGATCTTTCGATATAGCATCAGCTCCTGAGTGTTGAGATTACAGGTATGTACCACCATGTCTGGGAACAAAAACAACCACTTGAAAACTTTGTTTATCTGTCGTGGTTTGAATAAGAATGGCTCCCATAGTCTTATATATTTAAATACTTGGTCACCAGGAAGGGGTACTAAATGAGAAGGATTAGGAGGTATGGCCTTGTTGGGGTAGGTGTGGCCTTGTTAGAGGAAGTATGTCATTGAAGTGGGATTTGAGGTTTCAAAAGCCCAAGCCAGGTCCAGTGTCCCAATCTTCTTGCTGCCTGTAGATTCAGATGTAGACTTCTCAGCTACCTCTCTAGCACCATGTCAGCCTGCATGACGCCATGCTTCCCACCATGATGATAATGGAATAAACCACCAAAACTGTAAGCCAGCCCCAATTAAATGCTTTCCTTTATAAGCATTGCTGTGGTCATGATGTCTCATCACAGAAATAGAACACTGGCTAAAACACTATTTGACTCCATTTTTTTTTTTGGTAGAGTCAGCCACCTGATTTTTTTTCTTTTCATAAGATTGATTTTCCCCCAACATAATATTTTTATTAATTAATTGGGATTTTTTCATACAATGCACCTGATCATACTTGCTTCTGATTCCTCCCAGGTCCACCCTCCCACTCCTCCCATAAAAAAACCTCCACCAAGTACAATTTGTGTTGCTTATATACTCATTAGAACATGGTCAAACTGCCAGTGGCCAGCCCTTTAAAGAAAACTGAGTCCCCCCTCCCCGCCAGAAGCCATCCAACTGTGAGGAGCTACACTTCAGCATCTTTATCACAATTTTTAAGGACTCTTTTTAATGGTTTCCTACCTGGACTATTTCTCCTTTTGGGTGGTAGTGTGGGGGAGAGGTTGTCACAGAGGCCTTTACTGTCTCTCCTCAGTTACAAATCTGCAGTCATGGATACCACTGCAAAAGTAGCTTCCTTGTGCATAGCATCCAGTGACTGCCACATGGTTTCGGGTGGCAGTATGGATCATAGACATCAGCATGGCCTTAGGAGGGAGCACAGACCACAGACATCAACACAGCTTCCAGCAGCACCATGGATCATTGACATAAACATGGTTTCTGTGGGCAATATGAACCATGGACCATGGATATCAACATGGCCCGCATTAGCCACATGGATCAGTGACATCAGCATGGCCTCCTGAGCCAGTTTGGACCACAGAAAATGAACCATTCTTCATCTCAGATAGCTTATTGTTGTTCAGAGTTAGGGTGATCATGTGGTTGGGCAGCATGTTTGGGGTCAGGACCTATGTGAACTTCAGGCTACTGTACACCACTCTGTTCTTGGTGCTGGCTGCTCTGCTGGTACCCTGGGCACAACCATGTGCTTCCAGCCAGCAGGCAGCACCTTGGCCCAACTCTCTCCTCCCCACAACAGGGAAAGCAGCATGAGCAGCAGCAGCAGCAGCAGCAGCAGCAGCAGCAGCAGCAGTGACAGTTACACTTCGGGTTGAGTGACAGCACTGGTCTAGTGGGTGGTGACAGAGTGAGGTAGCCTGGTAGTGGTCCAAGCCTCCCTGTGGCCGAAGGACCAGCCCTACTCTTCAAGGACATGACCTTTTGTCCTCTACAGCCACAATCTCATACCTGTCTCCATGTTTTTTCTTAAACTAATTCAATTTGTTCTTAGTCTCACAGGTGTACATAATGCATGCCAACAACTCTCATAACCCACCCTCCCCCTTTTGCCTACCATCCCATCTACCACTCCCATACCTCTGCCTCATCCTTTCCACAACTCTCATGTTCATGTCTATTTGTTTTGTTTTATGATCCGCTGAGACTAACCAGGGTTGTCTGTGTGACCATGGGTTTAGAGCCTGGTGGGATCAGCAGTGGATACACAACTAAAGACAATGATTCTACCTTTCCCAGAATCCATTACTATGTAATAACTCAGAGATAAGGGGTAGGGCCCTGTGAGTCCCAGAGATGGACTTGTATGGGTCTAGCGGCTGGACTTGTGTGGGCCTGGTGCAGATGACCACAGTTGCTATGAGTTCATGGTTGTGAGGGCTATATGAGGATGACATTTTGCACCTCATTACTCTATCTTCAGAATCTTATATGCATCCCACCTCTCTTCTGCAATGCTCCCTCAGCCTTGGGGGTGGGGTGGGAGTGGAATAAAGTAAATGTCTTCTTGTTCAGGTTGAGCCAACAACCAACTAACTCCAGTTTTTCGTTTGTGATTGTTGTTGTACTTGCTTCTCAGAGTTCCTCCCTGTTTATAGTTTTCATCTATCCATCTAACTTTCCATTCCATAGCCGCTTTTAAAATAGATTATTTATTTGTGTTGAGTGTATGAGTGTATGCATGTGCCCTATGTGTATGCAGTGATTACAGAAGATCAAAAGATGTTGTCAGATTTCTTAGTTATGGACGTACAGGTAGAACCATTTCTACAGTCTCATCTCTTTTAAAAGCATCACTGCTATGGTTTGAATACATTAATGCAAGAGTGAGGAGAGGTGGGACCTTTAAGATGTTATTAGGTCATTGGTGTGGGATGTTCTTTGTTGTGAATGTGTTGCTGTGATTGGTTGATAAGTAAAACACTGATTTGCCAGTAGCCAGGCAGGAAGTATGGGCAGAATAAACAGACAAGGAAAATTACATGTGCATGTAATGGCACATAGGTAAAGCCACAGAATATGTGGCAACATATAGATAAACAGAAATTCGTTGAGTTTAAATGTAAGAGCTAGTTAATGGTAAGCCTGAACTAATGGCCGAGCAATTTTAATTAATATAAGCCTTTGTGTGGACTAGGTGGGACACAGGAAAACTTTCAGCTACAGGTCATGATGGTTCTGCTTTCATGAACAGGTCCCTTATGAAGAATGAGTTGCCCTCTCCCTCTCCTTCTTCATCTCCCTCCCTTGCCTACTTTCTCTCTTGTTCTTCCATCTTTCATCATGATGATACATCAAGAAAGTTCTTGCTGGAAGTCCCTTGAACTTGGATTTCTTAGCTTCCCAAACTTGAAGAAATCAATCTCTGTCCTTTACAAATCATCTGGTCTCAGCTATTCTGTTATAGTAGCACAATGCTCAAAGACTGTCAGAACAGTACAGAAATGAAATAATATGAGAATTCTGAGTACTTGTGAGAACACTCCAAGAAAACAAGAATCTTGTGACCTCAGTTTCTTCAAAACAGAGAATAGTTCTTGGAATGTATTTTCATGCCCCTCCCAGGAGTGAGTGTACTTTGGATTACCCATTATTGCTTGCTAGTATTATTCAATTAAATGGTTAAACAATCTATCTATGCCTCCATGGAAAAACATGTTTTTGCCTCATGCATCTTTTCCTTGTGATGGTATACAGCTTGAATTCACGAGAACTTTACTCAGGTGAGCATTCTTAATCCTCAGAGTATAAATTGTCTGGTGCTCTGAATAAAGTTGGCTATTGTGCAAGATTTTAGTTCACCTCATTTATCAGCTTCATTGTCCCAGGTCCCACTATCTCTAGAGCGGTAACATTAAGACTACTGCTTCTAGGAACTTAATTGTACAAAAATGGGCAGAGTTGGGAATCATATTACCTGTATTACCTAATAACTCAAACATAAGGATAATCCAAGGAAAAAGGACAAATTGAATCACTATTTTAAGGGTTTGGTTCTTGTCATCTGTCATTTTGCCGATCATCTCTGTGAATTGGACTCCATATTAAGTACTGGCAAGGTATTAATATAAAGAAGTCAGCACCCATGTTAGGTGGCTCACAACCGGCTGTAACTCCTATTCCAGGGGATCTAATGCTGCCTTCTGACCTCTAAGGGCATCTGAACACACACACACACACACACACACACACACACAGAGAGAGAGAGAGAGAGAGAGAGAGAGAGAGAGAGAGAGAGAGAGAGAGAGAGAATGAAGAATTGGTTTTTTGTTTTGTTTTGTTTTGTTTTATTTTTTTTGAGACAGGTCTTTCTACACAGCCCTGACTGTCCTGGAACTTGTTCTGTAGACCAGGCTGGCCTCAAACTCACCTGGCTCTGCCTCCCTGAGTGCTGGGATTAAAGATGTGCACCACTACTGCCTGGCTAAGAATATTTTTAAGAGCCATTAATTAGCATCTTATAGGTGGAGGTTAATCAACTAGAATGCGGAGGAAAGTCTGGAGGAGGGAGAGAAGAGACTGGAGAAAAGAGCTGGAGAAAATTATAAGGGGATGCCCTTTTACATGCCTAAAATCTGTGAGTGACTGTTCTCTTAACTTTCTAGAATATTCTATCCCTCTTTAAGTGGCAAAAGGCTCCTTCATTCCTGGTCACAGTTCTCTGCTGGGAGATCATGGCTTACATTGTCTTCAAGATCTGGATTCAAGCTTCTTGACATCTGTCATGAGCATGACATCCCCTCTGTTATGTTATGGAAGAAAATGACTCTTAAATGCCAGCCTTCCTATTGGATGAGGCAGCTAATGAGGAGTATATGAAGGAGACAACCCCAGAGGCAATACTATAACTCTAATGGTTCCAGTGGAACTTTCAGGTTGGCAGGACTTTTACTATTAGCCACGTGCTAGCATGTGAATGTTTACTTACTAATGATCTCATTTGTTTGTTTCTTTTGAGACAGGGTTTCACTATGTATCTCAGTCTGGTCTTGAACTCACTATTGTGGCCCAGGCTGATCACAGCAATCCTCTTGTCTGTGTCTTTGAAGTGGTGGGATGACAAGGTTGTGCCACCACATCTGGAAAATTCTTATTTTGGTTTGCTTGTTTTGGTGTCCAGTAGTAGGGATTGAATCCATGGCATCACGCATGCCAGGCAGCACTCCCTCACTGTACTGCGCTGCATTCCTGGTTTCCTACTGATGATCTTGATGTGAAATTTGCCAAAATACTGCATCTGATCCAGAAGCAACTAGGAACCTACTTTTGCTCAAGTTTCTCTGTGATAAAATGTAGGGACAGGGCATGAGGCTTGACCTCAAGCATCCTTCCCTGGGGTAGGGACAGTGGATTCAGAAACATCAGCATAAAAAAGGTTTGCAAAAATAGCCTCAGGATCTTGTGGCACTTCCCATGGTATCCCTTTCCCTTACTGTTAATTGGGTCTGGCCTTGGGAATGGGGTGGAAATGACACAAATAAGTTCTAAATTTGGGTATTAAGGTATTGAGAGGCCATGCGATTTTTGCTTGGGACAGTGTCTTGGGATACAATGACCAGTGTGTAAAGGAAACCAGGCAGGGTATGTATGGCCTTATTGCTCCAGGCTGTCAACTGTCAAATATAAGAATGACACTACCGTGGCTCATAGCTTCTCAGACTGTGGTCATGAATCCATATGGAGAAACTGAACATGAGAATCACAAATATAGAACTGGCAACAGTGACAAGTTTTCTGAATGCTAAATGACCAAAATCAAATGTGGAACGAATCCAAGGTGTTTCTGGCATTGGTCATATTGCCACACAGCTTTACTGCAGGTTTGGTTCTTTGCTGGTTTGTTTGGTTTGTGTCTTTTGAAGCAGGCTCTCACTGTGTAGTCCTGGGTTGTCTGGGTACTCACTGTGTAGACCAGGCTGGCTTCAAACTCACAGAGATCGGCTTGCTTCTGCCTCCCAGGTGCTGGGATAAAAGGTGTGTGTCACTACCGCCCGGCCAGTTTTGGTTCTTAACATGCAACATTTGTGCTTTGCACTGCACACTCCATCAAGCCACACAATGTCAATAAAAACTGCATGAAACACCTTGGTTCAGATTCTAGAATATTCCATGTCATGATCTGCATGCAGTATTTATACCAAACTTACAAAGATTTTAATGCTTATAGAAGCATAATGGTTTAATTCTTGGAAATAAGGATTTTTTTTTACTGTGTTTCTACCACCAATCCTTAGTATGTAACTACCAAATAAGGATTGTGTTGTATAAGAATGTTTGATTTTGAAAATTGCTGTTTGAGTTGCTCACTCAAGTTTCTTTAAAACAAGCAAAACAAAACTCCAAACCAAACAAAGCTGCCTTGGGATTAAGATAGAATTTTCAAAAATTTCTGAAATAGCTCTGAACATATTCCTGGCATCTTGTACTACATATTTATGTGATGTGGTGTTCTCAACATTGATGATTATAATATCAAAATATCAAATTCTGAGCAATGTTGAAGATGCTCTCTATTCTGAAGTTATATATTCAGCTGATTGATATTTAATTCTTTGTGAAAAAAAATAAATAAGTTCACCCATCTCATTAGTATGCAAATTTTTTAAAATCTTTAACAAATGGTGAACAAATTTGCATATCAAATAATTGTTTCAAAATAAATTTCTTTATGGTTTTTAATCTTTAAATGTTTGATTTATTTTCAAACTTATTATTTCAATTATATGTGTATGAGTGACTGAGCGGGAGTATATGTATGTGATTAAAGGTGCCCATGGAGGTTAGAGGTATTGGAATCCCCTGGAGATAGTTATAAGTGGTTCTGAATTGCTTGACTCAGGTGCTAGGGACAAAATTTGGGTCCTCTGTAAGAGCATTGCATTTTTTTAACCACTGAGCCATCTGTCCAGCCCCTGATTTGATTTTTTAAAACAAAAATATTTCAATTAATCGTGTGTGTGTGTGTGTGTGTGTGTGTGTGTGTGTGTGTGTGTATGTGTGTGTGTGTATTAGAGTGTCATGGTATCCATGTGAAGGTCTGTGGTGTTTTAAATGCAAATGGCTCCCATAGGTTCATATATTTGAAGGTGTGGTTTCCTAGCTGGTAGACTCTTTAGGAAGGATTAAGAGGTGTAACCTTATTGGAGTAAGTGTGTCACTGGGGGTGGGCTTTGAGGCTTCAAATGCCTAACCCAGGCCCAGTCTTGCTCTCTCTCTTGCCTGTCAGTCAGGATGTGAGCTCTCAGCTACTGCACCAGCGCTATGCCTGCCTATCTGCTGTCATGTTCTCTACCATGATGGCTATGGATTCACCTTCTGAAACTGTAAGAAAGACCCCAGTTAAATACTTCCTTTTATAAGCTGTCCTGGTCATGACATCTCTTCACAGCAATAGAAAAGTAAGACAAGGCCAGAGGACAACTTTTAGTAGTAGGTTTACTCTTTCTGCCTTGTTGAAGAGGGATTTCCCTTGTGGACTCTGTCACTGCACTTTGAAGTGAGCTTCTGGGTATTTTTTTCTTATTTCCATGTCCCATCACCCACAGAAGTGCTGGAATTACACATGTGTGTCACTGCATCTGGACTTTTCAGTGGGGCATGGTGATGGAACTCAGGTGGTCAGGATTGCCTGGTAAGCTTGTTTACTTGCTGAGACATCTTTCCAGTCCAATTTCTGTTGGCTAACAAAACAGGATGGAATGGATTCATCAATAATGTGTGATTACATCTAGAAAAGTTGCTTTTGTAAGCCAAGGAAAGAATCAAGGAAGAAAAAAAGGATATGAAGATCCTGATATCCCAAACTATCTAGAAAATTCTACCCTGTTTCCAGTACTTGCTTTGAAAAATCCAAAGTATCTGAAGAGATCTGGTTATTTCAGCATGCTGCTAGAATGGATGAAGACAGGTCTGATTCCAGTCCTGATTCCAGATGACACTCAACATCTGTTCCAGTTCACCTCCAAATAACCCCAGAAGTATCTATTTATGTGCAATATGCCTGAGGACCTTTTTTCCTTCCTGAAAAGAGAGGGCATATTTTTGTTACATTGTGTAACCCAAATGTAGTTGGGGCCCCAGTTGGCTCATTGTCTGAGCAACATTGCCTCCAAAGAAACAGCACTGTGGTAGAAACAATAATCGACAGTCATTTACATCTGTACTCAGTCTCTTAGAAAAAATAAATGCCAGTGGGAGAGTACATTATCACTGCCAGCAAAGCTTCAAAGAGCATCCTTTTTGGACATCTTTATCATTGTCAGCCTTGCTAGTATGCCTTGCAGTGGGACTTCTAAACACTCTCTGGTAGTGGCTCATAAACATGAGCAAAGTTCTTTTCCAACTTCCCCTTCAGTCATTAGAAACTCTTCTTTGAACATGACTTCTGCTCAAGTATTCAGTTAAGAACTTTCTTTTTTCTTATCTGACCTCCCCTCACTACTGTGGTTCTCCTTCAACCACTTCGTCTTTCTTTTTCCCTTTTCTTCTTTTCTCTTCTTCCTTCCTCCCCTTTCTTCCTCTCATCTTCTCCCTTTTTCCTCCTCTCCCTCCCTTCCTCCCTCCCTCCCTTCTTGTCTTTCTCCTTTTCTTCTTTCTTATGGTGATGGAACTTGAACCTAGGATCTCTCCCATTTACTAGGCTACAATCACCAAACCTCACATCCTCTTTTCTTGTCCTGTTATTTTTTTCATGTATCCCAGACTGGCCTCAAACTCTCTATGTACTCAAGTATGACCTTGAACTTCTGATTCTCCTGGCTGATCTATATCCAGAGTGTTGGGATTACAGGTGTTTGGCATCATCATGCAAGGTTCATGTGGTGTGGAATTCTAGGTGTGTGGGATGGAGTTCACAGCTTTGTGCATCCCAGGCAAGTGTGCCTTACCAACTGAGCTACATCCCCAGTCCCATAACTATATTAATATAAGTTTTATGTGACATGAGAAACTTAATAAGAAAATGAAGACCCCAAAGAAACAGCCAGATCTGAGTCTATGACATGGTATACGGGGGACCTCTCCTAAGCGCTGGTGCTCCCTGCCTCCAACACTGCATGGCTCATTTGGTTTCTGGAGTGAGTGATCCCTTTGGCTTTATTTCCCTGAGTCTCATACCACTATCCATACTGCATATACCACAGACAGAAGGTGTGGTTTACTCTCAAGGACCAAGCCTTCTTCCTCCTTCGAATGGAGGGAGTGGGAAGGATGGTAACAATCACATACAGACTCATGCTTATGGGAGTTCAGATTCTGGGAATCTAAAGCCATGTGATAGAAATACACTTTACTAAGGTTTACTTCTGGAGAAAAATTTGAAATGAGAATCTTTCTAACGAGGAAAAAAAATCAGCAGTCACATATATTCAAAGCTGGTAGATATAGTGATTTCTTTTTATTTTTTATTTACTACCGTGAAGCTGGTAAATGTAACTACCTGCTACTATTCTTGAAAAATTGTTTTTTTTCACAAGAAGGCTTTCATGTATGTATCTATGTAATGCATTTTGTTGAAATACTCTCTCCATCCCCTCCCTTCTAAGTCTCCCCCTATCCAACAACACTTTTACCTCACAATACATTCTTTGTCCATCTTTTGGGAAAATTATTCTTGAATTATGTGAGTTTTAAATTATTAAAGATGTTCTTGAAGCATTCTGGCATAAATTGATTTCAATCTTCTAGGCAAGCACTCTATCAACTGAACCATGTCTCCAGTCCAGACTGTGATTTCAATCTACTGTTCTCTCTTGTTTGCTATTGGGGTGAAGGACCAGAGAAAAGAAGGACCCAAAATTCATGTGAAGGTGCATGCATTTGCCAATGTTTGTGCACAGGAAGGCCAAAGACTGAGTTTGTGGGTGTCTTCCTCTGTCATTCTCCATATTATTTTTGTTAAAGCAGGATCTTTCATTGAACCTGGATCCTGCTGCTTCAGCAAAACTGGCTGTCCAGCAAGCCCCAGGATCTGCCAATCTCTACCTGACAGTGTTGGGATCGCAGGTGCTCTCTGCCATACCACATAGGAGCCAAGGATCTGAACTCAGGTCCTCATCCTTTCACAGTGTCTTAGTCACTGTTTGCTGTGAAGAGACATTATGACCAAGGCAACTCTTATAATTGGGGGCTGGCTTACAGTTTCAGAAGGTTAGTCCATTTTCATCATGGTGGGGAGCATGGCAGCGGGCATGGTGCTGGAGTAGTAGCTGAGAGCTACATCCAGAAAGAGAGAGAGAGAGAGAGAGAGAGAGAGAGAGAGAGAGAGAGAGAGAGACTGGGTCTGGTATAGGTTTTTAAACCTCAAGCCCCACCCCCAACACACACACTTCTTCCAACAAGGCCACACCTCCTAACCTCATGAAAGAATCCCACTTCCTGGTACCTAAGTATTCAAATATATGAGCCTATGGGGGCCATTCTTATTCGAACCACCACACACACAGCAAGCCCTTTACTCAGTGAGCCATCTCTACAAGGGCATTCATGGCTAAGGGGAGAACTAGATTCTGGGTTAGTAGCTTCAAGGTCAGGTGACAGGTGTGAAAGGATGAGAGTCCATGTCTTCACTTCTCAGTGGCTTCCAGAAACACTGTGGGCATTTTATTCAATTAATTAATTTAGAGGTTTTGAAACAGAACATCTTGCTATGTAGGCTAGGCTGACTTCAAACTTACATCAGTCCTCCTGTGTCAGCCTCCTGAATGCTGGAATTACAAATATGAACCCTAGTAAGGGACATAAGTTTTTCCCTTCCTAGTACTGGGGATTGAATTTATGCCCTAACACATGATAGGTAAATACTCTACCACTGATTTGTAGCCTGAATCCTGAATTTTTAAAAACTGGCAACCCTGACACCATGAGGGTTCAAGGTTAAGTTGTTCAGGGAGAGTCAGAGGGAAGAGAAAAAAATACCAGATAGTAATTGTTGCTGACAAGCTGATCCATGTGCTGCAATGTCTGACTTTTACATGGCTTCTGGGCATTCAGATTCAGCATCTCAAGCTTGTACAGCAAATCGTCCTCCCAGCCCCTTTGAAATTCTTATTCCTGTGGTGGTTTTGCTCCTTTTCCTTTTCCTTTTTCTGGACTGGGGCTGTTTACTAACTCCCCTAACCTTTGCTTTTCTTTTATAGAATGTGGACAACAACAGTACTTATTTTAAAAGATTTGGGGGTAAGGATTCAGTGAGGGCATGCAAAGAAGGGGTAGAGAGAGCAAGGTGCCCCACTGTATTGCAAGTGCTCAATGAATAATGAAACAGGCCATTCTCACCCCCATAGTCTTCTATGAAGCACTCACTCTCAATTTCTTAGAGTCCTTGAGCTTGCTAGCATGCATCACACACCAGACTACCTTGATGTTGGGGAGTAGTTTCTGGGTCTTAGATTTTTGCTAATCTTAGCAACTAATGTGGCAAGAAGACATGGCTAAATGATTCCTTGTTAACCTTGAGCCCTTAGAAATGGAACTGTCATTACAGCCAGTGCTTTCCAATGTTCTGTCACAAACTATTGCATAAACAGCAACTTTGAACTCAGAGAGATGGGATTTCGCTAGGAAAGACCGAGTGATTCTGAGAGGAGAATTTCCCATATGTTCTCGCTCCCTGACCTTTTGGGGGAATTACTGCTCTTTGCTTTCTTCTTCATTAGATGGCAGAAACATTCTTCGACAAAAGCAATTAATGAAAAGCTAACTATATTAAAGCCGTATTTTCTGTCTTTATTACAGTCAAAATGGCAGTGCTAATGAAGCCTTGAAAGTGTGATTAGGAGTTTCCATGGCAACCCGTTGAGGGGGGGCATGAGGAAGGAGGCCAAGTTCTGTGTTATAGGTGCTTTTCTTTAAACTTTTGGCTCAGTCTACCACAGAGTTATAGTTTCCGGCCATATGTGCTTCTTCTCCATTCCTCCAGAACTCCAGAGATTCTGTGTGTTATGGAATGTGGACCTCTGAATATAGCAGCTTAACATTACCGTGGTTATCAGAACAGCTGTGGATATTCGCAAGAGACCTGCAGGGCAAAGCCTGATGATATTTCCTCACAGAAAAAGGAAATGGGGAGGGTCATTAGATCCTTATCCAAGATCTCAGCCATTCTCTCCGGCATGCCCCTCCCAGCTGTATGGAATTCGGCTCCAGCTGCACAGTCTCTTGGGGTGCTAGAGTATGCCATATGGATGGTGAACTTAAGTGGGGACTCAATCCGTGTTGCTTTTGGAGATTGTTACCCATGCTGATGTGAGACTCTTCAGTGATGTCACTGTCTTGGGGTCACTCCATGCTCCAGTAAACTCATCAGTTCACTAAGTCCGATTTGGGTGGAATTAATACTTTGATCTGTCATTGGTGCTGGAGTGAGTGGACATTTGTTTATATCTCCCCTGGAAAAGTTCATATAGCACCATGTTTGCAGTTTAACGTGTGTGGAAGTTTCTTTATCATAGCTTTTAGTCCTGCTCACATATAGGGTTCATATTAGCTCTCCCTACTTGAAGCAGAGCTGGAGCAGGTTAAAATGCCTGCCTCCATGAATTCCCTGTTCACAAATGCTTATTTCCATAGTATATTTAATCATGTCATTTTGCCTTAAAATTTCTCCATTCTAAAGGCAAGGAAGCAGATTCAGAAAGGAGAACTGGTTCTTGGAGTCAGTCTTTTTTGTTTGCTTGTTTTGTTTTTTGGAGACAGTGTTTCTCTGTGGAGCATTGGCTGCCCTAGAACTCATTCTGTAGGCCAGGCTGGCCTCAAACTCACAGAGATCCACCTGCCTCTACTTCCCAAGTGCTGAGATCAAAGGCATGCACCACCATCATCCGGCTATCAGTCAGCTGTGAGGTCAGGGTCTGTGTTGTTCAACTCTAAGAGCAGCATCCATTCCTTCAGTCCATGATGTATGTAGAAGGTCTATTCTATTTATTCTGAGAGGTTAGGTAGTTCTAGAAAATGAAAATTTGCAGAGGTGTCCTTGTTGGGGGTTATGATAGAAAACAAAACACAGTTTTATATGTTTCTATTAAATGCCTAGATGCCAAGATAGGGGACCAAAGCTTTGTAGAAAAAACTGTGTATTGTATTTCTTCTGTGATTTCTGGCACCCATGAAGCTTCTCATTGATAGTGGTGTTTAAAGACATTCTTTTATCTCAGCTATTAACATAGCCTTCCTATAGATTTCTTCAATGATATTGTTTTTAGTCCCTGTTATAAATCCCCCCTTTTAGTTTTTTTCCCTTTTAGAAGCTTCTTCTATTTTATTTGCAATTCTTACATTATTGTAAGCATTCTCCAGTGGCACGGTGGGATGGATGGAGTTTGTGTCAGTTTGCCCCTTACACAAAGAACCTCCAACTTTGCTTGGAATGAAAGAGCTGTTTGATGCCTGAAGTTGGATGGACTGAAAAAGTCACTTGGATCTTTAATATGATGAGATAGTTCTGTGATTATTTCCCAACTTAAAATTAGAAAGAGAAAGAGAGAGAGAGAGAGAGAGAGAGAGAGAGAGAGAGAGAGAGAGAGAGAGAGCATATGCATGAATGTGCATGCATACATACTGCCCATGTACCTCTGGGCACGTACAGCCATCAGAGGACAATTTACAGGAGTTGATTCTTGCCTTCTACCTTGTGGAATCAGGGTCTCTTTTGTGCCTTCTGTGGTTCTACACTGCATTTCATACACCAGGCTAGGTCCAAGAACTTCTGGTTGATTCTTCTGTCTCTGCTACCCATCTCGCCAGATGGGTTCCATCTCTTTTGGCTTTTTATCTGGGTTCTGGGGATTAAACTCAGGTAATCAGGCTTTTGTGGCTAGTGTATGGCTACCGATTTTACTCACTGAATCAACTTCAAAGGCCACATTTCCCAACTTTCAAGTCATCTCTCTTTGCTCACCAGTAGGCATTTCCTTCCTTCCTTCTTTCTTCCTTCCTTCCTCCCTCCCTCCCTCTATCCCTCCCTCCTTCCTTCTCTTCTGTCAAGGTCTCTCTTTCTCTCTGTCTCTCTCTGTCTCTCTCTCTGTCTCTGTCTCTCTCTCTCTCTCTTAGTGTGTTTGCACATGCATGTAGAGGCCGAAGGCCAACTTCACATGTCGTTCTTAATGTCACTCATCTTATTTTGAGACAGTCTTTCCCTGGCCTAGAGGTCACCAAGTAGGCTAGGCTGCCTGCTCAGCAGATACCCATGGATTGATTGTCTTTGCCTCCCCAGCTCTAGGATTGCAAATGCATGCTACTATATCTGACTTTTTCATGGGTCCTGGGGATTGAACTCATGTCCTCTTGCTTGCAAGGCAAGTACTCTACTGACTAAGCTGTATTCCAAGCTCCTAAGCATTTCTTTCTCTAAAGTATTGCTTGGCTTTCCTGCTTCCTTTTTAAATTAAAAAAAATATACATTTGTTTTTAATTTATGTGTTTCTCTCTGTGTGTATGCCATATGTGTGTATGAATGGAGGTCAAAACAGAACAAAGGATCTACTAGAGATGGAGTTACACAGTCAGCTGTGAACTGTACATGTGCTGGGAACACAATTAAGGTCATTTAGAAGACCAGAAAGTGCTCTTGAGCCATCTCTCCAGCCCCTTCATGCTTCTTCTTCTTTTTTTGTTTCTGTTTTTATGGTGAAAAAAAAATGTGTATTTCGAGTTAGCCAGCTGGACTCAGTTTAGATGATCCCAATTTTGTCGGCAACATCCTGAGCATCATAATCAGCAGGCAGCCGTAGAACGTTTGTCTTCTTTTGCCTATCAGACCTTATAAGTGTATTACTGAGTTTGGCCACATCAATGTCATAGAGGTTCTTCACAGCCTGATTGATCTGGTGCTCAATGGCCTTGACAGCCACACTGAACACAAGTGTGTTCTTGTCCTCTGTCTTCATAGTTGACTTGGTGGTCAGGGGAACTTGATGATGCCATAGTGGTCAAGCTTGTTTCTCTTTTGAGAGTATTTGGGCTGCCTCTGGAGCCACAGGGTCTCGGGCTGCTGGAAGGTGGATAATATATGGATCTTCCTCTTTTTGAGACTGTGGATGCCATTTAGCACTACCCTCTTGGCTTTTAAGGCCTTTGGGAGAGGCAGGAGCTTCCTTCTTTGCTTGTGGCACCATCTTTGTGGAAAGCCTTGTTTCCTTTTCATTCCCACTTAAGTTATACCAGAATTGATGACTTTCAAGATCTACCTGAACCCTTTCCGCATGTCTGCTCCTTGCTCAAAGCCTCCTTCACCTAGCAGTGAAAATACTTTCTTCAACTTTTATCTGGATGAGAACACTCCCATTCTACAAAGCTCTGAATAACTCTAGTGACCTCCTGAATAAAATTTAAAGTGCTACTAATACACTCTAAGGTCATTAGCTTATAAGCCTCTTCACTAGGTGGTCCCTTGCCTGCCCCACTCCACTCAGACATCTTTGTCCAGATGCATAAACTCATTTACACTCTCTGTTCATAGTACACATTAACACCTAGCAACTATCTTGAGGGCTGTGAGTCCCCCCACCCCTCCTGCTCAGAATGCCCCCCATCTTCATTTAACTTTTCAATTTGCTCAACCAATCTTGTTTCAAATTTCCTTACTATGGAACATTTGCTCTCGGGCAGCTATTAAAGCAGTACCAGCTATTGTTCCACCCTTAACCCTCTTCCTTTCTGCTATGTACCTATGGAACACATCAACAGGTTGCCCTTGACCTATCTGTCAATTTGGCTAAGCTGTGTCACCCAGTTACAGAACTAGTCCAGATGGCACTTTTCTCCCATATGGATGAATACAATCTCTCTCTCTCCCTTCATTCTTTCTTTCCTGTATAGAATAATGACTGACTCCATATCTTGTGTGACTATTACAGCAATAGTCAGATGTTTAAGTATCTTGCAGAGTTCTGACTTAGATTCTTTTAGGTATCTACCTAAAGGTAGTATAGTTGGCTCTTATGGCAGTTCTTGTCTTAGTTTTGTTTTTGTTTTTTGTTTTTGTTTTTGTTTTTGTTTTTTTTTTTGAGAAACCTCCACAATGATTTCCACAGTGGTTGTATCATTTTACATTCCCATCAGCATCAAGTATGCACTCCTCTTTCCCCATGATCTCTGCAGCATTTATTATAATTCATTTTCTTGATGATAGCCACTCTGACTGGGGTGAGAGAGAATCTCAAGGCAGCCTTACTTTGTATTTCCTTGATGGCTAAGGATGTTGAACATTTTTCAAGTATTTCTTCTTTCAAGAAATGTCTATTCCATTCATTGGACTATTTGTTGATATAATAAATAGATTTATATTTAAAATTATTTATTCTTTAATAACTTCACATGTGTATATAATGTATTCTGGTCATTCTCTTCTCTCTACCCTCTCTTCTCCTCATACCTTCACCAACCCCAGGTATATTTTAAGATTTAATTATTTGTTTTTTTTTTTCTGTGTATGTGAATTCATAGACAAATGTGTGTGCTGATGCATGTACTTGTGTGCACATGTGAAGGCAAGAAGAGGGTGTTAGGTACACTTCTCTATCACTGTTTACCTAGTGCTTTTGGGGCAGGGTCTCTTCCTGAACCTGGGGCTCATTTTCTCCACTAAGGTGGAAGTGAGCAAACCCCATCCATCTTTTTTCACCAACCTTAGAGCTGGAGTTACAGGCATGTGTAGCTTGTTATGGGAGTGCAGCAACACTCGTAATGGGTGAATCATCTCTCTAATTCCCAAAATATATTTTAAGTAAAGCAGGTTACTCTCTGTAATATAGGTGAGCTATACATTATCATTTATGGGCTTTAAGGTAAAAGCTGAGGTTTCTTGAAGAAATTCTAGCTCAAGATGCAGAATTAATTTCCTCTCATGTTCCCAGCCAGTTGAACAATCCACATTGCAAATATTGTGACTTATTTGATTCATCTGATTGTTACCCAGCAATGGTTCTTATAGTGATTAGCTTTTATTGTCAAACTTGATACAAACCAGAGTCACCTAAACAGAGGGGACCTCAGTTAAAGAGTTACCTTTATCAGATTGTCCTGGAGGCATGTATGTGGGAGTTATCTCATTTGTTGACTAATGTGGGAAGGCCTAGTCCACTGTTGGTGGCACCATCCCTAGGCAGGTAGGCCTGGACTATATAAGAAAGAAAACTGAGCAGGCAAGTAAGCAGCATTTCTCCCTGGTTTCTGCTTCAAGCTTCTGCCTTGAGTTTATGTCTTGGTTTCCCTTGATAATGGACTATAACCTGTAAAGAGAAATAAATCCTTTTCTCTTCAAGCTGCTTTTGGTCATGGTGTTTATTGAAGGAAGAGAAAAGGAAACTAGTACAGTGCTATTAACATTTGGGAGGGTTGTTTATTCTGGGGCTGTTTTGTGTACCATAGGATGTTCAGCATCATCCTTGTACTCTGTCTACTAGGTGACAATTGCATTCATTTCTCACAAGTTGCAATAAGCAAATATACCTCCAGAATTTTTTTTTTTTTTTTTTTTTTTTTTGCCAAATGCTCATAGGTTGGAAAATTTATCTCTGGATGATAATCTCTGATTTAACTTTGTGCTGTATTTGGCCTATATCATTAAGTAGTCATTAAAAGCAATCCACATGGTAGCGATACACCATACTTTATGTAGTCATAGTCATTTTTGGTGGGCTAATTTTTCTACCTTAAAATTTTTATTTATTATTACTGTTGTTGCATGTGCATGTGTGTTTGTGTGTATGATACATGTGAATGCAGTCCTGTGTGTGCCATGGTGCCAGGATGGGATGAAAGGGCAATTTTGAGGAGTCAGGTTCTGGGGATTGAGCTTAGGTTGTCAGGATTTCCTGTCAGGCACCTTTACCTGATGAACTATCTTGCCAGCCATTTTCACCTTCTGATATCAAAAATAGCACTATGATGAATATAATTGCCTAAGCACCACTGGTGGGACTTCAGATACTTTCCCTTTAGCATTAATTCCTAAATGTCCATTTCTTAGTCAAAAGACATGAACATTTCAGGAGCTCTTAAAATATTTTTCTGAAATAATAACTTCAGAATTATTATATAAATATGCATGCCCCCATACAGTGGCACATGAGTATGCTTACCGTATAAATACTCATAAGTGCTGGGGATTGACCTTTGAGGTAGACTCCTGATTATATATTCAAAATTTTAAAAGATGACATTCTGAAATTTTAGTTTGCACTTTTTGATCTTTAGTAAAGTTTTGCCATGTGCTGCTAGGAAATTTGGGTTTGTTTTCATTTGTTTACTCTTTTTTTTTGTTTTGTGAATGAAACATTTTTTTCTCCTTTTTATTTATTATATTTGTGTTTTAATTTTACACATCAGCCATGGGTTCCCCTGTCCTCCCCCCCTCCCGCCCCCACCCACAACTTCCCCCCAGCCCCTCCCCGCCATTCCCATCTCCTCCAGGGCCAAGACTCCCCTGGGGATTCAATTCAACCTGGTGGATTCAGTACAGGCAGGTCCTGTCCCCTCCTTCCAGGCTGAGCAAAGTGTCCCTGTGTAAGCCCAAGGTTCCAAACAGCCAGCTCATGCACCAAGGACAGGTCCCGGTCCCACAACCTGGATGCCTCCCAAACAGATCAAGCTATTCAATTGTCTCACTTATCCAGAGGGCATGATCCAGTTGGGAGCTCCACAGCTTTTGGTTCATAATTCATGTGTTTCCATTCGTTTGGCTATTTGTCCCTGTGCTTTTCCAATCTTGGTCTCAACAATTCACACTCTTACAGTCCCTCCTCTTTCTTGACAATTGGACTCCTGGAGCTCCAGCTGGGGCCTGGCTGAGGATCTCTGCATCCACTTCCATCAGTTATTGGATGAGAGTTCCAGCACGACAGTTAGGGTGTTTGGCCATCTGATCACCAGACTAGGTCAGATCAGGCTTTCTCTCAACCATTGCCAGTAGTCTACAGAGGATGTATCATTGTGGATTTCTGGGGACCTCTCTAGCACTTTGCTTCTTCCTGTTCTCATGTGGTCTTCATTTATCATGGTCTGTTATTCTTCATTCTCCCTTTCTGTCTTGATCCAGCTGGGATCTCCTGCTCCCCTAAGCTCTCTTTCCCTCAAATCTTGCCCTTCATTACTCTCACTGTCGTCCAGGTTGTTCATGTAGATCTCATCCTTTTCTCTGTTATTGGGTGATCCCTGTGTCTTTCCTAGGGTCCTGTTTTCTAGGTAGCCTCCCTGGAGTTGTGTAGCAGTCTAGTCATCTTTGTTTTACATCTAGTATCCTCCTGTGAGTGAGTACATACCATGTTTGTCCTTCTGAGTCTGGGTTACCTCACTCAGGATGATTTTTTCTAGATCCATCCATTTGCCTGCAAACATCATGATGTCATTGTTTTTCTCTGCTGAGTGGTACTCCATTGTGTATATGTACCATATTTTCTTTATCCATTCTTTGGTTGAAGGGCATCTAGGTTGTTTCCAGGTTCTGGCTATTACAAACAATGCTGACATGAACATAGCTGAGCAAATGCCCTTGTGGTATGATTGAGCATTCCTTGGGTATATCCCCAAGAGTGCTCAGCTGGGTCTTGGGGGAGATGGATTCCCAATTTTCTAAGGAAGTGCCATATTGATTTCCAAAGTGGCTGTACAAGCTTGCATTCCCATGAGCAGTGGAGGAGAGTTCCCCTTGCTCCACATCCTCTCCAGCATACGCTGTCTTCTGTGTTTTTGATCTTAGCCATTATGACAGGTGTAAAGTGGTATCTCAGAGTCATTTTGATTTGCATTTCCTGGATAATTAGGGATGCTGAGCAATTCCTTAAATGTCTTTCAGCCATTTGGGCTTCCTCTGTTGATAATTCTTTGTTTAGTTCTATAGCCCATTTCTTAATTGGACTGTTGGGCATTTTGATGTCTAATTTCTTGAGTTCTTTATATATTCTGGATATCAGCCCTCTGTCAGATGTGGGGCTGTCACTTTGTCTTGTTGACCGTGTCCTTTGCTCTACAAAAGCTTCTCAGTTGCAACAGGTCCCATTGATTGATTGTTTCTCTCAGTGTCTGTGCTACTGGTGTTATATTTAGAAAGTGATCTCCAGTGCCAATGCGTTCAAGACTACTTCCTAGTTTCTCTTCTATCAGGTTCAAAGTAACTGGATTTATGTTGAGGTCTCCCCTCTCCCCATACTTATTCAATATAGTACTTGAAGTTCTAGCCAGAGCTATAAGACAACATAAGGAGATTAAGGGGATACAAATTGGAAAGGAAGAAGTCAAGCTTTCTCTATTTGCAGATGACATGATAGTATACATGAGTGACCCAAAAAATTCAGCCAAGGAACTGATACAGCTTATAAACACCTTCAGCAACATTGCAGGATACAAGATCAACTCAAAAAAAATCAGTAGCCCTCCTATATACAGTAGACAAACAGGCTGAGAAGGAAATCAGAGATATATCACCCTTTACAATAGCCACAAATGATATAAAATACCTTGGGGTTACTCTAACTAAGCATGTGAAGGACATATATGACAAAAACTTTAAGTCCCCGAAAAAAGAAATTGAAGAAGATATCAGAAAATGGAAAGATCTCCCATGCTCATGGATAGGCAGGATTAACATAGTAAAAATGGCGTTCTTACCAAAAGCAATCTACAGATTCAATGCAATCCCCATCAAATTACCAACACAATTCTTCACAGATCTGGAAAGAATAATACTCATATGGAAAAACAAAAAACCTAGGATAGCCCAAAGAATCCTGTACAATAAAACAACCTCTGGAGGCATCACAATCCCTGACCTCATGCTCTACTATATGGTACTGGCATAAAAACCGACATGTGGACCAATGGAATCGAATTGAAGACCCTGACATTAACTCGCACACCTATGAACATATAATTTTTGACAAAGAAGCCAAAAATGTACAATGGAAAAAAGAAAGCATCTTCAACAAATGGTGCTGGCATAACTGGATGTCAATGTGTAGAAGGCTGCCAATAGATCCATATCTGTCACTGTGCACAAAACTTAAGTCCAAGTGGATCATTTGTTTACTCTTAGCTAAATCATTGACAGCTGGATTTTTAAAAAATCTTTATGAAAGTGATGTTTAGAAAGACATCAAGTGATTTGTGCTCGAGGGAACTACACTGATTGAATTCATTTTATCAGTTACCTTGTTGTAGTGATTTGAATGAGTATGGCCCCCATAGGCTCATGTGTTTGAATGCTTGGTCCCCAGTGTGTGGAACTGTTTGGGAAGGATTAGGAGGTGAGGCCTTGTTGGAGGAGGCGTGTCTGTGGAGGCGAGCTTTAAGGTTTCAAAGGTCCACGGTATTTCCACTGTTCTCTCTGTCTCTACCTCATGGTTGCATCTCAAGATGTGAGGTTTCAGCAACTGCTGCAGTACCGTGCTTGTCTGCATGCTCTCATGCTCCCGATCATGGACTCTAACTGTCTGAAACTATAAGCCTCAAATGAGTACTTTCTTTTATAAGCTGCCTTGAACATGGTACTGTACTATAGTATAGAAAAGCAACTAAGACACTTGTTTCCCCAATTTCTAGAAACTGATTCAGTTTCCTGGATTTGTTAGAATAAAGAAAACTTCTGTAATGTCTATGGAATTTCTCTAAAGAAGCATGGTGGAGAGAAAGAAAAAAGGAAAAGGACTTGCTGGTATTTGTAGGATCTGGGCACGATGGTATCTATCTGTAACCCAAGCACTCAAAAGGCAGAGGCAAAAGGATTGCTGGGAATTCAAGGCCAGCCTGTGCTTCAGGGTGAGTCTCAGGCCAGTGTGGGTTATAGAATGAGATGACCCTCTCTCAAAATGAACATAGAAGCAAACCAACAACCCAAGCAAAATGAAAATGACTCCCTAAACAAAAAAATACATTTTTCTAATCTTTGAATTTATAACCTTAAAGCTATATTTTATTTAGTTTTTGTTGTTGTTTTGAGACATGGTCTTATTATGGAGCTCTGCCTGGCCTCAAACTCATGGAGATCTGCCTGCCTCTGTCTCCAGATTGCTGGGATTAAAAGTGTGCCTCACCACATCTGGCTCAAAGCTGTACTTTAGGTAGCTAAGTTTGCTAAGGTTTCTTATTAGTATTCCAATATGTGTTGATTGCACTGCTGTATTCTCTTCAGGACACAAAGAGCTAGAATCCAGTCCCATTTCTTATTCAACTACTTCTGTGACCTTGAACAAATTATCTCTTAGAACACAACCCTTCATGTTTGTACAATAAAATGACTACAGAAGATAATACCTCAGGATCCTTAGGATTCCAAAAATATGTGTTTCTATAATGTGAAGAAAAACAATAACATAACAGTAGTTACCTGAGACCCTACCATTTTGTTTTGGGTTGTAGAGAGGAGGGATACAATGCCAAAATGATGGAATAGAAACTACCAGAGTACAATATTTTTATTTCAATCAATGATCTGTGTCTCTTCCCCTTTATTATTCTGCAGCTCTTTTGAAGTGTCAGATATTATAAGGGCAATAGCAGAGACTGAGTGTTTGCATTGGTCTACTACTGTTAAGACAGGAGGTGTCACAAAATCAGCATTAGCTATTGATAGAATATGCCTCTTTCAGTTACCTTTCTATTACAATAACAGAACATCATCACCAAGGCAACTTATAAAATAAAAACTTTAATTTAGGGCTCATGGTTGCAGAAGGTTAGAGTTTATGACCATCATGGAGGGAGAAAGAAAGAAGGAAGAGAGAGAGAGAGAGAGAGAGAGAGAGAGAGAGAGAGAGAGAGAGAGAGAGAGAGAGAAAGCACCTGGGTCTGGAGTGGGCTTTTGAAACCTCACAGCCTATCCCAAGTGACACACCTCCTTCAACAAGGCCATATCTCCTAATACTTCCCAAACTGGGAGCCAAATATTCAAATATATGAGCCTATTGGAGGGGCATTCTTCTTCAAACCACCACAATGCCACTGTGTATATTTGTCTGTTGCATCCACTGGAATAGAAATTCCACGAGGAGAAAGCCATTTTGTGTCTTGTCTATCATGGGATGCTCAGTGCCTAATGAAGCACCTCATATATAGTGTGCACTTGAGAAGTACACAAAGGACGGCAAGGTGAGTGGATGAGTTGAGGATCTCTGTAGAACATGGAAGTAGAACTTTTGTATATAACTTATTCAAAGAGGAGCAAGAGTTCATTCATGTGTGTCTCTGGAGCTTGAACCTGAATCCTGTCCTCCAGATCTGTCCTCTGCAAAGAGTCCCAGTGTGGGTAGCTAAACTGAAGTAAGCAGAATAATGTCAGCCATCCTTGAGAATGATTGACAGAGAGGATGGAGAACTAAACAAACAAACCCCAAAAACCTAGGGAGAAAAATGAGCTAACTTATGTAAATGCACTTTAAAGGATATTTTTGGATGACATCGTTTTTCTTTGATATCATTGAAAGGTTTTGTGAAGGTGGTTTTGGAAATATGCTTTGTTAATATGATCACCATGCATGTGAACAGACATTCACAAAATGGAAGCTTTTGATTCTGTCAGTGTAGAGAAATACGTTTTCATAAATATGTTGACAAGAAAGGTGATGAAGTTAGAGACTGAGATACAGGGGAGTGATGCTTGCTCAGGATTGCAGAGGAGAGCAAACCATTGAGCTTCATCTCTGCATGCCTCACTTGTAAAATCAGGACGGGAGCTGGCAAAGATGGGGAAGGAATAGCTAGGACTACAAGGCATTTGCAAAATACAAGTAGATTTTTAAAGCTCTCATTGTAGCAGCAAGCACTTTCAAAATGATGTTGGAGATCTCCACTTGAAAACTGCAACTGTAAACCTGTTGACAAGCAATTAAAAAAGAACACCGGATTTTAATACTATATAATTATGTCTGAGATTTATTCCATAAATTCAGCAAAACTGAAGTGTAGGTCCAGAAGGTTGTCCATTGTTTTCTGATGGGCAGTCACAGTATGAATCTGCTGACTAAATACTCAAAAGTACTATAAGAAAGATGGATCAATTTGAATCATATATTCTTTTCAGAGAAAACTTCTTCAGTCTCTCTACATAATCTGCATATTTTGTTATGCTACCACTTCTTAAAACAGAATGAGCATGTTCTCCAGTAAATGAAGCCAATTGGAAGCATTTAACAGGCACTCACAATGTACTTTTGGCAGTGAGCTTATACATAGAGATTTACTCTTTAGAAAGTTTTCACTGAGCCTGTTGTGAAGTTCCATTGACCACAGAGATAATGTGTGCCTTGTGATGGAGTCTATAAGGCTGTTTCTTTACCACAATGGTTTCCTTTTCTCCTGGCCATACAACTGGACTATACTATCTTCCCTTGTGATTAGTTAGGTATAACTAAATGCAACTGAGTGATGGCTAGTAGAATGTCTGTGGAAACAGTGTAGGTTATTGTAACTACTCATATGATCCTTTGTGGTGGTCTGGGTCCCTGGGCTGTTTTGTGGAGCAGAGATGCAACCACTTCCCCAACCCCTCAACTTATTGGACATTGTTTTAGAGAACAATCAACTTTGATTGCTTATACCATTGAAATTTCAGTGCAACTAGGATGATCTTAATTAATGCACAAGATAGAGGATGGAAACACTCGAGAACAGAAGCAACGGAAACACATTAGTGATCATTACAACTGTAAAAATAGAAATGCCTAAATATGAAGGCATGCCTGGCTTCTCCCACTGTAGTGATCTGGGCCAATCCAGTTATAAGATATTATAGGGTAGCTGCTCACATGCTGGAAAAGAACTGAAGTGGAGTTTCCATGAGAACAAACATAAATAATAATCAATCCATTTGACAAAATATTCAGTTCAAAAGCACTTAAGTATTTAAGGATACTTCCTTATCTGTGTTTCAATGTCAAAAAGGCTTTATTGCTGTTTTACTTATTGTGGAAAGTAACTCACTAAACAAAGAGAAGGGAAAGAAGAGAAAGAAAAGAGGAATGTGCTGGGATAACTATTGGCTTTCTCTACCTTTTTTTTTTTTAATGCAAGGAGTGATCAAAGAACCAGGGTGAGTAGGTAACCCTAGGTGTGATCTTTTGGAAAGCACTACAGCTATAGGGTCTACAAGCCACCTAAGGGCAAGTATCCTTAGCAACCCTCATGGGTTAAGTCCTTGGGTATATGGAAGTTAGGCACCTTTTCTTGGGCATCATTAAGATGGAGTGTAGTGGGAAGGGATGAGAAATGTAATTAATGTGACAACAGCATCAAAACCTGCTCCCTGAAGCTACCAGGCAGAAAAAGAAGAGAGGAAAAAAAAGAAAAGACCTTTGTGCTGAGTGAAAATTGAGCATCTGTTCTGTCTCTCTCATGATGGCACCAAAGCATCTGTTCTTTTAATACAATTATATTAGCCCTGTGGAAATGTAAATCACATGATTACAATTAGGTTAACCATATAACTTGTGGCTCAAACCAGGATACTTTCAAAGTGAAAGGGGGAGGGTCTAAAATAAATGAGATATGTATTTATTGACCAGCAGTGGCATTTTGTTATACCAACAGATCTACAAATAGTTTGATTAGAAATAAAGACATTTAAAACTTGAAGTAAGATATGTATACATATATTCACATACACCTGGGAGCAAATAGAAACATTTATTTTTTGTTATTTTTTATTGTGTGTATGTGTGTGTCTGTGTGGAGTTTGTACACATGAGTACAGTTGCTCTCAGAGTCCAGAAGAGGGTGTTTTATCCCTTTGAGCTGGAGTTACAGACACTTGTGAGCTGCCCAGTGTGGGTTCTGGGAAGCAAACTTAGGTCCTCTGGAAGAGCAGTATGTGTTCCTAACTGCTGAGCCATCTCTCCAGACATAAATTGAAACCTTTTTTTGTATTGATAACCATGATATTATAAAACAACAGAAGCAGAGTAATGACTTTTGTAAATCTTTGCATATTATGGGGTATATGATGGTTAGTTTTAATTGTCTACTTGATGGAATCTAGAATCACCTGGGAAGAGAGTCTCAATGAGGAGTTGCCTAGGCCAGGTTTGCCTGTGGGTGTGTCTGTGGGCAATTGCCCTAATTATGTTAATTGATGTAGGAAGACATAACTGTGGGCAGCACCATTCCCTGCTCTTGAATCCTGACCTGTATAAGAATGGAGAAAGAGAGCTAGACACTAGAAGCATCCATGCACTGATTTCCTTCTGCTTTTGACTGCGGATATGGTATGACTAGTTGTTTCAAGTTCCCACTGCCTTTTCTGCTATGGTGGACTGTAACCTGGAATTGTGTGCTAAAATAAACTTCTTTCCACTTAAATTGTATCTGTCAGGGTATTTTATCATAGTAACAGATATGAAACCATGCAGGATATCTCCTGAATCTCATCTTTTGGTAGGGAAGAACACAGTTAAAGGGGGAAGTCAAAGCAAAACAAAACACCTACAGAGAGATTGGAGTGGGCTGCCCTAAAGTGGGTAGCTGTCTGATGGGTTCTGTGTTGTGGATTATAACGAAGTTTTTATGAATATTTAAGAGGTAGATGGCATATTGGTGGGGTGTGTGACCCCCTTTCCCTCCCAAATCATGGTAGACCAGGTCTCTCTTTGGGGATATTTCTTCCCATGATCTTCTAGAAAAGCCCACAAAGATATGTTGTGTATGTGTAAACTACAATACAATCTACTTTTGAGGATGTAGAGTCTTCAGAAGTGCCGAGTAGCAAATGGGAAAGTACCCTAGCATCTTAATTCATGATATAGGAAGAACCCACCTACAGCTTCAAGGATGTTTAACAACAAATAGGCATTCTGACCTTCAGGAGGCACAGCTGCTAGGATTCAGTGACAATTTTCCTTGTTTATTTCATATCCATCTCCTTGCCTACATGTCATCACACATTTTTATTGGTTCTAAGCTGAATTTATTTCTCTGTGAGACTGTGTCACTTGTACTTATCTGTAGGATGCATTTTAAAATGGTTCTGTGAAGTTAGTTTTTTAAAAAATCAGCTTTTCTTTAAAGTTGCATTTCTGGACTAGCTAACTTGAGGTTTTTAACCCATTAGTCAACTCTTCATCACTAGAATTTATATAGATGTCATAGGAAAACTTATGGGAGTTGGGCCCGCCTTCCACCATATGAGTTCCAGGGCTTAAACCGAGGCTGTCAGTCTTGGCAGGAAGGAATAGATGTGTCACTGGTAGTGGGCTTTGAGGTTTCAAAAGCCCATGGCAATCCCAGTGTCTCTCTTTGTCTGTTGCTTACAAATTAGGATGCAAAGCTCTCAGCTACTGCTCCAGCCCCATGCCTGTCTGCTTTCCACCATGATGATCATGTCTCTTCACAGTAATAAAACAGTAACTAAGACAATAGGCAAGCACTCAACCAACAGCTATTAATATATCACCAACGTTAATTTGGTTGACATTATTTATTTTGTTTGGTTTCTCTCTTGTGTATATATGCACTTAAAAATATTAACTTATTTTCAATTTGTAAATTCCATTTTATTTGTTGTGTATGAGTGTTTCCCTGCATCTATGTATTGCTGTGGAATATTCCTTTTGTACAGTGTGTGAATATATGTCACTATGATTTGTTTAATAAACAAGCTGACTTTCCAATAGTTGAAGAGGATAAAGTTAGGCAGGAAAGCTGGGAAGAAGAAGGGTAGTGTCATGAGTCATTAGCCAGATGCAGAGAGAGCAGGAGATGAATCTGCCATGCTAATAAAGTTATCAACATGTGGCAGAGCATAAATAAGGAATATGGGTTAACTTAAAACGTAAGAGTTAGTTAGTAATAAGCCTGAAGTATTGGCTGAACATTTACAATTAATATAAGCCTTTGTGTTGTAATTTGGAAGCAGCTACTGGGCTAGGAAAACTCTGCCTACAATGTATACTTACCATACATGTGCTTTGTGTCTATAGATCCAGCCAGAAGAAGGGGACAGATCCCCGGAACTGGGATTACAGACAGTTGTCAGCTGCCATGTCTGTGCTGGGAATCAAAACTGGGTCCTTTGTAAGTGCTCTTAACCAGTGAGCCATCTCTCCAGCCTCTGTATGGACATACACATTGATATTTAGTCCATTTAGCAACATTGATGGGTACTGCTAACTGCTATTGATCATCAGAATATGGATACATGCAGTAAAAACAAGCTGGAATCATTAATTGGGTACATAGAACAATCAGCCAACTTGTGTCAGCTGCCAAGGTGAATGATTTCATAATGATACCGAAGCTGCAGGCTCTATTCCTTTCCTCAGCTACCCTCAGTATACAGTTGCTGCTCAGGGATAGGGATGCAGACTGCCTCTCCTCCACTGTCATGTCTGCATTGCAAGGCAGAAAAAAGGCAGGACAGAGTCCACAAGGGTCAGGGTACCCTATCTAAGGATGCCATGGGATCCCTATCTCAGAAGCTCTGTTACATGCCCTGCCAATCAGTTACTCAAAAAGTTTGGAATTGATCTCCTTCAAGACCCAGCTATACCACTCTTGGGCATATATACAAAGGATGCTCCATCTTACCACAAGGACACTTGCTCAATTATGTTCATAGCAACATTATTTGTAATAACCAGAACCTGGAAACAACCTAGATGCCCCTCAACTGAAGAACAGATAAAGAAAATTTACACAGCTATTTAAAAAAATCATGAAATTTGCAGGCAAATGGATGGAGCTAGAAAAAATTATCCTGAGTGAGATAACCTAGACATAGAAAGACAAACATAGTATGTATTCATTTATAAGTGGATATTAGCTGTTAAATAAATAATAATCAAGCTAAAATACACAGACCAAGAGAGATTAGATAAACAGGAGGGCTCAGGGGAGAGATGCATTGATCTCCTGGGAAGTGAAAATGGAATAGATTTTGTGGATGGATGGGGACAGATAGGGATGGAAGTGGGAGGGATCAGATGTGTGTGTGTGTGTGTGTGTGTGTGTGTGTGTGTGTGTGTGTGTGTGTGTGTGTAGGAAGGAATGAGGGAGAGCATATGGGGAGAAACATCTGGAACTGGAGGGCATTTTGGGGTTAGTGTGAAAACTTAGTTCAGAGGAAACTTCCTGGGATGTATGAAGATGATCCTAGGGGACTCCTAGTGATGGAGGATATGGTGTCTGAACTGGCATCTCTTGTATCCAGGCAAGGCTTCCAGTGGCTGGAATGGGTTGCATTCAGTTGAGTTGTTGGCCAAGGGGGCGGGTCCTGTGGATATCCCCAAACAACCGAGGCTGATGCTAGGACAGAGGGTTGTCCTCTGCAAATTGACAGTGGGGCCCCATTGCCAAGGACAACACCCACACAGCTCATTGAACATAGGTCAAGCTGATGCCTGCATTGTGCCTTCACTCCTATGTTCTAGTCTCTTTGGTGTGGGAAGGTGCTCTGTAGGTTATAGAAAGAGAAACTTGAACTAACCCAACAACAATACCCTTGACCTACAATCTGTCCTGCATGCAAGATATGCTGGGGCAATGCTGGTGCAGAACATGTGGGAGTGGCCAACCAATGTCTGACTTAACTTGAGGCCCAGTCCTCGAGAGGGAGCCCATGCCCAGCACTGCCTGGATGGCTAGGAACCAGAAACTGGATAGTCCAGAGACTTAGGGTACAAACAAACACAAATGGGAAAAATCAATGAAAAAATTCCTAATGATATTCTGCTATACTTGTAGATGGTTGCCTTGTCCAGTAGTTACTAGAGAGGCTTCCTCTGATAGCAGATATGAACAGGTGCAGAGACCCACAGTCAGACATGGAGAGAAAGAGTGGAAATGGGAGGGCTCTATTGGGTCACTCCCCTCAGAGCTTTGGGACTTTCTTGGAAGAGGGGGCAGAGAAAATGTAGGAGTCAGAGGGAATGGAGGACATCAGGCCCACTGAATCAGCTAAGCAGGGCTCACATGGGCTCACAGAGATTGAAGCGGCAAGTACCAGTCCTGCATGGGTCTGCACCAGGTCTCCTGCATACATGTTGTGACAGCTTGGTGTTTCTGTGGGACTCCTAATGGTAGGAGTGGTGTGTCTCTCATTCTTCTGCCTGTTGTGACTCTTTTCCTCTCGTTGTGTTGCCTTGTCCAACTTTGATGTGAGGGCTTTTGCCTTGTCTTATCTTGGGTCATGTTTGGTTGTTGTCTCTTAGAGGCCTGCCTTTTTCTGAATGGAGAGATAGGAGGAGTGGATTCAGGGGAGTGGGAAGGTGAGAAGAGCTGGGAGGAGTGGAAAATGTGGTTGGGATGTATTTTATAAAATAGGAATCTATTTTCAATTTAAAAAAAAAAAAGCCCTGAAAATGACTTCTAGCTATGTCTGAGCTGGGTCATGAGGTCAGTCTATCCCATCTGAAGCAGAGACTTGAGCATACAGTCTGTACCTGGGCCTCTCACCTTCTTCAACAAAACCAGAGTTCTTTCAGTGAGGAGAAGGGCGGGTAGTGTTAGATATTGAATTGCTAAAGATAGAATTCAGTTCCCTGCTTTGAAACATCTCTTTCTTTCATAAGATGATGGTGAAACTGGAATCACAAAGTAGGTGTCTATTAAACTCTCCCTGGTCTATTCGGCCCCATATCTTGGTTTTCATTTTCTCTCCAGTTGCTGTGAAGCCTCACTGATATTCTCATTAAGGGACTGGTGGAATTTATAAGCACCTGGGGGCAGCCATCTCTCAAAATGTTTATTTGAACCACCATTTAGCCAATTCAAGAGATTGCTCTGTGAACAAGCTGTCTTTTGAGAGGGGTATGGGGAGAGGCAAGCCATAACACTTTATTTTGGGGAATTTATATCAACCTGTCCCTGGATAGATTTTAACACCGCAGGCAGGGAAATAAAAAAATTTTTTTCTCTTGTTCTCAGAGTGTTTCTGGGACAATAATATCTTTGAGACCAGGTTTGGCTTGGTTTTCCTCAGCTCTTCTGTTTTGGTTAGCACAAAGCCTACTGTAATGTGACCATCTCTCCCTGTGAGAAAAACCAAGAGAAAACACAGTGGGATAGTTTCCTGTGCCCATGGGTCCCCCTCCCCAAGCCCAGTCAATATGATTCTCCCCTCTGCTTCCCTCTTCTAGCACTTGGTCTCTTCTGACTCATAGTTTATTACTTCTCTCCCTTTCTCCCTTCAAATGGTCATAAAAGGTCAAAGATGGAGACATTCATCTTTGTATCCCATATAGCTTTTTCAATATAACACAATTATCAAGACATTTTGCCCTCTTTTTTATTGTAAAATTTCAGAATTAGTGTGTATTTTCTAGTTAATTCACATCTTGTCCTAGTCTGCTTTGTCAACTTGATCTATCCTAGGGTCAACTAAGAAGGGTCTCTCAGTTGATGAATTATCCAGATAAGATTGGTCTATGGGTATGTCTATGGGGGATTGTCTTGATAGTTAAACTTTGCGTGGTATTATCCCCTAGGCAAGGTCCTGGGATGTAAAGAAAGCTAGCTAATGATGAGACTGAAAGAAAGTCAGTGAGCAGTATTCCTCCATGGTTTCTGCTTCAAGTTCTTGCCCTGACTTGCTTCGATAATGGGCTGTAATATGGAAGTGTAAGCCAAGTAAACTGTGTCCTCCCCAAGTTGCTTTTGGTCAGAGTGCTTTTATCACAGTAACAGAAAGGAAATTAGAACAAATCTCATCTTGGATAAGGGATACTTTAAGAGCCTAATTAGCTACATAGGAATAGTGGGCACCATATTGGACAGCACAGGTTCAGACAATGGGCTAGGCATGAGGATATATCATACATCAAAATTTTACTTGATCTTCAAAGAGCTGTTATAAGCTAATATTTTATGATATACCATAGATGTATGTGCTATGATTCCAGATTTGGCTGCTTCCATAATAGCATAGCCAGCTTTATGCTACCTTAACCAAGCTTAAGATATTGGAGAGGGACTAGGGAGACAACTTGGTTGGTAAAATACTTGCTTTGCAAGCACGAGGACCTGAATTCAGTTCCTAGAACACATGAAAAAGCTGTGTGCTTGTAAGCTCAGAGCTGGGGAAGGTGGAGACAGGAATATTACCAGGGCTCCCTGCTCAGCTAGCCTAGGCTACTTGGCATGCCCCAGGCAAGGGGGAGAACTTTTCTCAAAATACAAGGTGGATGGCACCTGAGGAATGACACCAGAGGTTGTCCTCTGGCCTCCACACACATATGCACCCTATACACATATGAGTATTAGCACACATATGCACATATACAATTTTGGATAGCAGGAATGATTTTATTTGCCTAGATTCACATAATAGCCTGAACTCAGAGAACACTGAGTTGAGTTTCCTTGTATTATAGAAATAACTAAGGGCTTAGATTGGCTATATGATTTGTCTAAGATCAATGGCAGAACAGGTACCAAGATTCAGTGATTCACCCAATCTTCATTCAACAAAATTATTAAGAGCTTTCTATATGTAATGAACTGTGATATGTGCTTTGAGTTCAAAGTCATGGCTTTGATCAGGAGTTGCCTGCTATACTTTGGATTTTAAGGGTCTGCCAAAGGTTCAGGTGGTAAAGGCTTGCTCCCCAGGATAACACTAATGGAAATTGTGGGACCTTTAAAGATAGAACCTAGTGAGAGGAATTTTAAGTCACTGGACATATGCTTGAAGGAGATGACAGGACCCCAGATCCATCCTCTCCTTATCTTTTAGTTCTGAAGTGAGTGGTTTTGCTCTGCCAGATACTCCCACCTAATGTGCTGCCAGATAACTATGGGAGATACTTCCAAAACTGGAATTCTAAATTAACCTTTGTAAGTTGATTGCTGTGGGTATTTACTTTAATAAGAGAAAACTGACTTCATAGGAGTTAACAAGTAAGACAGGGAGACAAGAAACAGAAATTATGCCTGAGTAGGGCTGTCCATCTTTTTGACCATTGTGACACCATTTTGTTATCTACAAAGTTCACTCCTGAGAATTCATAATTGAGTACTCCACTGCTCCCCAAACCTAAAATTTTACATAGTGTTTTATGTAAGTTTATGATTCTGCATTGGTCTGCATTCATAACTCTTCTCAGCTGCATGTGGCCTGAGGGCTGTGGGTTGGACATTCTTGCAGGATAGTCTGAGTATCATAAAGCATGAACAGTGGTGCCCACAGGGAGGAGAATCAATAAAAACAATGAGATGGGTGAAGGGTTATTTGTTGCCTACTTCCATGCTGCCTCAAAGCTCATGAAAGCAAAATATAGTAGCCACTTAATAGTTGATTAACATACCCATAAATGTACAATTTCTTTCTTTTTGTGGGGTCAGCAAGGCAATAAGGGTGTTTGCCACCAAGCATGAAGAGCTGAGTTTGATCCTTGGGACCCATCTGATTGAAACAGAGAATCTCAGCATTCAGGAGGTGGAGGCAGAAGGGTCAGAGGTTCAAGGTCATCTACATAGTGATGTAAATACTATGCATAGTGATAGATGTAAATGAATTATTTTCTCAAAAATAATTGTTATTATTAGTATTCAGCCTCAGTGTGGTATCAATAGCTTACATGCAGGAATGTTTTCTTCTAGTGTATCTTCAAGCTTAGGATTTGTCCTAGTCATCCCAATTTCTGCTTGCTAGTATCCATTTTTGTAAGCATCTTGGTGCCTGGAGACATATCTTCCTTCTTTGTGATTTCCACCCCTTTTTTCCTTTTCCTTGATTAGTTTTAGAGTGCTGTGCAAGTTGATCTTTATCCATTTTCCACTTGCTTGTTCTCTTGGGCAGATGCCACTCTATGGTTTGCTTCGGCACTTTGCAGTTATTTCTAGTTCCCTCATCACCCTTGCCTTCTTACCAATTTGCTTCATTCTCATTCCAGTGTTCTGTGCCTTTCTTTTTCCAATTTCGCCACAGAGACTTTACTTTTTCTTACATAGTTTTTGAGAGCCCAATTACCTGCTGTTTTTCCCACAGTTGCATATTTCCTTAACCATTGCTACTCAAACTGTGGTCTGAGGATTGAAAGCACCCAGGAGCTTGTTAGAAACATACATTTTTAGGTTCTACCTCAGTGTTACAGCATTGTATGTGTAGGAGGGGGAGGTCTAGGTGTGTGAGCATTCTTGTAGAGGCCAGGTTGACATCTGGTGCCTTCCTCAATCTCTCTTTACCTTCTTTTGTGATGGATCTCTCACTGAAGCTTTCTTGTGTAGTATTATCCTCCAAGCCAGACTGTTATGTCTTCATCAGATCAGCTGTGCCTGCTTTACAAAAGAGCATCACAGCTGTACTTGTTGACTTTAGAGGTTCCTTCATATAAGGAGAGGTGGGGAGAGTCAAGACACCCTCATTGGAGTATCCAGCCACCCCTCCCAACCTGTTATATACAAGTCTGCTCTAACTGAATGTGGTCTTGAGAGGGGCTGGGATATGTAAGTGGGAAAGGACTAGGAGAAGGGATTCCATCTATGTAGCCTTCATCCATACAGGGGGCAGATCTTCCAGGGTGGCTCTTTTAGGGTCACCCATACTCTTGCCACAGCTCCTTACCTGTGCTCTGTAAGGAACCCTAATAAACTCATCAGCTCCCCAGGATGAACTTTGGTGGAATCATACCTTGGGGTTTGTTGTTGGGACCTAAGGAAGAGGTAGACATTATTTGTGTCTCCCCCAGGGAAGGAATTTTAGCATTAAGCTCTTTGGGGTAGACTGGCTGGACAGCAAGCCCTAGGGATGCTCCTGACTCTGCCTCCAACACTATTATAGGCACATGCCACCATGCCTGGCTTTTTACACAAATGGTGGAGATATGAACTCAAATCCTCTTGCTTGCATTTTACTAATTGTGTCATTTCCTGGTCCTATTATCTGCATTTTAATATGCTCCCAGAGGAGAGAATTTGCATGTGTGCCAATTTCCCGGGAGGCAGGCTGGGGTTGTGATTAGGATCACAGAGCCTCAATTTTCATTTGAGTCTCAGCCTTGCCATCAACCAGTCATTTGATTTTGTCTAAAGATGGGGCTCTGAAAATTAGATTAGGCAAGGATGTAAAGTACTAAACAGAATGTCTGGTAGATTGGCATTTGAAAAACTACTGCTATGTGATCAATGTTTAAAGTTGCAAAATATTGTTTCTTGATCCTTTTTTGTAACCCCACCCCCAAATCCTATTGGTTCATCCTTGCTGGAAAATGTTTTAGCCAGACTTAGGAATGATCACACACAATTTTTGGTTCAGATTTTATCCAGCAGGCAGTGGGTTGAGGGATGCAACCTTTAGCCAAATTCCAGGTGGATTGTCTAGGGCAGTGGTTCTCAAACTTCCTAACACTGTGACCCTTTAATACAGTTCCTCACATTGTGGTGACCCCCAGCCACAAAATTATTTTCATTGCTACTTCATAACTGTAATTTTGCTACTGTTATATATCATAATTTAAATACCAGTGTTTTCTTTTTTTTCATGCCAAGCAAATTTACTAAGTTGTACACCATCTTATATACAGTTTTTAGGGGGGAAATGGAACAAAGTCAGCAGGAAACCCATTAATCAATATCATACAAGGTGGACACAGGATATCACAATTACATCAATGACCAAGTACACAGTGGCCTTAGGTCTGATAATCATAGCACCTTAGGATAAGAAGAGTTGAGTTCTCAGGAAGAAGACACAAGTTTCTACCAAGGCTCTGGGTCCAGGTTTTTACTGGCCCTGTTAAGCACGTACCTCATTCTAGTCAAGGAACTATGTCCCTTCTCCATGCACCAGAGCCTCAGAGAAACCCTTGGATCTGCCTGGATCTCAACAATTCCCCTTTTAAAATGCTTTAGGTCTCTTGAAGGAAGGATTGGAGAAGGGCTAACAATTAAACTCTGCTATTTTAACAAGGCCCTTCCTCAGGGAAATCTGTCCATTACTTCACTCAAGGCTATCTGAGTCTGAAAACTGGCTCAAGTATGGAAATTAGTTCATGGGTCCAGGTTCCCTGGTACCATGATCCAATGTAGTCTTTCATTATTTTCTGAACTTTTTTTTTTTTTGCTTATACAGATCAATCAAATAATACCAGTGTTTTCTGATGGTCTTAGGTGATCCCTGTGAAAGTGTCTTTTGACCTCCAAAGGGGTCTCAACCCATGGTTTGAGAACTACTGCTCTAGAGGCACAGAAACAGAATGAATGTATATTATAAGGAGGAAGCATTCATTTGGCCTCCACAGTGCAAAAGGGGACAGTCTCATAATGGCTGTCTGCACACTGGAGGGCCAAGAATCTGATAGATGATTGGTCCACAAATTTGGATGCTTTAGCAGTCCTGTCATGGTGCTGAAGGCATGGAGGTCTCTGTAGCACAGATTGTTAGAAGGTCTTATTAATACAAACAAACCCAGAGCCAGGTATTGGGGTGAATGCTGGAAGATCCTAGAAGCAGAACAAGCCACAGCCATCTCACCTTGCCAGTTCCTCAGCTGATCCTGTTTTCTCAGACTGGAAGCCTCTGAGTCCTCATCTGAAAGTGGATCTCAGCTGAACTGCTTCTCAAAAGCCTGAAATCTTAACCAGCTCTAGTTCCTGGTCCTCACGCCTTATATACCTTTCTGTTTCCTGCCATCACTTCCTGGGATTAAAGGTGTAAGTCACCATGCCTGGCTATTTCCAGTGTGGCTTTGAACTCACAGAGATTCCGGATGGATCTCTGCCTCCCAAGTGATAGGATTAAAGGCGTGTGTGCCACCATTTTTTTTTTTTTTTTTTGGCTTCTATGTCTATCTAGTGGCTGTTCTGTCCTCTGACCCCAGATAAGTTTATTAGGGTGCACAATATATTGGAAGACACTGTATCACCACAGGTTTCCTGGAGAGCCACTGGGCTTCAGTTCTTGTTGAGAGGCTGAGGAAGAAAGCTTCTGAGGGCAACAGCAGTAGAAGCAACAAAATAGATGCACTCAGCAGCAGGTGTGGAAGACTGGCAGGTGAAAAGGGAATCTTCTTCATATCTGGTCTGCCAGAAGGTGCAGCTCACTCTGGGAACCCACCCTAAACCCCCTACCTCTGCCTCAGTAATCCTCCCTGGAAATATCCTCATAGACCCATCCAGAGATATGTGGCTTATCTGATTCCAGATCCAATCAAGTTCACAATTCAGATTAACTATCATGCCTGGTACCTCCAACCTTAAGTGTTTCAGAATGTTTTTCTGCATAAAAGGTGAGTATGGCTCAAAACTGCCCTTCTAGGCAGGGTGGATAGTGAAGGTCAGTTACAACACCCACTCCCACTTGTTTTTCTTCTGGCAGTTTCTCAGGCGATCTCATATCTCCTCCAACCACTCACATTTCTTCCTGAGAGTAGCAAGCTATTGATTGCTTTGCTCAGCTTCCAGTGCTACTGTGAAATGACATTTTCTGTGTGTCTCTGGGTGCTGTGAAGGGATAAGGAAAATGGAGACTTGCACAGCACGGATCAGTTGCCATTGCACTAGAAAATCACACAAGTCTACAAGCTGTGCTGACCTTGGTAACTGCAATTTTATGCATCCTACTTATGAATATATTATTCATAGGGAAATCTTTAAATTGCCTTTCCTCAGCCAAATTGAAACCTAGTGCACATCAGTTGGCGAATGAGAGTTTCCAGCCATCATGTATTGGTGCTATGTCTCCTTCCACAGTCTCATTTGGAAGTAGCATTTGCAAAGTAGGGCTTACAACATTATTGGAGTATTTTTATTATAGTGTATTTTCTTACCTTCTAAAGATGCCAATGAGAAAAGTCTAGGTCTTAAAGTCAGTATAGCTCTTTAAGCCTGGTAGAATCTGATCATCTCTAATAAGATTTGGATGCACATCAGATTTCACAGGCACACACACATACATATATTATGAAAAAATACATCAAGAAACAAATATTTCCCAAAGGTTGGAAATGGAAATGTGTCAACATGATTGGCGTATTTTTGGTTTTCCTAATCTTTTCAAGTGTCCCTAGGAACTGAATCCTTTTGTGTAATGGTAGTTTGATTTTTCTCCCACTGGAGTTTGTGTATATTTGTATGCACATGTCTGAGTGTGTGGCAGTCAGAAGATAATTTGCATGAATTTTCTCTCTCTACCACTATGTGGGTTTCAGGGACTGAATTCAGGTCATTAAACTTGGTGGTAATCTTTCCACTGAGTCATTTGACTGGCACCCACACTGGAATTTGTGCATACTGTTAGGGGCTCTCTGGATCAAACTATGAGGCTGTCACAGTATAATATTTATGATGCAAATGTAATTATGATTTATTTCTTATGTTTTTTTCTTCCAGGTTTAAAAGCTGAAACGATTGAAATTCCTATTAACTGATAAATGATAATTTCTTTTCTCTTATGAATATGTGAGGTGGATTAAACGGTTGCCTCTTATTTCTCCTTGGGATATTGATGGCATGAAATAAATGATTGAAAGTGACTAGTAACTCCCCTCACCCCATCACACACAGGTACCTATACAGTGTTAGGATAATGCAGAAACTGATCTCGATGTTGCAGCTTCTTTTCTCATTCCAAAGTCCTCTGATTTTATAAAAAAAATGTATATGTCATTAATTTATTGTTCCAGGTTCCAAGTTGATATCATTCTCTCTCTTTAAACCTATGAGGGTGTCTGTTTTCCAGGACTATGTTAATACAGACTCATCAGGAGTCCTGTTTACACACTTTGTGATCACACAGGGAAAGAGATGGATGCATTTCTTGTTATGAACTAGCTTACACGACTTTGAGAAATCTACTTCATTTATTGGCGCTCGTGTTTCCTCATCTGTAAAGAGGAACTTAACAGGGTAAATTAGCTACAGACTTAAAGGACTAAGGATTGAGATAAACCACTTGCACCTGTCTTCTGACGCCTTTTTAGTAGCACCTATTAGTTATCACTAAAGCGTCGACATATGTGATTTATTTATTCACGAGCTTCATCACCGATGCTGTTGATAACTTTATTCTTCTCGGGAAGCACATTGAATAATTCAATGACTGAATATTTGAGAGCTCAGACATAGGATGTCTATGACTATATATAGTATGTAGTGGTATAATTGAGTTCTGTCCAAGGTTATCTACATGTAGGGATAACTACTATTTATTATAATTTTTTTCTGTACCATAATCTCTTCAAAATAGTTTTTTGAGACTAAGTTCTGAACACTACACAGTCATTTTTAAAATGCTGAAGTTGAAGCTTAGAAATATATTGAATTCGAATTTTAGTTGCTATGTGTTTGCTTGAGAAAGTTAGAATGATCCTACACAAACCTTCTGGATCATTTGTTTTCTGAGCAATGAGCCTCTGTGGGCTGCTTGGAAAGTATGAAGCATTAGAAGGTGGGGAAATTTTCTCTATTCAGAGTGTGATGAAAATACAGTGGGCAGTGGGGCGACAGTGGCGCATGACTTTAATCCCAGCATTCGAGAGGCAGAGGCAGGCAGATCTCTATAAATTGTAGGCCAGCCTGGTCTACAGAATGAGTTCCAGGACAGCAGGGCTACACAGAGAAAGCCTATCTCAACAAAACAAATGTAGAGTGGGTGGGGCAAGTTTACCAGCTGTTTTCTGATCAAAGACTGGCATTTCTCAAGCTTGCATTTCCTCTCTTTTAATGCTCCTGTAAGACATGTGCAAGCTTTGTCTAACCCCATTGCATTCCCCTGTAGGAATTAGGGTGTGTGGCAGAGGTGCATTAGTGTAGGTTTTGTAATCTTTGCACTTGGGAGCGAGTGATGCTAAGATTGGCTACTGCCACTGCTGCTCTCAGTTTGTGAGTAGGAGCCCACTCATTGTATATGCACAGAAGATAGAGGATGAGGTTGGGGTTCTGAGAGATTTTTATCCTGTTACTTTCAACCTTTGCAACACTCCATCACCTTCTAGGCAGGTATAGAAGCAGGAGGAATCAAAGGCTAATGTTAGGACTTACTACTTAGACTCATATGAAGAAGAAACACCCACAAAGCCTTAAGTGCATGCTTGGCCAAGTGAATGTTCAACATACTGTAGCCATTTAGCTTTTCTTCTGTGTACGAAAGTCTTTGGATACATTCCTTCAAGGATCACCTGGGTGTGGATTTGATTTTCTCTTAACTGGTGGTTATTGTGTTTCCACTGGTTCAGGTGGCCATTTGCAAAACAGGCCTAACTGACTCAGGAAGAATCATATTTGAACATTTTGTATGTAAAGATGATGTCAAGCTGGGAGTGATGGTACATGTCTATAATCTTTTATACTGAAGAGTGGGTGGGAGATTGTGCTTGCAGCCAGTTTGGTCATACTATTATAATGTGTAGTATAAAGTAGGTACCCGATAAATGTTCTAGAGACAGTAGTAATGGTTAGTCATTCTCACTGTAACTCACCTGACATTTTAATTCTATTATTTTATACTTGATGGTTACACATACAATTTATTTATTTAAAAACTTACATGAGTGCAGGTGACTAAAGAGGCCAGAGAGGGCGATGGATCCCCAGGATCTGGAGTTAATAGTGGTTGTGAGCCGTCCTATGTGGATGCTGGGAACTGAACTTTGATCCTCTGCAAAAGCAGTAAGTGCTTTTAACTGCTGAGCCATCTCTCCAGCCCCAGACAATTTAAAGTTATACCAATTCCTACAGGGGAATGCAATGGGAGTCAGACAAGGCTTGCACATGTCTTACAGAGGCATTAAAGGAGAGGAAAGCAAGCTTGAGGAATGCCAATCCTTGATCAGAAGACAGTTAGTAAATGATTCAAAGAGCTTAACCATTCAGAATGGAGGATCCTGTGCAGTTCAGGGGCAATGATAGATTCCTTTCCTTTTCTTAACACTTGAAGGTTAGCACACAACATAATGAGTTTCATCTTAGCATCTTCACATATGTGTGCCATTGTATGCTCCTCTTATTCATTCTCCCACATGTTCCTCCTCTGTACCTTGCCCTGCTCCAGATGGTTGACTCCTTTACCCAGTTAGTTTCTCTTTCCTGCCTTCCTATTGACTGTAAGCCATTGCCTTCTATATTTTCCACCCCCTTAAGATATCTTACTCCCCTCATGATTTTCTTTCTAGTTTTGGGAATCCCCCCATATATATAAAAATACATACATATATAGTTTTAAATTTAGGTTCTTCATATAAGAGAAAACATGAGGCATTTAGCCTTCTGAGTCTGACTTATTTTCCTTGATTTAATGATTTGAAGTTGTACATGCCACGATTTCACTTTTCTTTATAGCTATGTAAAATTTGATGTTTGTAGGTAGCACCTTCTTTAGCCATGGATTTCCACCTCCCCCATGATTTATCTAATAAAGTCTTCTAAAGAAGCAAATAGCAGAGATGGAAATCAAATGATCTTGGTTTAAATTTAAGCTCTAGAATTTAATAAACTATGAACCCTTACAAGCTTCCTCTTTGTCTCAGTGCTCCAGATTCCTCTTCTGCACAATGAGGGAAATAATAGTATTTATCCCAGGGAGATGTGATGATTAAATGAATTAAACTTGCAAAGCATTTAGAACAGTGCTTGGCACATAGCAAACACTCCAGAAATGTTAAGTATCATTGTCATCTTGCCTACTGTTTAGGAGCTACTCTGTATTGTCCAGAGAATGATTAATGATAGTTGTATGGTTTAGAATGAGTGGTTTATGAAATATGTAGCAAGAAAAAGTAAAAGAACAAATGCCAGGTAGCAGCTAGATAGAAGCAGAAGATAGCAAAACATCAGTTCAGGAATTTACAACATGCAGCAGATGTGACTGGAGCAGCCTGCTTGAGAAAGCAAGCAAAGGCAACATCATGAAACACCCAGCAGAAAGTGACTGGAGAAGTTGACAGTAGTCCGTTGGAATTTCTTATTGAGTTTTCTCTCCATGGATGAATTTCCCATGCCTGAGTTCCCAGCTTCCCATTCCCACTAAAGGCATTTTTCCCATCATGGGATAAGCAATGGTGGAAATGGCTTACCTTCTAGTTGTTTTCACCACAATTACTTTACTATCAGGCTGTTTGCTTTTCTTTCCCCATGTGACAGACTTGTGTAGGGGAAGTCCGTCTCCAGATGGGGGGGGGGGTGTCTCGGAGAACATTCTGAGATAAATATGCATAGCAATAGGAGCCAACCCCCTTGTAGAGCCAGCTTCTCAATGGGTTTAAACAGCACATGGCAATTTATCTATATAATGTGTATAACAGAAGTATGGGAAACAAACATTTTACTGTTGAGGGTAATAAAAATGTACCTCAATAATTCATGGAATTTAGAAAATGTATTAAAGAGAAGCTTTTCCTCATTTATCTTGAAAGCGTTTGTACCAATTAGGATCAAGTTTAGGTATAAGCTATAGAAAATATAACCTACTGATTGGCCTTGACAGTTCAATATCTTTCGGGGCAGGAAGCTCCAGGCATCAATTTGTTAGTTGAGTTATATCATGGCTAGTGTGTTTTAATTGCCTAGCCCAATCTCTACAGTGTAGTGGGTAGCTGTTCCAGCTCTGACCTGGAAGTACTACCCACATTGAGGCTTCCCATAACTGTCATACCTATGAGGTGGGGCTGAGAGGGAGCCCTTAAGACCTGAGATCCAGATATGCTGGCTCTCTTGGTTCCTGGATCCTGGATGCTGGAGGTAGACCGAGCAGAGTTCTCCAGAGAATACCACTGGACTGCACTATACCTTTCCTGGACCCTGTAACCTACCCCTTTACTTGTAAGTTACACCACAAAATAAACCTCCCTTTTAACTACATAGAGTTGCCTTAATACTTCCACCAATACTACAGCATGTAGCTTCAGCCTCAGATACTGAGCAGAAAGAAGAGGGAAAAGTGGTGCTAGCCACACTGGTCCATTTTAACAGGAAGGCAAAATCGTTCCTGGAAACCCTTTAAGCAAGTTCCTGCTTCTGTCTCATAGGAAACATGATGTTATGAGGCTACCACTGGTGGCAAGGGAGATTGGGCAAGCCAAGAAGTAGTGTTCTTAGTGTCTGAATTTGAAAGCAACAAGGGACAAGTGGATTGCTATTGGGTTAGCTGATCAATGATATTGACTTTGGGTTGTATTTGATTCAGCAAAGTTCAAGTTCTATTATTGTTTCTGGAAGTAGCATTTAGTTCAAACCTCCCATTTTAATAGTGTTCAATACTTTAGGCAGTAAATATTTTTTTATCCTATAGTGTCCTCATAATAGATTTTTAAAAATTGCATTTTATTTCTTTATTTATTTTGTGTGCATTTATGTGTGGGTACACATGGACCACAGACAGGCAGAGGTCAGAGGACAGCTTGAGGGACTTGGTTCTCTTCTTCCATCCTGTGGGTCACGGAGATTGAACTCAAGTTGTCAGGCATTGAAGCAAGCTCTTTTGGACTCATTGAGCCATTTCACCAGCCCTAGGCAGTAGATATTTATTGATTGAATGAAAATAACCTGAGAAATGAAACATAGAGTGGTCATTTATGCTGGGTTACTACTATATTAGTAGCCTGTTTCTATGTAGTATGTTACTCCACAATCTATTGGCTTAAAAGAGTAAATACTGTGCTAGCGTTTCTGTGGGCTATTTTCCGTGGGGCTCACTGCTCAGGTGGTACTTGTGGCTTCAGGTCTCTCAAGAGATTGCAATCCTAGTATCAGTCAAGGTTGCAGCTATCAGAGGCTTGACAGGCTGGACTGTAGTTAGAGTTGTAGCTCAGACCCAACCAAGTAAACACACAGAAGCAACATGTGAAGACCCCGGTAAGCCACAAAGCCATGTGGCAAAGTATAGACTAACAGAAATGGGTTAATTTAAGATAGGAGAAGTAGATAACAAGAAGCCTGCCACGGCCACACAGTTTGTAAACAATATAAGTTTCTGTGTGCTTTTTTGATTGGGTGTGAGCGACTGTGGGACTGGCAGGTAAGAGAGATTTGTCCTGACTGTGGGCCAGGCAAGAAATCTCTAACTACACTGGACATTTTTTGTCCAAGCTTACTGAAGTGAAGGCATTAAGTCTCTGTTCTTCACCATATGGTCCTCCTCAGATGTCTGATTGAATATCCCCCTAGGCTGGCAAGGGGCTTCCTGGAAATGAATGATCTAAGAGATGAGAGAGAGAGAGAGAGAGAGAGAGAGAGAGAGAGAGAGAGAGAGAGAGAGAGACAGAGAGACAGAGAGAGACAGAAAAGCTTAAATGTAATACAGCATCATACTTACATGTTATTGGTCATACAGACCTATACTGGTATAGCATGGGAGGAAACTACCACAGCCACCAGAGCAGCTAGCCATGAAATGCGAGCCCAAAGCCCAGCTTTTCTGATTACCAACCTTCCCATTTCTATTTTCATTTTTATTTTGTTTTATCTGCTAGAATGTGCAACCCACAGAGGAGATTTCCCCCCCAAGAATAATTATCATTTCAATCAGCCTGCAGCTTCTCCTGCAGCTTGCACATACATGTGTGCAAATGGAAGCACACACACATATACACACACACACATACACACACACACACACACACACACACACACACACACACACACACACACATTTTCGTTCATAAACATGGGCAGACCTCGTGTAGCCAAACCTTTTTAAGAGAGCCATGCCATCAATAGAGTAGAGATCTGACATATGAATTATTCAATTGCTTTCTTCTTCCATCAGTATGATGGAAAACAATAAAAAAGGAAGAAAACATCTGCAAAACACAAGTGAACAAAGCAAAAGGTAATTGAAGGATTTTTAAATGAAAGGAAAGAAGCTTTTATTTTTTTATTGTGCTGTAACCAGAGTCCCCAAGCTGTTCTTTCATGTGCTTGTGTTTGTACAGCAGCCTAGATTTGTAGAAAATTGCTTGCTCCAGTTGGGTCCTATGGAGACAGGCGCTCACATTGAATTTCAATGTATTACACTGATATTATTTTCCAGTGGTTCTCAACCTTCCTAATGCTGTGACCCTTTAATACAGTTCCTTATGTTGTGCTGACCCTCAACCATAAATGATTTTCATTGCGACCTCATAACTATAGTTTGATACTGTTATGAGTTATAATGTAAATTTCTGATATGCAGGATATCTGATATGTGACCCTATGAAAAGGTCATGACCCACAGATTGAGAGGAAGACTACATTTGTTTACAGGATGACCAATTCTCAAGAGCTTGTGGAAGCAAGGACTTTGCAGTTGTGTTCATTCCAGATGTAGAAGTGAAATAGTCATGGACATTTGCTTTCTTAGATAGAGTGCTTTTATTCTTATGCTTCTCAAGAATGACTGTCAAGGTCACTTTCTGGGTAGACATCAGTGATTTGAAACCTGTTGGAGTAATGAAACTGGGAAGTGGGAACAAAGGAAGGATTTGCATATGGAAACATGTATTTCAAGGCTCATCAGGTAAAATTGAAATTAATTCCCCTGTGGCTCATACATTCATATTTTACAAAGAACGGCTTGGGTCTAATTGAATCTAGCTGTTCACTGATTTAAGCTGAGTATTCAAAATGAGTCACACACTCAGGGCCATTTTTTAATTCATTGATAATACCATTTTTCTGCCTTTTAAAATTAGCATGTCTTAATTATGCATTATGGGGTTCATGGTGATATTTTATACACATATATAGTGTATTTTGATCATATTCATCTTCATTACCCTCTCTTGTCCCCTTCCCACCAATATCTTCTTTCCAACTCTACTTTGTTGTTGTTGTTATGGGTTGGGGGAGATGGTTACAATAATGTTGGTTTTCAGAGAAAAGAATATTTGTGGAGAGACAAACACAGTAAATGTTTCAGGCAATATTTATGCTTTTATTTTGAACTATATTGTTATAGTCAGCCAAGTTCCAATTTATGGTTGGGAGAACTGAGGTTTTGGAGAAGTGAAATTTCATACTCATCCAATGGCTGTTGGGCCTAACACTGTTTGGAAATAAAACAGTGGCAGCCAAGAGTTCACACAGCTAGTGAGTTGGGAGAGTATGAGTGACATCTAGATGATTCCAAAGTCTGTTCATTTCACCTCTGTGTACCTACCCCAAACAGCCCGGGTACAAGGAATGATGCACACTGATTCACTGAACCACTCACACTACCATTTATTGAGGGCTATGTGCTTTCTACCATTATGCAAAATGCTTGTCTTGTTTTACTGTCTACAACCCTCAAAAGCAATCTACGAGTTAATATTCAATGGATCAATGTATGTCCATGAGAAATCGAGGCACAGATAGGTTCAGACAATTGCTTAGTGTTGCTCAACTATTCAGAAGTGGGAAATTATTGGAGCCAAAGGAGTAAGTTTAACTTGTAGTGTTTTCAGTAAGTGGCTTTATGTTGAAGTCAGCCAGAGTTGGTTCCCGTTGCTAACAGCTGAAGAATGCTGACTGGTACACCAAGGTGGCTAGCTCATTACCACTACGGATACAAGGCAACTCTGTCATCTCATTATCTGAGTTTGAATAATAAAGAGAAATATTCTTCTATTCTGGAAGCAATCTGTTCCTTCTGCTCCAGTCTGCTCTCCACTTCCGTTTTATGTTATTAAGGTATCAAGAGGTACAATTGAATTCTTGGTGCCTGAAGTAAATATTTTCCTGTCTGGATGGACTATGATAGGTGGGACCCTAGAAGACATTCCTGCATGAGACACAGTCTTCTCTAGGCCATTTGACTATATAGCAAAGCTCCTCTGAAGCATGTCTGTATCCTGATTTAAAAAAAGATTAGTGTGTATACTGTGTGTATGTGTGTGTGTGTGTGTGTGTGTGTGTGTGTGTGTGTGTGTGTGCATGCTTGTGTGAGAATAGGTGTTTATATGCCATGGCACTCATATGGATATTAGAGGACAAACTCAGGTGTCCGTCCCTGTCTTCTGACCTGTTTATGGCAGCATCTCTTTGTTGTTTTTCTGTTGTGTACCAGGCAGCTGGTCCTTGAGCGTTGAAGGGTTCTCCAGTCTCCAGCATCCATTTTAGCACCGGATCACAGAGACTGTAAGTGTGTGCGGCTGTGCCTGGCTGTATGTGCATTCTGGGCATGTAATTTCTCATCCTCATGCTTTAACAGCAAGTACTTTACCCAGTGCTCCATCTCCATAGCCTCACCTGGGATTTGAGACAGGCTCTCTCATTGGCTTGGAGTTCACCAGACTAAGCTGGTTGGCTAGTGAGCCCCAAGGATTTTTGTCTCCCTTTCCCTAACACTGATTACAGGTATGCACATTATAGCCCATATTTTATGTGAATTCTGAGGATGGTCAGGTTCTGGGGCTTTCAAGGAAAGCCCTTTAGAAATTGAGCCATCTCTCCAGCCTCTGTATTATGATGTTTTCTTTTTTTCACTCACAAATGCAGAGGGCTGACTTTCAACCTTGAAGCCCATAGCTCATTTCCAAGGTGACAGGAGCAGATCTGGCTTCATGGGTACACAGCCAGGGTCCTTGCTTGGGCCCGGTGTTATAACCCACTGCTACTGACTTAAAGTGCTTCATAAGTTTTGAAAAAAAGAGTCCCATATTTTCATTTTCATTAAGACTCACAAAATATGTAGCATGTCCTGATGACAAAGCAGTGATGACTTACTCCAATTAGGTACCAGTTTATCTTGTGGTTGGAGTTAGGAGACAAAGAATTTCCTGGTGCGATTGCTTCTTGTGGTTGGGCCCGTAGAACTCTGAGTATTGATACTCTGAAGCTTCTCTGGCATTTTGCAGGGTCACAAAAGAGATCTTAGTCCCAAACCTTAGGCATAAAGAATCTTTAAGGCATTGTCTTTACTAGTTACTTAAGATTCAAGGACAAACTTCTTTCAAGATTGCTGCTGCTGAAGCCAAATAGGATTAATGTTAAATAGGGAATATGTAAATTAATCACAGTGAGGCAGAAATATTTAACTATGTTAAGTATATAGACAGAAGACTGCTTCAGTAGATAACATACATATATAAACAGCTGTGTAGCACACAATGATGTTATGGTCAAATGTGGACTGCATATGAGGTGGTGGTCTCCTAAGGTTATAATGAAGCTGAAGAATGCATTCCTGTTCCCTAAGTGACACTGTAGCCATAGTAATGCCATTGTACTATGTATCACTCATTAGTCTGTAGAGATGCTGCTGTAACCAAACTTATTGTGCTGCCAGATGTGTTAAAGAATAGCTCATGTACTCATGCAGAGTACATAATACTTGGCAATGATCATAACTATTTTACTAGTTTATGTATTTACCATAGTGTACTTCTAATCATTACTTTAAAGTTCACTCTAAAATAGCAGAAGCTTGTGGGAAAAAAAAGCCAGGGAAGATGGCTCAGTTGATAATGTGCTTGCTGCACAGCATGAGGACCTGAGTGAGTTTCATCTCCAGAACTCAGATCAAAGAGGGTCATGGTGTGCATACTTGATTACAGTATGGGGGATGGAGGTGACCCCTGAGGCTGACTGGATAGCCAGTCTAGCTAAATTGATGGGCTCCAGGTTCAGCAACAAGCCCTGCCTCAAAAGATAAAGTGGAGGATGATTAAGGAAGACACCTGATATTGATTTCTTGCCTCTGCATACATGTATACCCACACATGCAGCACACATGTAAATTTTCTGTAAAACAGTGATGCCGTGTTATCTCATATGTCACTTGACTGCCTGGAAAGGTGACAAGAGTGATAGAGATGTACCACCCAGGCTTATGTAAGTACACCTTGTGATGACATGGATTAATGGTGCATTTCTAAGAACAGAGCCTCACTGATAAGTCACAGACAGACAGGCACACATGCACACACATGCATGAACACAAACACACACACAGAGGGAAAAGAGAGAGAGAGAGAGAGAGAGAGAGAGAGAGAGAGAGAGAGAGAGAGAGAGAATATAATCATATCCCCAAAGACGTTAGAGTTAAGGTTCCTCATAAGAACTTATAAGAACTAGAAACCACTGTAGCCCTGACTACAGTCCTAAAGGATCCTATGCACCAGTCAAGAGTGAGGCACATTACAGAGAGCTGCAGCAAATTGGTCATTGTTTAGCTTCTTGCTGTGTAGCAATTTTCTCAACAGGTTAAGACCCAGGAACTTCTAAAGGGAGTTGCCCTCAGACTCAGGAAATAAACACTTCAGAATTCTCAGAGTCTCTAAAACTTGCCAGATGCAAAGTTCCTCCCTCTTTAAGGTCATGTAAGTAATCAGGTCTCCTAAGGAGACACAGAGCAACTGAGCTGCCTGAAGAGCCTTTCCAACTTGCAGAGCCTCAAAGTCCTGAAGAGGGCTCCAGGGTTTGAGCTTCCTCTGTGAGTCACCAGCAGCTCTGGGGTGAGCTTTCAGAGCTGTGGGTGCCTTTGAGTCCGAGTTGTCCCTGCTTCTACTATAGGTAGCTCCTCACCCATGCTTCTGTAAGTGACTCCAGTAAACTCATGGCATCACCAAGTTGGACTTCATTGGTATTGTTATTTTGGTCTCTCTTTCTTTTCATATCTGAGGTAAGTAGGGGTGTGTGTGTGTGTGTGTGTGTGTGTGTGTGTGTGTTGGGTCTCCCCAGGAATAGTGTCACATCAGAATAGTCCCACACAGGAACAGTGTGATACAGTAGTTCTGAAAACTCAACACAATAACATCAAGTTTACTATAGTATTTGTGAAAGTAAATACATGTGCCCACCAAGACCTGGGGTTCCTGACTGGTTCTGAAAATTACTTTTGTATTCTTGTAGTACTATACTTTAGTGCTATACTATCCTGAAGTACAGAATGGAGAATTTTATAGACATGGACATGAGATGGAGCTGTGATTGAAATTAATGTTGAAAGCTATATTGAAAAAAAAACAGTTATAAATGCCTTTTTTGTGAAAGCTTGGAATTCTTTTATTTCTATTGTTAGTTATTTCTTTACTTGCAAACAGTTTTCTAACAAAAAACCATAAGAAATTTCAAATTGAATTGAAAGATAGGAGTGATTTCCTTTCAAGAAAGAGAAATGAGTAAACATTAAAGTTAACAATATTATGAAACTAAGATGGTATGTTTAGGCTTATCACAGAAAGGCTACTTGTTTTCCATAAAAGAATTTATTGTTTAGAACAAAATCTTATTTCATAGTTCATCTTGTCTAGGTGAATACTGGTTTTTTTTTCTGTCTTCATACCATGACAGTTTAATACCATTGCTTTGAAAAAATGTACCTCAGATTCAAGCAGGATAATTTCCATGTGTAGATACCAGAACTGATTTTTAAATGTGATTTTATGTATTAGTTTACTGTGTCAAAGTTTATCAAATATCTCTCTGAGAGCCAGGCAAATTGCTTCAGTGGATCTGCCAGAATTTATCCTTATAGTCCTCCAAGCGATCTGATTAAAAAGAAGATCTATCCCTTAGAAATATGTGTAGATGGGAGAATATACTCAGAATACATTACATACCTGCATGAAAATGGCTGTTTGTAACTCAGTATAATGACATTCTTTAAAATAAAAAAGAAATATATGTTAACAGAAACTTTGTTATACTTTTCAACTTGAAAAATTTTTTTTTGTAACAATGTCTCACATAGTTCAGGCTGGCATGGAACTCACTTTGTAAGCGAGGATGACCTTGAACTTCTGATGTGTGTGCCTCCATCTCCTCATTTCATTCCTTTGTAAAAGTAAACACAGAAGTGTTTAGAAAATAGCTACAGAGAACGCTCTTTATTTGTGAGCTTCTCCCATTTTAAGGAAATGCAAAACTAGCAGCTCAGAGACTTAGCTAGCAACATTTTGACTTTCCAAGTCCTCATTTTAACTCTGACTCCTGGTTCCATTCAGGCAAATCTTCATGTGAAATGCACTTGGTTATGTGTCTGATCTCCTTCAGCATAGAGATAACAGCTTTTTGGTGAAAGGACTTTATTTTTTAGCAACACCTCTGTTTCCTGTGTCACAGTATGTCTGGCTAACTGCACTTACTTAGAGGGTGGTATTGTGGGCTTGGGAAAGGGTTGACAAGGACAGAGGAGGACATTGCAGGCTTGCTTCCTTCTGCAGGGAAGCAAACCATCTCCTTTGTTCTCTCTCTTTCCCAGAGGATAACCCAGTCATAAAGAGATGCCATTCCTTTTCAGTAAAAGAGGAACTGTAAGATGGGACAGGATGAATGGGCCACACAATGCCAGAGAGAAATTCATTTAGGAGGCCATTTTGGACTTGAGTAGCCAATATTGGCAAGCCCTTTCTCTAGAGATTGGCTTTGAAACACCTGTGAAATTGGAACAAGCAAGAGGGAGAAAGTTACTTAACCAGGCCCAGAAAGGATTTTGCTAAATTTAAAAGGATGATATGTGATCAAATGTCCTTGGACAGCGTCTGAAACATCTTTTCAAGGGTCAGATACTCCAAGGGTGTTTATTTTTTATTATTTCTGTTTTGGGGTAAGATCCTTTCATCAATGCCCTGGATTTTTTATTTTTTTCTTTATATTCTCCTTTATATTGCTTGAGTCCCCACGCAGCAACAAACTTGGAAAAAGGAGCCTACGGTTTGTCAACATTTTAAAAAGTCTTTTTAAAATGAGGGCACATGGCCAGAGGAAGAGAGAGAGGAGGGATTATGTGAGCAAGTGCATCAAGAACATGATGGGGAAACCTGCAGAGACGACCAAACCAAACTACTAGGAACTCATGAAAGTTGGATCAATGTCTGTGGAGCCTGCATGGGACTGGACTAGGCCCTCTGCATGGTGAGACAGTTGTGTAACTTGATCTGCTTGGAGGTCCTCCTGGCAGTAGGGTCAGAATCCATCCCTGGTGAATGAGCGGGCTTTGTGGAGCCCACTACCTATGATGGGACACCTCGTGCAGCCTTGAGGCAGGGGAAAGGGCTTGGACCTGCCTCTACTGGATGTTCGTCTCCATGGGAGGCCTTGCCTTCCTGTAGGAGGGAAGGGGGGGTGGATTGGGGAGGAGGCTGGGGGAGGAAGTGGGAGGAGGGAAGGGGGGAATCTTTGATTGGTGTGTAAAATGAATGAAAAAATTTTGTTAATAAAAAAAAATGAGGGCACATGGCATACATGTGAAGATGCAGAATGTTAACACCCCTCAAGTGTGAGGGCAGTCCCCATTTACTGCTCTGTTCAATGCCAGGAACGTGGCATGCTTTGATGAAGTAGCAAGGACTTATCATTGAGGTTCAGTATATTTATTAAATGGGTATTTTATATCTTTGTTGTTCCTGGCAATGTAATTCAGTTTTCAAATCTATTCTATGTGGTTACTTTTGGAAGGAAAATTAGTATTTTCTGTATTTTTATCTCATTTACAGCTACTTTACTGAACTTAAAAACCAGTTTAAAGATTTGTTAATGGATTTTATGTTGTTTCTTACATTTGTAATATTACCAGCTTGTAAGAATACTTTTATGATGATTTGTAATTCATATCTTATTGCAATGGTCAGAACTAAAACATGTTAAGTATTTTTTAAGATTTATTTTTATTTCTAATTTTATACCTATGTGTGGGGACAGAAGAGGGTCCACTGGAGTTGGAGTTACTGGCAACTTGTCAGGGGTACTGGGAGCTGACCTTGGGTCCTCTGGAAGAGCAGTTTGTATTCTTAATGGCTGATCCATAGCTCCAGTCCCACAATGTTAAATATGAATTATTTTTATGAGACTACTTACTTGCATACCCCCACCCCCACACTTCTGGGAATCAAGGCCAGTGTCTTGGGGATACTAGGTAAACATTCCATCACTGAGCTATATCCCCAGCCCTGTATCTTATTTTAATAGAATATTTCCTTGGAGCTACTGTTAAATGTAGCTTCATTATTTTTTACTATGGACTTTTTAATCACGGTAAGAAACATAAGTTGACTCTCATGATGCAATGCAAGTTGACGCTCTTAAAACATTCAGTGTACAGTACGGTATGGTTAATGATATTCCTGTGGTAGTACAGCAGAGCTCTAGCAGTAAAGGAGTCTGGAAAACAATTCTTTGCTGTCTCTGTAATCCAGGAAGGCACAGAGGCAAGTTGGAATAAAGATGAACAAGCCAGTCTCTGAAATGCTCTCCAACCCTGTGCTAGTAATAACATTGAAAATATAGGAAGAAAAAAAAATCCTGCTTCAGTCTTTCTTGGGCTAGAAAACCGTATTAGTTACAACAACTTCCAGGCAATTGAGTTTACACTGAATTGTTACTCTATTTCTTATGTCTCTCCCTCCCACCCTCCTTCCCTCCCTCCCCCCCTCTCTCACACACACACATACCAGCACCATCACCCCCAAACAAAACAAGACACTTCTTGGTGGAGTTGTATTTTATTGAAGCTGAGCAACCTTTGAAAATTATCATTGAGTTCTCAGATTCCTCCCTCATGGTACTTCAGTTGCCAGGAGTTCTAGTTGCTTTAGATGCTATGAAGGGGGCGGTGGGTGGGGAAGTAACCACAGCTTCTATTCAATAATAATACTTTTGCCTTTGCTTCCCATGGAGAGCTTGGGAAAAATCTGATAAATGAACTTGATGAAGATGACATTTTAAAAGGCAAATAAATGGCTGTGGCATTTAGATCTTATTTTCTTTTAAAATTGTTTTATTTATTATTCTTGTATGTGTGCATGGTGCACGTGCATGTGCGTGTGCGTGTGCGTGTGCGTGTGCGTGTGCGTGTGCGTGTGTGTGTGTGTGTGTGTGTGTGTGTGTGTGTGTGTGTACATGCGTGGCATGACACCCTTGTGGAGATCAGAGGGCAACTCTGTGGACTCAGTTCTCCTACCTTACATGGGTTTTGGGGATTGAATTTGTGTCGTAAGGCTTGCACAGAAAGTGCCTTTATCTGTGGAGCCATTTTACCAGTCCTAGGTTTTTCTTATATGGCATCTTCAAAGCACACTTTTGGGTTGCAATGAAAACCCAGTTGATAACTTTCTGAAAATGGCTTATCCATCCAAGTCTTTTGAAAATCAACACTCGGTAAAATATAAAGTGAGAAATGGGACTTTTTGAGATGTCTGTAAGAGTAGCATGCCTCTTTTTGTGGAGAGCACTATCTGTATATTGCAGCAATTTGAATAATGATGCAGGGTTTTGGGAAACCAGGAGCCAATTATAAAATAAACACATCTGGAACTGTTATTGGCAGGCAAGAGTGGGAAGGATACCTCTTGGGTGACAGATGTATAGGGAAAATGGCAGAGAATCAGGTGGGATGAAGTGGGAAAAGTGACTGTAAGTAGTAAGTAATAGGACTCTGGGGCACAAGGGAAGAAATTGGAAATTTCTATGTTTGTTTCTAAAACAGATGGCCAGGACATGGATTATTGTTTTATGTACTATATTGCATGCCACATACATCATTCTAGTAATATTTTGTTTTTGCAGTAAACACAATACTTAGTATTATCTTTTAATTCAAAAATTACCAAGTAGTAGGTTTCCTTATGGTGTTTGCATACAATGTGGTTTTAAGAGTGCCAAGTAGTTGACTAATATCTGATGTTCTTTTTCTTTTAAAAATTTTATTACACTCATTCATTAGTTTGTTTGTTTAGTCTCTCCCCGGCCCCCCCCCCCCCCCCCCCCGTGTGTGTGCTTGTGCATTCTCTGTGTGCATGTGGAGGTCAGAGGCGATGTACAGGAGTCAATTTTCCCTGTCTATCTTTTAGCTTTGGGGAATTGAACTCAGGTGGTGAGGCTTGACATCAAGTGTACTTATCCTCTGAACCACCTTACAGGCCCCAATACTTGATCAGTTCTTAAACTTAATGGGCCTTTTTCTTTTCCTTAGGCCTATTTGGCCAAATAAGTTAATTAACATTCTGATGTATCAACACTATTTTCTCTTCTTAACTGGTTATATAGGGGCCTTCTATCACAGGAAGTGGTGGCACATGCCTGTGATCTTAGCACTTGGGAAGCAGAGGCAGGTGGATAGCACTAGTTCCAAGCCTGGATACACAAGGACAGCCTGTCTGGAAAAAAAGGAGGGAGAATTCATTGACCTAAGTCTTTATCCATATTAAAATCAGCCTTGGTTTCAAATAATGAAGTCAGTGGTTCTTAAAGCGAGGTTCCCAGACCAACACCATCAGTACCGTCAGTGAATTGGTTAGAAATGCAGATTCCTGTAGGCTGAGACCCTGAACTGGTCAAAACAATGCAAATAAGTAGGGTTTGAATGCTCAGCCCTAAATGGGACATCCATTTCACCCCCTCCAAGGCTCAGGGAGCATCACTGAAGAGGAGGTGGGAAGAATAAACCCTGAACAATGGGGCGGGGAGGAGGCCTATGAATTGCTGTCTTCTAGACACATCATGGATCTTCTATTCTTGAGCTCACACTCATAGCAGCTGTAGTTAATACTGGGTCTATTAACATCCTGCCATAGTGGGAGGGGCACATAGGGCCCTACCCCTCCTTGAGGATTTATATTCAGTTAATAGTTGAGTGTGGGAGCCCATTTTCAGGTTCCTCGTGGCTTTACCCAGCAGGTCTGCATAGAGAGGATGATTGGACCACAGGCCTGAGTGCAGGTGTCTGAGATGGTCTGCACTTGGCTGTGCTGGGGGGAGGTCTTTGGCTCCACCCCTTGGCATTCCTATAAATACCCCAGGGCAGAGCCAGTCAGCGCTCATTGGAATAGGTTCCAGGCCCTCTCTAGGCTATCCTGTATTTTCTCTCTGTTTATCTTCACACTATAAATCCTTCTAGCTAATATTTCTGGGGAGCTGTGGGGTTGGTGGGTGAACGCCCACCGTTGAGAATGGTGAGAGGAACATTTTCTTCAGTGGTGTAGCTGCTGGTAAGGTGTCCATGTTCCCTTGAATAACCCCTCACCCATACTCCTTTAAGCAACCCTCCTGCAACTCACTGGATCAAATACACACACAAAATAGACACGAAAGCAGAAGAGAGACTAGTTGTGAAGAGGAAGTAGATTAGTGGGAGAGGAATAAAAGAGAGGGGAATGATTCTGGGAATATGACTGAAATTCATGATATACTTTTATGAAAATGTCATGGTGAAACCTATTATACTGGATAGTTACTATATGTTAATAAAAACATCAAAGAAAAAAATGGGGATTCTTGGACCTGACTGCAGACACACTGATCAGAAACAGTGGTGGGAGGGCCCAGGGACCTGTGTTCGAGCAAAGCCTGATATATGCCCAGGTATAAGAATTGCTGTTAAGCTAGGCTTGGAAGCATGAGAAAAAGAGAGATGAGGACATGGTCATCTCCACTCAAGGTTCTGAAAAAGTGTTCCTCTGAATGTCATCAGATAACCTTATAGATGGTTAATGTCTGCTAGGTGACAGTGTTGCTGGGATTAAGTGTTGTCCATCCTAACCCAAGCGGGAAAAATGCCTGTTGTGAGATTAACTACAATGGAGGGAGGAAAAGGTCATCTCTCTTATTTACAACCAGTTCAAAATAATTCAACAATGGTCACCTTAAAAAAATTACTGAAGGCTGGGTATCATAGAGCTCAGGCTGGCCTTGAACCTGATGTTTAACTCCAAATGACCTTGAACTCCTGCTTTTCCTACAAGAGTGCTGGCACTACAGGTATGCACCGTCATGTACTTGGAATAAAAACAAATACCAATAATTTGCATCTGTTCTTGAATGTTTCTTTTCTTGTAGATAAACTTGAATTGCCTTGTTATCTCTGTTTCTCCCCCTTCTCATTCCCGCCTTCCTCCCAGAAACAGCCTCCACCACGCAGAAGGCACAGAGCCAGTTCTAGTACTTTCCCATTCTCCTCCCATTCACCATAGAACATGAAATCAAAAAAGACTTTTGTCTTCAGTCCATTGATGGGTAGGTGTTTGTGGGCATATTTAAGATGCTTAGTGATGTGAAGGGGTGCTCATGGGTTGAATCATGTCTCTTAAAAATACATAGTTAAGTGTGGTGATATTGTGTTCCCCAAAATATTGTACACCCTAATAAACTTATCTGGGGTCAGAGAACAGAACAGCCACTAAACACAGAGGCTAGAAAATGGTGGCACTCACAACTTTAATCCTAGCCTTCTGGAGGTATGGCTTTCTGTGAGTTCAAGGCCACACTTGGAAATAGCCAAGCATGCTGACTCAAGTCTTTTTTTTTTTCCATGACAGGGTTTCTCTGTGTAGTTTTGCGCCTTTCCTGGAACTCGCTCTGTAGACCAGGCTGGCCTCGAACTCACAGAGATCCGTCTGCCTCTGCCTCCCGAGTGCTGGGATTAAAGGCGTGTGTCACCACCGACCTGTGACTCACGCCTTTAATCCCAGGAAGTGATGTCAGAAAGCAGAAAGGTAGACCAGAAACTAGAAGCTTTTGGCTTGGTTAAGCTTTTAGGCTTCTGAGCAGCAGTTCAGCTGTGATCCATTCTGAATGAGGACACAGAGGCATCCAGTCTGAGGAAACAGGATCAGCTGAGGAACTGGCGAGGTGAGGTAGCTGTGGCTTGTTCTGCTTCTCTGATCTTCCAGCATTCACCCTAATACCTGGCTCCAAGGTTTTCTTTCTTTCTTTCTTTTCTTTCTTTCTTTTCTTTCTTTCTTTCTTTCTTTCTTTCTTTCTTTCTTTCTTTCTTTCTTTCTTTCTTTCTTTCTTTTTTCTTTCTTTCTTTCTTTCTTTCTTTCTTTCTTTCTTTCTTTCTTTCTTTCTTTCTTTCTTACTTACTTACTTATAAGACCTTCTAACAATTTGTGCTACAGTTAAGTCCTAACATCTGTTGCCTTAGTATGTGACTTTATTTGGGAGCTGAGTCATTACAGATATGTCAAGCTGAGTCATGTCAAGGTAGAGTAGCATGTTTCCGTAATGTACTATGAATGGCGTCCCTAGAAGAGAAGAGGGCACAGAAACAGCGACACATAGGGGGGAGCCATGCAATAACAGAGGCAGAGATGGGAACCCATCCATTGTAAGCTAAGGAAAGCCAAGGGTTGCTGGTGATGATGAGAAGCTAGAAGAAGCCAAGAAAATCCTTTTCTAGAGCCATCAGAGGGAGCAAAGCCTTGTGAGAATCTTGATTTCAGAGTTGCAGCCTCCAGCTCTGAGAGAATGAACTTCAGTTGTATTGAGCGCAGTTTGTGAATTCAAACAGAAGGCAGATGCAGAGAGAACTGAACTCAGCCCAGCCTGTTTGCAAGCTTACCAAGAGACCTGGACTAGGTCAGCAAAGTTATTATTTCAGAAACATAAATTTGGTAGTCCAATTAACTGCATTTTCTGAATTGAAACTACTGGTTTACTCACAGTACTTAGCATTACACACTTTAAACTTCTGGTTTGTGTGTTCCATTTCATTAGCCACAAAGTTAGGCAGATATCTACTGGTACAGACTCTGTGTTAACGTACTTTCAAAGCATTCTTTCCTTTGTTTTCAGCTAAAACTTTATGGTGTAAATTGAGCATGCCCAGCAGCATTTCTGTCCATCACTTTAATGTCCATAACCTTGGACTGAAGTTGCTTAGGAATAGGCCAACCCTCTATGAATATGTATAGGCTCCCTGAATAAAAGCCCCTGTGCCTCCTTTGTTCAAGGAGGGAATTGCTTTGAAATGACTCCCCTGTTCTCCTTGCCTGCTCCAGGTGATAAATCATTCTCCACATGTTTACATATTGGCTGTGCTTATTCTGACTTTGTTTTCAACAAGGTGCAGAATCCATTGCATTCTGTGCCAATTCTAGCATATGTCCTGTAAAAACTAAAGTAGTTACTACCTGGCCTTTAAAAGTGTGGTGGCTCCAGGTTGAGGTGCTTTAATTGAACACATCTTACAGTTCCCTGTATGGCATGTGCAAATGAAGAGAAAAGGTGCTGAGAAAAGCATGATGTAGCATTTCTATAATCCCAGCGCTTGGGAGACAGAAGCAGAAGGATCATATTGAGGTCATCCTCTACTACACACCAAGTTCAAGGCCAGCCTGGGCTATATGAAACCTTGTCTCGACAAAACAACCAACCAAACAAACAAACAAAAAACTCAAACCAAGACAATGACAACATCAGAATACCAAAAGCACCAAAAGCAAAATACTGAAAAATAAAACCAAAAACCAAATAGTTAAAAAAGAAACCCCAGGCCAGAGTGATTGTGGTGGCACATTGCTATAATCCCAGTACTTATGAGGTGGAGGCAGGAAGATTAAGAGTTCAAAGTCATCCATGGTTATATAGCAAGTTTGAGGTCAGCCTAGGATATGTGATACCCCATCTCAAATTAAATAAAATAAGATAAAATAAAAATACATTTAGAATAGCCATTCTGAAGCTGTGGAGCTTAATGGTGGATTTTACAGTTTCATTATTGAACACACACACACACACACACACACACCATTGAAAACCAGGAAAATCCATGATAGAGTTAGAACTAGAAAAACTATTACCTCGTCCTCTTTCATGACTTGTATCCATTACCTGCGTTCTAACTGTCTAGAAGTTCACTGAGATGTATAGACTTTGGGGTTGGTTAATTTTGATGCATGATGTTTTTATTTGCAAGCTCCTTTTAATAAATCTTAGAAAACAAAACAAAACAAAACAAAAACCAAACCTCTCCAAACCATTAGGTTCACCCTCTTTATTTTTAATTATTTATTTACCTGTTCTTTGAGAATTCTATACCCACTAGTTTCATGCTTGAGAATGGGCAGGAAGGGTGATGTTCTGTACTAGAATGAGAATTCCCCCAGGGAGAAAAGACAGAAGGTGAGGTTGCTTTATTATTCATTTATTTGACAAGTCCTTACTGGGGAAGGAGCTCCTGAGACTGCAGGATGCAAAGATGAAGAAAGCATGATCTTTCCTCCCAGGGATGCCTGTCCCACAAGGGAGTCAGACATGTTAAATAATTACCATTCAAAGTGAGGAATGCTGTAAAAAGGGAGAGATGCTGCTTTGTGGGTGGGAGCAGCTGCAGTAGAAAATGTGTGAGGGTACCCAAGGCTTTTCTGGAAAAATCATGCCCTGTCACCAAGCAAGTATGTTGACAGAGAGGAGTCATGCTGAAATAAGAATCACCAGCAAGATGTTTTCTTCTTTTGCATGCATGAGGATGGCTGAGGAACATTTGTCTAATTCAAAGTCCAAACAGGATTTCCAGGCTCGATAGTATTACTCTAGCTGATCCTGTTCTCCCTCATTGCTCTGAATTTATACACCTATATTTCTTTTCTAAAGATTCTGATCTACTCTAGAAAGTAAGGCCCACCTCTTCCTGTTGTAGGCATTCTTTCAGAAGCAAGGCTTGGCTTTCCTCTTAGTTTCTGGAAGCTTTGCCACAGAGCAGAAGCATACTGTATGGTCTAAAAAATGTATGCAAAATTGAAGAGATCGTTCATGCATACACAGGAAAGGAATTGAAAAACCACCAGCCTTACCCATAGTATGCTGAGCTTTTATATTTATTTGTTTGTTTGTTTATTTTAGACCACTTCAAATCCCTTGTTTTGGAGAGTGAACTGAGATTTTGTTTTTCTTTTTAGAGAATTTATCTTACTTTAAAAAAATTATGCACATGTGTCTGTCTGTGTGTGGATATGTGCACATGAAGTACCCTTAAGAGGCCAGAGATATTGGATTCCCCTGGCGCTGGAGTTATATAGGTGGCCATGAGCTATCTTACATGGGTGCTGGGAATCTTTCCAGCCCCTATGCTGAGGTGTCTTTAGTGTTGCTCACCCGGACAAAACGCAGTGGTGTATGACAAGGATGGTTGATACAAAAGTAGAAAAGAGATTCATCTTACAGTTTCATGGTGGCTTCTGTTTCTTTGACTCTCTTTGGGGTCTCTGCTTTGGGGCACAAAGGCTTACCTGCCAGATTCATTGGTGGTACTTCCTGCCCTCTGGTTCCTTATTGAGCTTAGCCAAAGGGACGTAAGTGCTGATTCCAGATGACTGTCAGCCTCCAGCTTCTTCCAGTGAGGCTGCTCTAAGCTGCACAGTAACCCCCCCACCCCTTGGCCCTTCACTTCCCTGTTGATATTACCCACTCCTTGCAGTTTCCCTGTGGCCTCCCCTATTTTTCTCAATAGTTCCTTTATTAAACTCATTGCATATTATTCTTGCTGATTGTGATTCAGTGTAGTCCTGCAAGCTCATTTTACAAGTCAAAAATATTAAATGCATAGAGCAAATTGCTATTAAACTAACCACAAGGCGAATCCCTCTATAAACAAAAGAAGGCATCTTTTCTTGCTTTCTAAAATCTAGGTGTTTATCCACCGAGGTAATGTCAGGCACTGCTGTTTTTCCATGCTATTTCAAAGTCAGGACTTTCAGACCTATTTAAAGCATATCCCATTTTTCTTCCTTATGAGGCAGCCACAGATATTTGAAGCCGTCTACTCTTTTGTCCCCCAAGGTCTGTCTTCATCATTGTCAGCCATTCTCTTCCCACTAAGTCCAACAGATACTCCTTCTGGGACAGAATATTATATTTGTTCACCATCCTGATTTATCTTCTCTGATTAGCCTTGGTGAGAGGCATCTAGATTGCCTGACTTACATGAAATCCACATGAGAATTATAGTCAAGCCCCCAAAATAAAAAACAAACAAACAAACAAACCTGTGTGTAAAAAAAGCAATGCTAACCGAGTTTATTAGCATCTATGGACTACTGAGGTATAATGAAATTCTCTTTGAAGTGGTGTCATGTCAGAAGTCCCATGGAAGAAGAATGCATTTGCACTGTGACATGAAGGTCACCAGCCATGGTCTGACAAGAGCAGAAAGGCTTCAGTCCCACCACTCCTGCTCTCACTGTGTATGGCACACTTTTTAGAACTGTGGTCACTGACCCCTGCCCCTAGCCAACTATACACTATTGAATTATGCTTGTCTTCCAGTCCATCAAAATTCTGATTTTTCCACATGTAGGGCTCTTTGTCCCTGTTCTGTATGTGTGTAGCCCTTGTGTTTTTCTTGCACAAGATACTCCATGCCAGTTGTCTCTGGTTCACTGCTTTTAGGCTGGGAAACCTCATCTTGAACCTTGTTGCTGTGATTAAAAGATAGTAATCAAAAGCAACTGGGGGAGGAAAGGGTTTCTTTGGCTTATATGTTAACATCGCAGTCCACCATTGAGGGAAGTCAGGGCAGGCACTCAAGTGGGAGCTGTGGCAGGAACCACAGAGGAATGCTGTTTACTGGCTTGCCCCTCATGGCTCGCTCAGTTAGCTTTTCTTGTATAACACAGAACTACCTGCCTAGGGGTGGTACCACCCACAGTGGGCTGTGTCTTTCAACATCAAGCATTAGTTAAGAAAATGCCCCGCAGATATGCCTACCGGTCAATCTGATAGAAGCATTCTTTTCAGTTGAGATTCCCTGTTCCTAGGTGACTCTACCTTGTGTCAAGCTGATGAAGAACTAACCAGCACAAACCTCATGTTAAAATGAAGACTAAGCAAATATAATTATGAAACCCTCCACAAAGTGGATTATATTTCATAAAAGCATTTTGATGAGACTGTTCTAGGTTATCGGTTCTATATGGTCATCTAGACCACTTCCTCCTAGGGAATTATCTTCATCTGCATCCTTGATTCTGGGCCACTGGCAAATTTGCACCAGTTCTAGCCAGTGTGGAAAAAAGAAACCGAATACAAAGGAGTCACTGAGATATCTTGTAAGTTCAAAGTAAAATTTATCATGTGTGTCAACATTTAGTGGGTGAGAATTCAGTCACATGATTATTTCTACCTGCAAAGGAGGCTGGGAAATATAGTTGAACATGTATGTCCTAGCTACAGCTTCATTTCTATGCAAGAAAGGAGGGGCATATTTTGGCAGTTAACTGTCAGTTTCCATTACTAACCTCACCCTTTTCTACTCTATCCTTAATTTATTTACTGATTGACTAATTTGTTCACTTATGAGCCGTTCATTGAGAACTTAGTGCAGTGTACTAAGATGGACTCTTCCAGTAGGAGGAATGCAGAGTTAATGAGTAGTGATAATGCAATGAAATAACTGAAAATCTACTAGAAGCTTCTTTGGCTCTATAATAGATTATGACACCTTCGTGTGTTACTTAATTGACCCATTCCATCCATATTTGATGAGCTCAATATCAATTATCTCTTCTAAATCTAATATATTGAATAGTTGGAGATAAGAATAAAGCCTTTAGGAAGCCACCAGGACTTTTGCCTAGGTTTGCTTGATTTAGCAACAAGATCTTAGGAGGTAAAGATGTTCAATCACAAAAATTCAACTCAACTCACTCAGTCTGTCCCTAAGGACATCTTTATGGGCTTTGTTAATGACTTGCCAATTTTCAGCTTCTTGCTGGCTACCACACTCTTAGATATCCCACTTAGATGTCTCCGCCAGTAATGCAAATCAAATGGCCAGATGTTACTCATCCCAAGTGAATCTTTGACTCTTACAAACACCACTTCAGTCTTTCAGTCTTCATAAATAGTTCTTTCAATAACCTACTCTAGGACCTTGTTCTACAAATTGCTCATTAATATATGGAGATGGAGTACTCTTTTACCCTCTTAAGAATGAGGACCCTCTGGCCTGTTTATGCTTTTAGCACCTCTCAAATCACGGTTCTTCAGACTTACTAAATCTAACCTCATGTTCGAGTTTTTCCAGGGTCTTGTTTCAAGATGAAGAACTTAAAAAATATGTTACCTTCTTGTATTCCTTTCACCCTTCTTTATCTTCAGATTGTATTACTATATTACTACTACTGTCATATTGTTGTTTGAGACAAGATCTAAGTAGCATAGGCTGACCTCAACTTGGCATGTAACTAAACATGATCTTGAACTCCTGATCCTCACACCTCCTCTTCCCAAGAGCTGGAGTTATGTGGGAGGCATGGAGGTCCTTGTGCTCACAGATAAGCACAAAGGGAACAGGGAATGTTAAATACACATGCTCAGGCCTTCAAAGGAAGGGGTACATAGCCTGTTGTCTGCCCAGAAGGGTGGAAGCTGATGCAGTTAATATCCTGGTGTCCTTTGTGCTTTCTGTGTGGCCAAGACCACACTAGGTCCTCCCCAGACCCTTATCATGAGCTTATCAATCTATAGAACCTATCTTTATGGAAAATGTAATGCATACTTTACAAAGAGTTTTGATGTAGTCAAGTCTTTTAAGCTTTATTGTGCACATGGGATTAATAATCACTAGGAAAGTTTTCACCAAATTGTGCTGTGCTTAAATATGCCTAAAATAAACTACTTGGAGCCAGACTCCTGAAGAAATGCCACCTACTGAGTTGTGTTGAACTGAACAACCTTCTTGCCTCTCATGGATTGTTACTTTGCTGGCTGTGGTTGTATCAGAGACTATAAGGACTATAAGCAGGCTTTTTTTTTTTTAAAGATAGCATCTCACCATGTATCCTTGGATGGCCTGCTGGAACTTGCTATGTAGACCAGGCTGACCTCAAACCTATAGAAATCTACCTGCCTCTGCCCCCTTAGTGCTGGGATGAAAGACATGTACCACCATGCCTGGGATGATTAACACTGTCTGATTTATTCTATCTAGTCCAAACATCACTCTTAATACAGAAGGGCTGGAGAGATGGCTCAGCAGTTAACTGCACTGCCCACTCTTCTGGAGGAACCAGGTTCAATTCCCAGCACCCACATGTCAGCTCACTGTCTGTAATTCCTGTTCCAGATGCTCCAACAACCTCACACAGACATACATATAGGCAAAACACCAATGTACATAAAATACAAATAAATAAATTATTTAAAAAGAAAATGGCTCTGAGTTGCGTCCTCTATCATTTGTTCATGTGCCCTGCCTTGAGTAATATCACCCTGTTCTTTATTTCTTTCCTCCCTTCTCTTATTATAAACAGGGTTTAAAATAGCTCAGGCTGACCTTGAACTCTCTTTGTAGCTGAAGGTGACCTTGAACTCTTGGTCCTCCTTTCTCTACCTTTCCAATGCCTGGATTATAGGTACCACTGCCACACTTCTCTCATTTTTAAATTGAAATTTTTTTCCAATATATTTTCATCACAGTTCCTCCTCCCTCATCTCCTTGCAGATCCTCCCCACCTCCCCACCCACTGAACTCCAAGCCCTTTCTTTCTCTTTAGAAAAAAACACAGACAAAGCAGAATAAAACAAACAGACAAAAATTAAAAGCCTCACACACACCTCACACACACATACGTGTTGTTGTTTTTGCTTGTTTCTGAAGGGTCCTACCACCCAGCTATCAAATAAATCAAACACAGAGGTTTATTCTTAATTATAAATGCCCGACCTTAGCTTGGCTTATTTGTAGCCAGCTTTTCTCAACTTATCCCATCTACCTTTGGCCTCTGGACTTTTCCTTTTCTATTCCTGTATACCTTTCTTTGTTTCTTTACTCTGTGGCTTGCTGTATAGCTGGGTGACTGGCCCCAGGAATCCTTCTCCTTCTCTAGCTACTTCTTCTTCCCAGATTTTTCCTTCTGGATAGTCTCTCTGCCTGCCAGTCCCACCTATCCTTTCTCTTGCCTTGCTATTGGCTATTCAGTTCTTTATGAAACCATCAGGTGTTTTGCACAGGCACAGTAAAACAGCTTCACAAAGTTAAACAAATGCAACATAAACAAAAGTAGCACATCTTAAAATAATATTCTGTAACACACACACCATTAAAAAACACAAAATCAGAAATCATAATATACAAGCAAAAGAACAATAAGGTAAAAAAAATGCCCAAACAAAGCAATATGAGACAAAAAAAAATCTCCAAAAATATTATGGAGCTCTTTTTGTGTTGGCCATCTACTGCTAGGCATAGGGCCTGCCCTTAAGTTTGGTTTGTATAGCCATTGAAGAAAACTAATTTTTCCTTTGTGAGCTGTTGTCGATTGGAAATAGCTTCTTGGTTAGGAGTGGAGCTTGAGTCTGACCCCTCTCAGCTCTGGGACTCTGTCTTCCTTGGACCTCTTCAGGCCTTGTGCATACTGACGCAGTCTTTGTGAGTTCATGTATGTGTTAGTCCTCTTCTACTAGATTTATAAACTATGGGAGCTGTTTTCTTTTATGTTCTGTCTTAAGGAACTTTCTTAGTTTGATGCTGCTTCCTTGACCCATTGGGATCTCCTTATCCTCTCCAGCTTACCTACTTTCCCATATGAACAATACTCTCAAGCATATTTTGTCACTCTACTTAGTAATTTATTCTTTTATTCCCTTTCACACCTTGAAGTGGTCCAATCTAGGTTTATATTTTGGCCAATGTCCCCCAGTTCCTTGCCTTCTTCCCAGGATAAATCTCTGAGAATCAGGCTTGAGCTACATAATATTCCTAAATATATATAATAATTAGATATAATATATTATCTATGTTTAATATATATTCCTAAACATACAAATACAGTGTGCTCAGTCCATATAATGTACCTTTATGTATATGAGTTGCATTTAGGGAGCTTTCAATTTAACCTGGATCAGCAAACTTACGTGAGAAATGATTAGAAATATTAGGATACAGTTAATAACCATGGATTGAAAACATAGATCTATTTGGTGGCAGAGAAAGTTATGTAATACAAAACTTTTTATATACAATAATTCTGTTTGCATAAAATTATCCCTTAAGCAATAATATTTTACTTTTGGGGTGTGTGTGTGTGTGTGTGTGTGTGTTAAACATATGGGTTTGTATATGTGATTGCATGTATGTATGTGTAAGCTAGAAATTTTTTTCTTTGATCTTTACCTTCTTCATTGAGGCACACTCTCATGATGGGTCTAGCTAGTCAAGTTGCCTGGGGGAATCCCTTACTTCTATGTCCCAAGTTTGAGTTCTAGTACTGTGATTACAGACCAGCCACTATGCCAACCTGACATTACATAGGTGCTGGGGATCTGAACCTAGGTCCTCATACTTGTATTTCAAGAGCTTCGATACTGAGCCATTTTCCCAGCCCCAGCAATAACACATTAATGAATAGTTAATTACTCAATTGAGTATATCTTTCAGTTTTTGTTTTTGTTTGTTTTGTTTTCCAAGAAAAGGTTTCTCTGTGTAGCTCTGACTGTCCTAGAACTCACTCTGTAAACAAGATGGTCTCAAACACCCAGAAATCCACCTGCCTCTGCCTTCCTAGTGCTGGGATTAAAGGTGTGTGTCACTGCCACCAGGCTCAGTTTTTGTTTGTTTGTTTTTTAATCATAGATGAGAGTTAAATGGAAGTGAAGATATGGGTTAGACCTTGTACAGTATAGGTAGGGCTGTAGCTCAGTGGGAGAGGACTTGTATTCATGAGTCTCTAGGTTCAGTTCTTTGTGATGTCACAACACACAAAACACATTTGTAATGTATTTTATCTACTAGTGAAGATTGTCTTGGTGAAGCATCTGAGCCCTTCTGGAAGCATCTGCGAATGTGGCCTTGGGTTTTCTTATTTGAGGCACTGACTCATCTTGCATTGGTGAAAGAGACAGGAGAGCTCACAGCTCCCATCTGAATACTTGTCTGGAACAGAGGTGGTTATTAAAAGCTAGGTTATAGGAAATGTCAAAAAGTTTAGGTGGAACTCAGAACTGTTCCAAGATAACTGGACAAGAAGCTCCCACAATTTGCCCATGATCCTTTGTGAAAGAGACCTGATCTATTGTGGGGTTCTATTATTTAGTTTTCCTTATGTTTACATCAGAGCCAGTAGCCTAACAGTCCATTCTCAGATGCTCCTGGATGTGTGTCCCAAGTTGGACTGTCTTTCCTTCATGGCTTTCTTTATAGGGGTCCTCACTGAGGTCTTAGTTTCTTATTTTACATTTCTAGGTAAAGTTGAGGGAAAGTCAACAGTCTCTATCCACAATTTCCAAGTTTTATATTGCCAGTTGATTTCTCTTTCATTTGTTAAGAAATTATATTTTTTAGTAAATGTGTAACATACTGGGCTTTATAATGACATTTTCATATATGTATCATTATACTTCTATTTTTTGAATGTCATCACCTATTCATGATCCCCCTCCATCTTTTCTATGAGTATTCTGTTTATATTCTTTCATTTTTTCTTTTTTAAAAATGATTCATTTATTTGTTTATCGGTGCATGCACCATGGTGTGCATGTGGAGGTTAGGGGACAACTTGTTAGAGTTAGTTCTATTCTTCTCTATGTGCACCACACAGTTCAAACTCCTATCACTGGGCTTGGTGGCAAGTGCTTTTACCTACTGAGCCATCTTAGAAGCCCTGTTCACAGTCTTTTAAATGCCCTATGTGAAGGGCTAGTAAACTCACTGTAAAGACAATCAGTATTTGAGGATTTGTGAGCTGTTATGTCTCTGTTATAGCTACTCTACTATATTATTCAAGGTTGTCTAGAGTAACAGGATTTATAGAATGAATCTCTTTATATATATAAAAGATATTTATTAGAATGACTTACAGGCTGAGGCTCTGCTAACCCACAATGGCTAGCTGTGAATGGAAGGTCCAAGCATCCAGTAGTTGCTGTATATCTTAGCTGGTCTTCTGTATATGATAGAATCCTAAAGAAGTAGGCTCCAGTGCCAGTGAAGGATTGGACTTGCTAGCAAGGTGAGAGCAAACAGGCAAAGAGCAAAAGCTTCCTTCTTTCATGTCCTTATATAGGTTTCCAGTAGAAGGCATGGCCCAGATTAAAGGTGGGTTTTCTCAGTTCAAAAGATCTGGATTAAAGATGTGTTTTCCCAACTCAAGATCTGGATTAAAGGTGTGTTCCTACCTCAGAGATCCACATTAGAAGTAGATCTTTCTACTTCAAATTAATCAAAAGCCCTCACAAGTGTGCCCTCCATTTTGGGGTTTTAGTTAATTCCAGATGTAGTCAAGTTGACAACCAAGAATAGCCATTACATTTACTCTGCCATTTTAGAGAGGAAGCAGCCATAAATAATGAGCATGTCTGTTTTCCAATAAATCTATAAGAGGGACTGATGGACTGGATTTTGCCCATGGGTCAAAGTTTGTCAGTCTTAATTGTATACTATTTTGTTTTTTCTTATTTCTGAGATCCTGTTTTCTAATTTTATATCTCCTATTAAAATTGGTTGAAAATGATCAATCTCTTTATAATTTCTGAGGTTTGTATTGTCTGTTGATTTTTATTGAGAAAAAAATTTTTAGTACTCATAATGAATTTCATTATAACATTTTCATACATGTATACTATTGCCCTTGCTCATGTAAGCCCCCTGTCATGCTCTCCTGTCCCCATTTTTCTTTCTTGCTGTTCCTTTTCCTCCCTCCAAATAGTCTCTCTATGACCTAGTTTTATTTCTGTCACTGTGATAAAGTATATTGACAAAAAGCAACACAAGAGAGGAAAAGTTTATTTGCCTTATAATTCTGGGTCACAGTCCAGTGAGGGAAGTTAAGGCAGGAACTCAATGCAAGAACTTAAAGGCAGGCCTACGTGCTATTTTACACAGCATTATTTCTGATCATTGAACTCATTTTACAACCAAAGAAGTGTGACAGGAACTACAAAGGATTCACCTTGCTGGCTGGTAGGAGCTTATCACAGCCAGCTTTCTTATTTGTTTAGGCCAGCTGCCTAGGGAATGGTGCTACCAACAGTGGACTAGGCCCTCCTACATCAGTTAACAATGAAGACAATCCACCACAAACATACCCATAGGCTAATCTGATTTAAGGAATTACTCAACGAGATTCTCTGCCCAGATAATTCTAGATTGTGTCAAATTGACAGTTAATGTTAAACAAGACAATATTAAAAATTCTTGATCAGCATGTAAGAGAAAATGTGTTTTTTCCCTTATTTTTCCATTACCCTCTCTTGTTTGCATGTCTTCCTGACTTGGAACCTACCTAGCTTCCACCTAGCTTCTTTTCTACATGTATTTTAATATAGATTCCACATATGAAAGAAAATATAAAATATTTATTTTTTTCTGAGTCTGGCTTATTTCTTATAATATGATGGTTTCCAGTTCCATCTATTTTCTTTATGGCTAAAAAAAAAATTGCATTGCCAGTTGATCCCCAATGAGGCTGCTCTACCCAACATCTGTTGAATACATTCCAGAAAGCCTTCTGTGGGCTGTTGTTTCCTACACAGCTTCCTGTGGATTTCTTAGTTTGATGATTCAGGCCATAGTTAGATGCCACTCACTTCTTTCTCCCATCTTCTGCTGAACTGCAGAGGAGTGAGTTTGATCCTGTTCATTCTCTGCTGGGAAGAGTAATTTACAAATGACAAACTGAGCAGATAGCACATTCCTCCAGTGGGAGAAGCTAGGCAGCCTCTACACTTCCTGCCACATTGTCTTCCTCTCCCATCCTTTATGAATTCTGGAAATGAAATAATTAAATAATTTCCCACCTGTATTCCAATGTATCTTCAAGGGATAAAAGAGTGAATTAAATGTTCCCTAATGGCATATTGTATGCTCCAACTTGGATGATGAATGATCATTAGGTAACTGAGCAAAGACATATTCACTAAATATCTCATTGATACTGAAGTGTGAATAACTAACTTAAACATTTTAATTCCATATATCTGCCGCTGGAACTAACATGCCTGTCCTGGGGGAAGACTGTGCGTGAATCTTGTTTATTTATGATGTCTTTCATCATGGTTGGTATTCTCTAGGGCTTAGTTTGAACCTTTTCCTTCCTTTAGTGCAGAAGTTGGCACTCTATTGTCTTTGGATGAAATTTAGCCTATCACTTGTTTTGATTAAGTTTTATTGGAACAGTCATTACTCTGTTAATCTGCATGTTGTCTATGGCTTATTTCTCATTGCAATAATAGAGTGGAGCAGTTTCATTGGAGACAGTATGGTCCATAAAGCCTAAAATATTTACTGTCAGGCTCTTCAGAGATGTTCACTGACTGATGCTCTGGGAACTATCCATTGCTATTGTCATGAAGTCCATAGAAAAGTGATTAGTGAGGTGTCTTTCATTTTTTTCTCTGAAACCTTGACTGTATTTAACATGAATAGAATATTACAATATGGGCCATCTGCCTTTCAAGTACCTAGCAGCCTCAAGTGACCAGTGGTTCCTGTATTGTGGAGTATGATCTAGATCCCATTGTGTTGAGTTTTATTTGTGAATTTCCTGGGAGCACATTCATATAGTCTACGGCTTGCATTTTTAACAGTATTACATTGTGAAAGTTGTCCAAGTTTACATGTCTAATTCCAGGTCATTAATTTTCACTGAATGAATATTCATAGTGATTTGTTCTTTCTTATGTCAATGAGCAATTAGGCTTTTCCCAAAAATATGTGATTACAACAAATATAAACAAGAGCATTTAAAAATCTTTCTTCTGGAGCTGCAGAGATGGCTCAGTGATTGAGAGCACTTGCTGCTCTTCCAGAGGACACACATTCAGTTCCCAGCAACCATGCTGGGCTGCTCACAACTGCCTATAACTCCAGCTCCTGGAGGATCTCAAGGTCTTGATCTCCCTGGGCACCAGCATGTATACATACCTACACACAGATACAAATATACATATAATTTAAAGTAATAAATTTAAAAAATCAAGTCTAGAGAGAAGACTTGGCAGTTAAAGAGCACTGGCCACTCTTCCAAGGAGCTGGGTTTGTTCTTAGCACCCACATAGCAGCTCACAGCAGTGTGTAACTCCAGGCCAGGGGGATCCAGTTCTCTCTCTTTCTCTTGGCTTCTGCAGGTACTACATGCATATGTTGCATAGACATACATGCAGGGAAAGCACTCATACAGAAAATAAAAATAAAGGAAAATATTAAAAAATAATTTTTTTTTTCTGGTAGACAAGATCAAGAGCTTTTCTGGACCTTATAAGCTATATGCCTCAGAATTAAAGCTAAATCAGAGATACTGTCTGAAGTCAGTGTTCTGTTGATGTGAAGAGACACGATGACCACAGCAACTCTTATAAAATAAAACATTTAGTTGGAGTTGGCTTACAGTTTAGTCCATTATCATCATGGCAGAGAGCATGGTTGCACATAGGCAGACATGGTGCTGGAGAGGTAGGTGAGAGTTGTACATCTGGATCTGCAGGCAGCAGGAAGAGAATCCCACACTGGTCTTGGCTTGAGTATCTGAGACCTCCAAGCCTGCCCTTTGTTGTGGAATATTATGTTAAGATATGTTACATTCGTTTATGTCTGTGGAATATTTGTTTAATGATGCAAGGATGTGCTGCATTCTTTTATGCTACATTTGTTTAAAACTCTATGAAGCTCTGTTACTTTGCCTTTCAAAAATGCCTAATTGATCTAATAAAGAGCTGACTAGTTAATAGCTAGGCAGGAAAGAGGGATGGGCAGGGCTGCCAGGCAGAGAGAATAGATAAGAGAAGAAGAGAGAAGAGGGAGGAGGTAGAAAAGGAGAAAGAGAGAAGGATGCCAGGGGCCAGCCACCTATCTACCTAGACAGCCATGGAGTAGAAAGGAAAGAAAGACATATAGAATAGAGAAAGATAAAAGCCTAGAGGCAAAAGGTAGATGGGATAATTTCAGAAAAGCTGGCTAGAAATAATCCAAGCTAAGCCTGGGCATTCATAAGGAAGAATAAGTCTCTTATTTGGGAGCTAGGTGGTAGGACCCCAAAGGGGGGAAAACAGCTCCCAGTGACATGCTTTCTTCAATAAGGCCACACCTACTCCAAGAAGGCCACACCTTCAAATAGTGCCACTGCCTATGTCCCTTATGTAGGCCATTTTTTTTTTCAAACCACCACAGATACTCAGTTCCAGTTTTGTGATTAAGGTCAAAATGTAAACTGTTGGTTCCAACTTACATTCTCATCTTTTAGGTATAAGCATCAGCTTGAGTTTTGTGGTAATAATTTTCCTTTTTTAAATGTATGTATGTCTCTGTGGGTATGTGTAGGGTATGCATAATAGTATATGTACACATGTGTGAGCACACCTGTACATACATATGGAAGTCAGTGGAAGACATTTGTGGTTTCCTTTATTGCTCTCCACCTTATTTTTAGAGACAAGGTCTCTTACTGAACCTGTCACATGCCATTTTGGCTAGGCTGGCTAGCCAGGACACTCCTAATATCTGCCCCAACAGTGGGGTTATAGGTATGCATGATCATATTTTCACTCTTAACCAATGAAGTTGTCCTCATTTCAAGATACTTAAAAGAAAACATTTTAAACATACATGCCTCCTAAAAAATATTATTTTTCTTATCTATTATTATTTTATATGAGCATTTTGCCTGAGTGTATTTATAATGTTTGTTCCTGAAAGAGCTGAGACACCTGGGATGTCTTGGGAAGGGATGGAGATAAGTGTATGGCAAATGAATATTCATGTAGGATATTCTGGACTCATGGATGGGCAAAGCTAATTGTAGGTAATGAATAGGAGTGGGAAGATGCTCAGGGCTGCCTAGGCTTTCAGTAAAAAATATAAGACCTAAGTAAAGTAGACATCCATGATGGAAAAACTCTCCATACACCCAAAATTCCACCATATCAATAAAATTTTTAAAAAGTTAAAAAGAATCAATAGAAGAAAACACAAGTGATATCCTTTATAAGATTTGTGTAATGAATGCCTTTCTAAGGACTACAAATCTAGAAGCCACTTAAAGAGTTATTAGATTACATAGTAAGATTAGATTGCATAATAGATAGTATCATAAATCTCCAAACTTGTTTTGCTATTGTTCTTTTAAAAATATTTTATTTATACTTGTAATTAATGTGTGTGTGTGCAAGTGTGTGTGTGTGCATGTGCTCATGCATGCCTGCTTGTTTGTATGTGTACCATGTGTACACAGGTGCCTACTGAGGCCAGCAAAGGGCATCAGAGTCCCAATGCTGGAGTTACAGGCAGTTGTGAGTTGCTCAGTGTTGGTGCTGGAACTGAAAACAGATCCTCTGCAAGAGCAGCAATTGTTCCTTAATGGCTGAGCCATCTCTCCAGTCCTGTGTTCTTCCTTCCTTCCTTCCTTCCTTCCTTCCTTCCTTCCTTCCTTCCTTCCTTCCTTCCTTCCTTCCTTCCTCCCTCCCTCCCTCCCTCCCTCCCTCCCTCCCTCCCTCCCCCTCCCTCTTTCCTTTCTCCCTCTCTCTCTCTCTTCTTATTTTCCTTTTTTTTTCTGAGACAAGTTCTTGCTTTGTATCTTAGGCTGGCTCTGAATACACTATATAGCTAAGGCTTGGCTTGAACTCATGGTAATTCTCCTGCTTCAGTTGCCCAAATGCTGAGGTTATAGATATGTACCACCATTCCCCACCTTCCCAAACTTTTGTATGGCTAGAAATCCAGTGAGAAAATACCTAGGTCAGATGAAAAGCTAGAAAAGGATTTTGTCATGTATATTGTAAGAACAAAGCAGAAAAAATAGACAGTACAGTAAAATGAATGTAGATAGGGCTTTAAGCATTTAAGATCATGACCAAGTTTATCAAATAATAACAGGCAAATTGAAATATATCAAAACAATTTCTTACCTGTATAAGACAAACATTTAACATGTTCTGTGTGCAAGGCACAGATGAAATGAGGACCATGAGACAGTGGTAAGTAGGTAGGCAAAACTCTGTGTCTCATAGGAGTTTCATAACCTCCAATGAAATTATAGACACATTCACTCTTTGAACTCCTAGGAATTCCTCTTCTAGGAATCTACGGAAAAGATACTCCTGCATAGTCGTGAAGAGACAGAGGGACAAGATTATTGATGGTAGTGAGACTTAAAGTAGCAAAAGTTTGAGAAAGATCCAAATGCACATGACACAGAGATCAGTCAAAACAATCTGTGGCCTGTTCATAGCATGGCATTTTAAGTTTATTGTTATGTGTGTTTGATTTGTATATGGGGGGAGGGGCATGTGTTTGCCTCTGTGTGCACACAGATGTCAGAGGACAGCATCGTGGAGTGAATTATCTCCTTCTACCTTTACGTGGGTTCCAGGGATCAAACTTAGGTTTCCAGTCTTGCAAGGTAAGTACCTTGCTTACTGAGTAATCTCACCTGCCTCCACATCATGGAGTTGTATGTGCAATAAAAGTGGACTGAGAAAGATACTGAGTCAGAGTAGCCTCAGGCTGTTTGTTGTGACCAAACGCAAGAGGCAGTATTGATGCCTTGTGCAGTGAAAGAGTAAGAGATGAGGATGAGTGTAGATGTTTGGCTTCTATATGTAGAAAGAAATGCTGGAAAGATAATTTTAAAAATGTGTTAAAATGATTGCCTTTCAGGAATGGGAAGTTGAAGGGGAAAGAATGAAAGGGAGAAGCAAGACTTTTCTGAGAAAGCTTTTTACAGATCTTATATATGTTGGTAACCTACAGAGTCAGAAACTAATACTCAATTGGAATGTTGGCAGATACCTAACTTGAAAATAAAGGGTAATGGATGTGCTATAGCCAATTAGAAACATAGTCATACACAGCAAACATATTTCAAGAGACTTTAGAACACACTCATTATAATGCCTTCTCAGCATACATTCCGTGAAGTTTAGCTGGAGAAGTTAAGGACTGCTCCTGGTAGGAAGCAAACTGTTCCTTGGGGGATCGTAGTGAAAGAAGATGGAGATGCTAACATTTGTACAAGTCCTACAGTACCTACATGACATACCTAAATAGTTAAAAGCTGCAAGTTAGACTACCAAACTAGAAAAGAAAATATATCTTCTCTCTCAACTGGAACAAATGCATCTTTGTCAGGATTTTAAATGCTAGTTTGATCCTTTGATTCTTTGGGTTCTCCATCTCTTGGACTCTAGGCAATATAGAGGCAACAAAACTAGCCTGTCCCTTAACCACATATAACTTAAGCTACACTGTGCTATGGGCCAATGGGCTGAATACCTGTCCCCAGTTGACTCATTGAAGCTCTAACTCCCAGTGTGGCTATATTTGGAGTAAGGAAGTAATTAAGGTTAAATGAGATTATAATGTTGGAGCCATGATCCTATGAGATTTATGTCTTTATTTTCTTCTGAGATTAAAATTTTTAAGTGTGTGTGTTTGTGTGTGTGCACATGTGCTTGCACACACATAGTTGCACACACACGCTTGTGCAAACACACACTTGCTCACACACTTGTACACACATACACACACACACACACACACACACACACACACACACACACACACACACACACACGAGTTCAGGTTGCTGCTGAGTCCAGAAGGGGATATCAGATCCCCTGGGGGTGGAGTTAGAAGTAGTTCTGAGCTACCCAATGTGGGTGCTTGCAGCTAAACTCAGGTCATTTACAAGAGTAGTCCATGGTCTATGTTCTTAACAACTGAGCTGCCTCTCAAGCTCCCCCTATTTTTATCTATCTATCTATCTATCTATCTATCTATCTATCTATCTATCTATCTATCTATTTGTTTATTTCTGTATGTGTGTTTATATGTGAGGGTCAGGGGGAAGTTGCACATTATGGAGTGTGTGTAGACATCAGAGGAGTTAGTTTTGTGTTTTCACCATGTGGATTCTAGGGATCGAACTTAGGACTTGGGGTTTGGTAGCAAGTGCTTTTACCTGCTGAGCCACCTCACCAACCCAGATTAATGTCTTTGTAAGAGGAGATACCAGAACTCAGAGTTTTCTGTGTGTTTCCTTCCCAGTGTGAAAATACAACAAGAAAGTGGCAGTCTACAAGCTGATGGACACCCACTGGTTTACAGGTCAGTGAGATGTCGTCACTTACAGCTGGCCTGCAATATGCTTTGTTTTCTCTGAAACCATTTTGTTGGAGGCTGTGTATGTGAGAACAAAAGAGTACTTCAATTCTGGATGACTGAAAACAGACGTGTCTCTGAAATGTTTTTGATGATGAGCTCCAGCTTTCATGGAGAAAAGGGCTAGGATAAATCAAGGAGATTCATAATGTTTTAAATAGGGGAGGGTATGTTGTTGACTAAGGTTGTCAATACAACTAGAAGATGTGAACATACTGTAGCCCTTTGAGAAACTTGTTACCCTCAGTTGAACTGGTGTTTACAAAGGCTGAAACAGTGAGCTTTTATGTGGGTTGAATGGAAAGCAAAATTATTATTGAAAAATTGGTGACAATCCTAGGATAAGACATATGCTATTATGTATCACAATGAAAGAAGAAAAGAACCCTTTCTATTTTGATCAAAAGACTCAGGGAACTAAGAAGAGGTTTAATCTAACTCCATACTTGGTGCATTTGATACACAAAATTGAATGTAAAAAGCTTCTTTTGGAGTCATTTTATAGTGACCCATTCAAACTCTAGAGACTGGAGACACTGATGACCCCAGGAAATAAAAATGTGTAGGCCATTGTCTATGAGGTTGTCCCTAGAGTTTGCTTCCTGAGTTGGTCCAAGATTTGGGTTTTGTTGATCCATTTCCTCTTCCATCCTGTCCCACCTGTGACCCATTACCAACATTCAGAAGATATTATCTAGGATCAGAAGTAGAATATGTAGACAAGAGATGAGGTATTTAGTTCACTGTTGTATAATGTTCCATCACATAATTATCATGATTTAGGTATCTCATCTTCCACTGAGAGGTGTTTGAATTGGTTTCCTTATTCATCTATTTGTTGCTAACATGAATGCAATTCTTTTTATATGATTATAAATTTCTCCTAGTGGACATGTGCAAGAGTTTTTTAGGTTGTATTTCTAAAACCAGAATAGATTGATAGCACATTAGGTACATATTATTTTTCAGTAGATAATTCTGAAGACTATTGTAAATAGTGGATACTCAATAGAATGACAATTAATTCTGTTAATTTGTACATTATTTTCAATTTTCTCATGAATGACAATAGTTTTCTCTAATTCTTAGATCCTTTAATTTGTCTGCCTTAAAATTCAGTAGTGTGAGTCTTCCTATTTTGTTCTTTCTTCCCAATTTGTCTAGCCAATGCCCTGTGCATTTCTTTAGAACTTTTAGAATCAGTTTATTAGCATCTATAAAAACCATTGATATGATTTTTATTAATATGCCGTTGAATGTTAAGGTTACAAAGTTTGGACAATCTTAACAATATTGAGTCTTCAATATGCTGTACATCATATCCATTCTACTTGCACGTTGGCTATGTTTCTGGTGGAGACAAAGAAACAAGTAAAAACAATCTTAGCATCTTTTCTATCAGCTTGCAGAGACGATAACTACATGTCACATGTCTATCTGGGTCTGAAAATTCTGGGCTCCTTCTTGTTCTGGGCCTCTAAAGCCTCATGCTGAAGTTTCCTCCCCACTGCCTTCCCTAAACCCTTAGGCTGGCAGCTCGGAACTAAGAAAGGGCCAGATGGAAGGATTTATACCCGTACTGTATGCTGGCTTAGATTTCCTTTCCACAGACTTTGGAGATTCAATTAAAAGAATTTTGAGAGTCATGGGGAATCCTCTTAATACTAAGTTTACCTCAAGCTATTGGTTTTGCTCTCTACAGAAAATAACACTGAAAAACACACTATCAGTGAAGTAGGTGGTAAAAAATGTGCAGTGTTTGGCTGGATATGCTTTCTAAAAGGTGCAAAGCATAGGAATGTGGAACTAAGTCTTGTTTGGGTGTGTGATTAAATTCTGTGTAATCTGTCCCTGGGAACTCAGTGCAGCAGGCTATTTCTAAATTTTCAGATCAGGCTGAGGATGTAGCTCAGTGGTAGATCTCTGGCCTAGTATGTCCCAGACCCTGGATTCAATGCCCAGCACCTCAAAAAGTTGTTGAAACCCCAATGATTTAACTCATACTTTGTAATATGATGGGTTACAATCTAGAACTATCAACTTAACTTTACATTTGTTTATTTGTTTTCAAGTGTGATGGTTGTCAACTTGACACATCTGGGAAGAAGGAACCAATTGAAGAACTGCCTCCATCAGAGTGGCTGGTGGGGCATTGTTTAAAAAACTTGGTAATTAGTTTAGGAGGGCCCAGCTCACTGTGAGCAATACCATTCCTAGGAAGGTGAATCTGGGCCATATAAGAGAGGTAGCTAGTTGAACATGGGCTTGAGAGCAAGCCAGTAAGCAACCTTCTTCCATGGTTTCTTCTTCAAGTTCCTACTTTGGATTCTCTCAGTAATAGACTGTTTTAGATACAATAGATGTTTTTCCCCTAGTTGCTTTTGGTCACAGTGATTTATCACAACAGAAATGCTAAATAAGGTTCTTGTTCTCTTTCTATTCTCTCTCTCTCTCTCTCTCTCTCTCTCTCTCTCTCTCTCTCTCTCTGTGTGTGTGTGTGTGTGTGTGTGTGTACGTACATGTGTGCATGCTTGTGCATGAGCATGCTATAATCCATGTGTGAAGGTCAGAAGATAACTTACAGGAATCAGTTTTTATTTTTCCTAATGTGGGTCTCAGGGATTGAACTTAGGTTATTAAGCTTTGTGGCAAGCACAGTTATTTGCTGGGTCATCTTTCTTTACTCTGGAACTGTTTCTTAGAACTAAGAACAATATTTTTAAATTGTTAAGAATAGATTAGAAAGGTTCTACATAACCAATTGCACTACAATTTGTGAAGTTGTAGAGAAAACCAAAAGTGAATAAGGGCCAAATGAATGTATTTGAGAAATCTTGTGTCTGCCATTGTGCTAGTCATTGGGGATACACTGTTGAATGAGACATTTAGCTTTCCTCTCCCCCACAGAGCTTATTGCTCTCAGGGAAGATGGATAAAGAACAAGTGTGAGAAAGTTGCAAGGGAAAGGCATAAGTGCTTTGTGGAGTAGCTAATGGGAAACCCTAAGTTTCCTTGTCTCCTTCAGCATTATGGAAACCAATTACCACCTAACTTAGCCCATCAATACATGTCTAGGTTGGAGTCACGATGACTACCTCATTGGGCTAAAGATGACTGACCTTTTTGTCTCTATAAAATCACATAAGGGAAAAAGCTTTCTTTTTATTATTTATTTATTTTTAATTTTGGTGTGTGTGTGTGTGTGTGTGTGTGTGTGTGTGTGTGTGTGTAGCCACACCATATTTGTGGAAGTGAGAGGATAGCTTTTTGGAATTGATTCTCTCCTTCCACCTTTGCAAGTTCCAGGGATTGAACTCAGGCTTGTGGAACAAGAGCTTTTACACACTGAGCCATGGTCCCAGCTCTATTTATTTTTTGTGCATTATGATGTTTGTGTGTGTGTGTGTGTGTGTGTGTGTGTGTGTGTGTGTGTGTGTATGTATGTATGAATGTTTGTGTTTGGAGTGTGGAGACACATGAAACATATGGATGTATCAAAGGAAAAGTTAAAATATTAGTCTTTGTTTCCACCTTATTTGAAACAGGGTCTCCAATGTATTTGCCACTGTGTAGCCCTGGCTAGCTGGCATGAGATCCCAGGGATTCTCTTGTTCTTCACCTCCCATCTCATCAAGAAACACTAGATTCTATGGGCAAGGGGCATCAAGATCATGATGGGGAAACCTACAGAGACAACCAAACCAAACTAGTGGGAACTCATGAAATTTAGACCAACATCTGTGGAGCCTCCATGGGACTGGACTAGGCCCTCTGCACAAATGAGACAGTTGTACAGCTTGATTTGCTTAAGGGGCCCCCTGGCAGTAGGATCAGAATCCATCCCTGGTGCATGAGCTGGCTTTTTGGACCCCACTACCTGTAGTGGGACACCTTCCACAGCCTTGAGGCAGAGGGAGGGCCTTTGACCTGCCTCTACTGAATGTACCAGGCTCTGCTGACTACCCATAGGAAACCTTACCCTTTTGGAGGAGGGAATGGGAGATGGGTTGGGCAGGGGGAAAGGATGGAAGGGCTGGAGGAGGGAAGAGGGGGATCTGTGCTTGGTATGTAAAATGAATAAAAATTCCTTAATGAAAGAAAAAGAAACACTGGAATTACAAATGCATGCTACCACACTCAGCTTACCTTTGGCCTGGGAATTTGAACTCAGGTCCTTACACTTGTACAGCAGTGCTTTACCCACTAAATCATCTCCCTAGCATGGAAAGGGCCTTTTATCTGTGAAGCACACATGCCAATAGAGATGACATTATTTCCTGTCAGAGTTACAACAGAGAATTGGTTCTGGGCTCTCAAGTTAAATATCAAGGAATATAGACTTCTTCTCACTCAAAATTCCCTATGTTAATTCTATCTACTATGGGATAGGAAGGAATTCTAAGCCTTTGGATGTATGGATGCAGACTGAAATATCTCAGCCTGGCTTTATAGTCAGCTCCCCAAGGGAGCCTTCTTAAAGCCATTCTGGTGCCAATGACACCACTGACTAATTGAATCAGAAACTATTGGACTGGGCTCCAGGCAATAGCATTTTGCAAAATCTATCCACATGATTTTACTATGCTGCCAGAGGTAAGGAATCTGTGCCATGAATAATAAAGCCCTTCATCACTGACCCATCTATGGAGTTGGATGACTTATCGGGCTGCCAGATGGGGAAGGTTCATTTCTTTCTCACATATTTTAGACCCCATAACTACTTTAATCTGGAGCAAAACCAAGACACTGGCTAAAACCAAAAGCAACCATCACTTAGGCTAAAATTTGTGTCATTCACTTTTTTTTCTGATACTTTCTGCCTCTTAAGTGACAAAGTTATCTGAGTGGGTGTTGGTAGGAGTTGGCCTTTAGCAAGCCACTGTTTTCATTTTTATTTCACTTTTTCTCACTGTTTTCCCCATGGATTTGGAGTTTTGTTTACATGTTTGTATGGCTGCTGGACAATAAATATACATTGGATATTTAACCTGTCTATAGTTGCACAGGTTAGGGAGAGAGGGTTAGTTTAGTTCAACAACTGAAGTACAGAAAACGCCACTTTCTTTAATACTAACAGCTGTGTTTTTTTTTTATCATAAGCTTCTGATTCTACTGGATAGTAGAAATACAATCTTATTTCCTGTGTCATTGCTATTTCCCCCTTTCCCCTAGGTTATATTTTATTCTTTTAGTGGAAGAGGGTGCTACATGGTAGTGGAAGAACAGATGGACTGTGACCCTCTGTGTCACCAGATGTTCCTTCCCAATCTGCTGAGACATAACTGAGTCCCCTTTATCTTCTGTTATTGCTCCACAAATGCTGCTCCATTTCTGTTTCTGGGACTTTGCACAAATAAGTCATGTTTTCTTCCTTACATATTATTTATTTAGGTCTCAAGGAATCTTTTGCTTAAACATTGCTTACTGAAGTATAACTTGCATAAATGAAAACACACACATCAACTATGTACCTCAATAAACGTTGGCCAATGTTTGCAAGTGCATAATTCACATCCATGTGAAGATGTAGGACATTTTCTTCAATGTAAAAAAAATGCTTTCATGTGCCCTTCCATTCACCTGCCCATCCTCACACACTCTTTTACTTTTTATTAATATGTCAGGGTTGGGCTTTTCCACTATGACATGTAGGACTAGGTGCTCTGCCAGTCACGAGCTGGTTGGTTTTGGGCAAGTCTCATTACTTTTCTGAGCCTCCCTTTTCAGGGATGCTTAGGAGAGAGGATTACATTGACCTGTGCCTTCCTTCTAACTCAAAATCATTGGGAATCAATGCTTGTAGTTTCCAGGAAAGGAACAAAATGGTGTTTGTATAACACAAAATCCCTGGCAACAATTGTGGACATGCTAACTGCCTGAAACACATGGAGGACTACAGTCATGTTTAGTTTTGCTTTCATGGGGAGTGCGTGCTCACTCTGAATCTCACAGAAGTGGGAAACAAGAAGAGACAGAAGTGGCTTAATGTGTTTTTGCTAGGAAGTCTTGGCTATGGAGTAAAAGAAAGAAAGTGATCCATCTCTTATGTGCAAGCACCATAATGTGAGTTGTGAAATAAATTCACCCTTGGTGACGGTCTCAACACCAACACCAACTAATAACAAAATGATAGTTTGTACTGGCATGGAATGGTCTAAGTTTTCCAAAGAATATGAGTACACTCAAGTTTAATTCTGAAGTTATGTAAATGAGAAAATCATGGCTTGCCAAGCTGCAATGTTAACAATAAGCCAACATGTAACTAGAATTTTAGAACATTTCAAAAATACCACTATTACCATATTACAATAAGTAGTAAAAGTAAGGCTGGTGTATGACAGTTCTCTATGAAGATAAGTATTTTACTTAAGGTCAGAAAACTAGCTAGGGGAATAGTTAGCTATGTCCCACAGGAGTTTAATTAGATATTATTTCGGGATTTGTCTTTCTACAGCTTACTGGTTCCAAATGCAGTCTATAATTTTGGGTTGTTTTGTTTATTCAATTGCAAAGATATTATTTGACAGAAGTGTTTGTTCCACTGCCACCTTTTTAAAAAACTGTCAAACTTTAAATTTTTTCCTAAAAAGAATTATGGAAAGGACACCAAGAGGGCTTTGCTTTATGGAATACCAGGAAAAAAATAACTTAATAAGCTTATTCTGAAATCCTACCTTTGACACTCTGAATCATGACACAAATAACAAATGAAAATCTTCAAAACTGAATGATTTCCAGAGATTCTATTGGGTTGGGTATATTAGTCTACTTGAGTCACTGTCCAAATATCTTCAACTGGCTAAATTAGAAATAATAGAAATCTATTTCTCATGGTTCTCCAGGAAGTCCATGACCAAGTTGCCAGTGGATTTGGTGTTGTAAGGGTCTGCTATCGGCTTCTGCTGTGTCCTGACAACCAGTTCCTGAGCTGCATTGGCACCATAGTCAAGAATAAAAGAACAACTTCCTCTTGGAGTAGTTTGGACCCAAAATGAGCCCAAACTTGAATTCTCTACTTCTCTCTCTCCCTGTTTCTTCTGTCTGTAGTTTGTGATTTCATGCTACAAGCCACTGTCCTGCGAAAAGTGATCAATAACTTTGTACAGCAATCTCTAATGAAGTTTTACAGTGAGGAAGTTTCTTTGCTGTCCCCAGTTGACTCAGAATAGCATTCAAAACCATAAAGAGATGTTATCAACCTCTAGCTACATATTGCTTCCAACTACTGTGGTAGATACTTGTTTTATTTAAGGTTACTTTCTAACTGTTGGCTGCTTTCAGCAAATGATTACCACAACACATCCAAATACAGACACACATGATTCTGGGTCAGGGGCATGGAAGCATACATACATAGTTTAAGATTAAAGTTAATAATTTGCTTGGGCTGTAACAGCTGATTACACAAGGAATCTAAGGCATAGTAATGTTGGTTACATTGTTTCCTTTAAGGTACACAGTAGGACAGCAGATTGACTACATGGTTTTAAATTATCTCCAGGTCCATTATTGACTTGGCTGCAAGATTCAGTTGCAAAAGTTCAGTTTCTAAAGGCAAGAGGCATTTTCAGGAAAAGCTATCCTCACACTAGAACTCATTTTTAAGGACACTGATCTCATTCAGGAGGGCTATGCCTTACAACTTAGTCATTTTCTAAATGTCTCACCTCTTAACAAAGCACAGTAGAGTTTGGGTTTCTACCTATGGACTTTTGCAGGAAAGGACACAGACATTGAGATCATAGCAGATGATAGAAGAGAATGGGCTAATTTCATTATTTTCATTCAGGGTGTTAATTTGTCATCTGTCTTATATAGTCTTTTTTATTAATTATATTATTATTATTATTATTACATTGTGTGTGTGTTTACATATATGCATATGTCCCAGAATGAGAGTGAGGCTTATTGTCTCCTTCCTCTTTTAGTAGGAATTTAGAATTGAACTCAGGTAGCCAAGCTTGCTCCTTTGGGTAAAGCTACCTCACCTGCCCTAGACTTCTTATTTTTAAAAGGAGTCTAGTGTGTTAAATGATTACTTAAGTCTTTTCTGGCCCCATAAAATTACCTAAGGCTTAATTCTGTCCCCTTGTCCTTCTGCAAATGTCTGCAATGTTTCTTTTTGAATGGAGACACCTAATAGTAGGGCATAAATTAAATCACCAAGGGAGAAGCTGTCTTAGGGGAAAAATTGCTATAAACATATCACCCATTAGTAACAAGTGAAAGAGAAAAACATTTCTGGAAGGCTTTTGAGTTGGAGTCTTGAGTTTGCCGCTTAGGAGCCACATGACTTAAGTATTTCTTCATTTCTTCATAGGTAAATTGAGAAAACCAGTTTCATGTCCTTCTTATATGGGTGGTTTCAAAATTATGCCTGTGAAACACCTTGCAGACTACAAGAAACAGTAAGAGTCCAAGTGCCAAGAATGAACTGTGAGCGAGGCTTAAGAAGCAGGATGTGGAGGTATGGGGTCTATGTCGGGGGATTCATAGAAGGCCATGTGGCTTCTACAAACACCAGTTGTTGTTGTTGTTTTAATGTCTCTGTGCGTCCACAGGAATGTCTGTTCCATGCTTCATTATTCCTGGCTCAGAAAGTAGAAACTGGAATCCCATAATTGTATGAGTCACAAAACCAGAACCACTCTGCATACTATGGAAGGAGAAATTTTGTATAAGAATGAGGTATTATAGATGGAAGAGGAGCTGGGAAATCAACAGGAGGTGTGAGCTGAGGGGTCAGGAGCAGGTCACTCACCCTCACTGGACCTGGCTGCTAAGGCTGATGCGTCAGAGCTTCCAAGGAACTCTGGAGCAGGTCTGGTGACTAGAGTCAGACCATGGGTGCTGGGTGGGGAGGTGGGACTGGTGAAGTTGTCCTGGGAAGTTGTGGCTCTCTGTGGCTGTTGCCCTGGTAGCCTTACAGAGAAGCATCTGGTGGTTAGTTTGGAGATACTGTTGGTGGACTGGAGCTAGAGTGTAGATGTGGAGATGAGGACAATGAGGGGCAGGCACAAGCCAAGGCCACCTCTGCCTTCTCTAACAACAGTGCCATGGGAGAGCAATGAGCAACTCTCCTCCCACTCCCAGTCTTTGTACAGTCTCACCTTTGCCTGCTTTAATGCAGAACTGTAAAGGAAAGGGGAGTCTGGGAAAGTCAGTTCCTGGCATGAAAAGTGGGTGATACAACAATCCACTACAATATCCGACCACATTTCTAAAGCACATACTGATTGAATAAGGAGGTTTTTCATTATCCTAGGTGTGAGGAACCAAGACCCTCACTTCACAGTAACAGCACTGGAGACTCAGGGGCAGTTTATTTTACAGCCTTGTATAGCTGAAGTCAGCCTAGAATAACAGGCACTCTGAATAAGGGCACATAATAGCCATTACCTTCCTAATGCAAGTCCCTCCCTCCCATGCCCTTCCAGGCCTTAGCTTTTTTCCTTTGCCACTTAGGTTTGTCTTCTTTCTCAGCAAAACAAAGCAAAAACAAAACACACTCACAGGTTCATCTCTACATTTTATTTTAAATTTAATTTTATGTTATGTATATGGATGTTTCCCGTGCATGTATGTCTGTACCCCTAGCATACCTGGTGCCTGAGGAGGCCAGAAAAGGGCTTTTGGATCTCCTGGGATTGGAGTTACAGACAGTTGTGAGGCACTTTGCGGGTGCTGGGAATTGAACCCTGGTTCTCTGGAAGAGCAGCCATGCTCTTAACTGCTGAACCATCTCTCTAGCACCTATGTCCTTTTCATTTTTTTGTTTTTTGAGCTGAGGTTCGAACCTAAGGCCTTGCGTTTGCTAGGCAAGCACTCTACCACTGAGCTAAATCCCCAACACTGTCCTTTTCATTTTAAAGCTTGCCAGATGAATAACCTTGTCATGTCTGCAAGTAGGCAAGCTTAGCTGCTAGTAATTTTCTCCTGTCAGCTTCTGGTGTAGATAGGTGGTTCACTTAGCATAGTTTGGGCATGTGTGTTGTAGGTGGATAGCTGTACTAGCTGACACGAGCAGAGCTCCAGTGTTTTTTCTTTATCTATATTTGGACCTAAGCTGGTTCAAGGTACTTTTGATTTTCTTTCTCATATTAGAGACAAGTCATTCCTTTCTAAAAGATGTAGAAACCTAAACATGTCCCAGAATGTGTCTTCTTGGAGTAAGCAAAATCTTCTTAAGTAAGACCCTTCCAGAAAAATACAGTCACTCAAAATAAATAAATAAATAAATAAATAAAAAACAACACAAGACTGCTTTAGCTTGACAGCACCTTCTGTGACTAGTTCATCCAACCATATAATTTTGATGGTGGTCGGCATTGTATGAGGATGAACAATAAGTTGACCCGGGATCATGGGGGTACTGACGACAAGGCTGAATCTGCTCTGTTGAGACACTCAGAGTCAGGCTTTTGGCCTAAGACTCAGGTCACAAGAGGGTATTGTTTTCATCTTCTACAACGTGTTTCACACTGGAAGAGGATCCTTCTTCTCATGATTTGTTAAAGATGACCATGCTTGCAGACAGAACCTCATGAAGGAATTTCCTGCAGGTAGATTTCTACAACTGAAAGAAATGTAAGCTTATTTTCATCTGCTTCTTCATTCAGCATGGATGGCAAGTGATAACTTGGTCTTACTCATAAGTGATGACTGCAACGCTTGTATCCATGGATCTTTCCATACACACCTTCAATTTTCAATGTTGGTAGGACTCCAGAGACAAATGGTGGCACATGCCTTTAATTCCAGCACTCAGGAGGCAGATACAGGTGGATCTTTGTGAGCCAAGGCCAGCCTGATCTACAAAGAAAGTTCCAGGTTAACCAGGACTGCGTAGTGAGACCCAGAGGTAACATAGAAATTACATAGTATCCTGACAGGTAGATAGATGTGGGAAGAGACCACAAACAAACAAGATAGCGTTGTTTTGGGTTCTTTACCCAGGACAAAGACTTGGTAGGCTTCTTGACCTTCCCCCTGTAGACCCCCTTTAGTAGGCCCTGGACATGGGCTGTGACAATTAAAAATGAGAGGAAGGAGAAGCCCCCAGGATACCCAAAACATAACAAAACAAAACAAACAACCAAACAAAACAAACCCCAGCCTTCCAGCAAGAGGTGGATTTCGGTTTCTGAATCCCCTCTCTACTTGTGAGTAGTCTGTCTCTGTGTGTGCCATGCTGTTCTCTCTCTCTCTCTCTCTCTCTCTCTCTCTCTCTCTCTCTCTCTCTCTCTCTCTCTCTCTGTTCCTGTACTTTTAATAAAACTTGTTTGCTTGCATACTGTGATTTACTTCCTACCTTTTAATTTTTAATTGCTGGAGAAAATGAACTCAAGACCCCCAGATGGTAATAGCCCTGTCTCAAGAAAATAAAAATTAAAACATAATGCAGAGCCAGTGACTTTTCAGAATTTAAGAGCAACTGCATCTTCAGTTGTGTGCTTAAAACCTGATGTGTATTGTTTCTTTGATGCTACAGCATTTTATTGTCATTTTTAGTATTCACTTCCAATGATAACAAAACTCATGAAAATGTATTTTCCCTTTCTTACATAGAAAAGGTGAAAGTGAGGAACCTAGGGAACCACATATAATTTTTATTTCTTTTCTTTCTTGCAATTGTATTATGAAGGTGGTTGGCTACACAGAAGTGCAATCATCAAATATCAAATTTCTACACACTGTGTAGGACAGGCAGGCTTGTGGAGGGTTTGGATGAGTTTTGTTAACAATATAGAAGTATGCCATCTTTTTTATTTTTAAAGTTTTTCAAATTTATCTATCTATCTATCTATCTATCTATCTATTTTACATCCCAGTCGCAGTTTCCCCTCCCTTCTTCCCTCCCAGGGCCTCCCCCCAACCCCACTCTGTTCCCATCCTCAACAATGTGCCATCTTATGTAAACTGTTTGTAATCCCTGTTTGATTCGAAATCCATAAAAATGAATGGCCAAACACAAATTTCCACAATATGTCTTTACTATCTGTCTGCTCCTTGTCATCTCCATCTTACATATGGAACGTGAGTGGTGGCAGAGTAGGCTTTCAGATTTTGAGATAACTTTGTTATCTGAACTTATTTTTCATTGAGAAGGGGTCTCATAGTGTAGCTGAGGCTAGCCTGGAATTTGTTATAGCCAAGACTGCCCTGAACATGTAGCTCTCCTCCTGCCTTAGCCTCTTGTATGCTGGTGACACAGGAATGAACCACCGCACTCAGTTGAACCTTTTTACTCTGCAACACTGCCTTCCAAAACAGAGATAAAATCTAAATGACAGCAATGATGATGATAACAAAGGAAACGATCCATAAGATGGGATCAATATTTTATCCTGAGATGGGCTGCAATTCAGTAGGCTTGTTACTGATTTTTGTGACCTTTATTGATACAGGGAAAAATCTGAAATATCATCTAGTCAAATTCTCCCATGCCTGGGTACTCCAATGACTGTTTATTGATGAACAGACTTAGTGTGTGAGAACCAGGGCCCAGACTCTTAATGATATGCCCAGACTCATAATTAAATTTAATTGCTTGGGATCGATGAGTTGGCTCAGTGGGTCAGAATGCCTGCTGCCAAGACTGATGACCTGAGTTCGATCCTTGGCACCCATGTGGTAGAAAGAGAGACACAACCTCTGCAGGTTGTCTTTTAACCTCCACATGCATGCTGTGGCACACACATGCCTACATATAAAATAAACAACTTAAAATGTAACAAAAGAACATTGGTATCTGTTTAAAAATTTTCAGTTGGTTTGTAAACATCTGAGAAATGTTTGGGAAAATCTCCCAAGCAAAGATACAACATAGGCTTTCCCTGAAATTCTTCCAGAGAAGAGGCTTTCCTTTTCAGAGAAATTATTTCTTCAAAACTGGTAACACAGACATGCCTAGGGTGCTTGGGGGTCAGAGAGAAAAAGAAGTTTCATAAAGCCATGGTCCTCTACCACATTAACTGGCTGCAGTGTTCCTTGGGAATCATGATTCCCATTTGCCCTGAGAAAGTTTGGGTTCAAGGAGCATCCACAGTTAGTTGTCAATTTCTCTCATACCACTGTTCCTTCTATGCAAGATCTTTCCTTTTCTTAAGAGACCCAAACTAATAATGATCATAGTAGAGCTCTTACTGCCCTACCTGGAGCATTTGTTTGGCTAAAGCACCATCACTCACCTGCTGTTAGTGTTGGCTAATGCCTTCAGCTCTCTCCTGCTCTGGAGAAATGTCATGCATAACAGGACACTCTGAGTCTGGAGGATTAATACCTTTCTCCTTCCCAATGGTGGCCAATACTGTATGATGTGAAGCAGAATAGTCAGTCTCTGGCTTCTGGTAGGGTAGCTCTGAGGCGCCATTCTCATTCTAGTGTTCCCCTAGGCTGAGGCTAGCCCACATCTGAAAACAGATATCCCATTCTCCTTGGGTTTTGTTCCCACCCCAAGAAAGATGCTCTCGACAATCACCCTCATCTAGAGACCTGCAGATTAGTTAGGTCTGAATGAAGTTTGCCAGAATATGTATTACCTGCTTGATTTATTTCCATTTTATGTGTCTCTGTGTGTATCTGTCTCTGTGTATATGCCATGTGTGTGTAGGTACCCCGAAGAGGTCAGAAGAGGGCATCATGTCCATTGGAGTTACAGGCAGCTGTGAACCACCTGATGTAAGTGCTGGGAAACACACTTGGATCCTCTGGGAGAGCAGCAAACGTTCTTGTCTATTGAACCATCACCCTATCCCTTGCTTGCCTTTTTAAATAACATACTCAAAACAACCTTGTCTTTGCTTGAAGTAATAGTGAGACGCCTTCAAAGAAAACCAAGGAGCATGCAGAAGTTTGTTTTGTGCTATATTGTAGCTGTTATTTCTTAGGTCTTTGAAGTTTAGCAGCACCCCCCCCCCCCCCCCCCGAAACATACCTTTTGAAAAAGAACCAATAACATAATGTCTTTCAGACTGGGACTCCACATGTAGTTGCTGTAGGCCCAGAGAAGACTAAATTGAAAACTTTCAAGAGAGCTGCCTACTGTGTTTGTGTCGGTTAGTCACTCAGGGTACTGTTAACCAGACATCTCTTCAAATTACATTGTCATGTTTTCAGTTTTTAAACCACAATGCTAATAGAAATTCAGTCTGCAAACTTGCCTGCTTGAATACTGGTTTGTGGTTCAGATTCTTAGGGGACACTTTTTTCCTTTTCTAATTGGGGGTAGGATTGAGATGTGCAGACATTTCCCTCCTGTGTCTTAGCTGCCTTTCTCTCTTTTATTTTTAACTCTTGCATGGAAGGCAGAGCTATTTTCTACCCTTGTTTCCCACAGTGGCCTCCCATGGTGCCCAACTTTCAGATACTTTTAAATTCCCACATCACCCATAAGTAAAATACATCCAGGGAGCAGAGAGATGGCTCAGTAAGAACACTTGCTGCACAAGCATGAGGAGCTGAGAAAACAGAAAACATTTCCCACCCTTCAACACTGTGTAAAAGACAAACTTATTAAGATAATTGCCACAATTATAATGGATAAAGGGTTGGCATCCAATATATGTGAAGAACTTCTACCCATCAGTAAGAAAAAGATAACCCAGTTGAAAAATTGATACAGAATAAAAATAGGTTTAAAAAATGAAACACACATGATCAACAAACATCCATTATACAAGAAAACATACAATCTTACTAACAATGCCAAGAAGGTCTAGAATTTCTTGGTTTTGAACTTTGTGTATCACAAGTTTGTGTGTTCAAACTATAGAGCTACATAGCTACATGGCACAGTTAAGGTGTATATAGCTCTTGCAGAGGACCCAAGTTCAGTTCCCAGTACACATGTCTGGCAGCTCACAACTCCAATAAGTCTAGGTCCAGGGAATCTAATGGCCTCCACAGTCACTGCACTCATGTGACTCATATATATATGGAGCTTATCATAAAGTGGGAAAGATTATGCTGTGATCACAAACTCCAAATCCCCAAATCCCAGTGATTCACTATAACAAGGGATTATTCCTATGCCTATTGTGGATCTAGACCCAGGTGCCACTGTCTTGTTGCACTATCCACATCACTGACAGGTTGATGATGATCAGAATTCCAGGAGAAAAGCACCAGAAAGTCTCAAACCTGAAATTAAATACTCAGTTCAAAAGTAGTCCATGTGATTTATGCTCATGACCCGTGATTACAACTAGTCTTATGACCTTGAGTAACTGCAAGAGAAGCATCCAGTATCCCCAGAAGGGGAGAAGAATGAAATTTATGTAAGCACTAGAAATTTTTGCAACAGAGCTGTTTCCAGGAGAGACACAGTGGCAATAATTTCATGTCTAGAGGACAAAGCATGACAGCCTGGGGCAGGGAGGGAGCATATGTAGTTTCTACTCCTGTGTAGAATAGCTTCCAGGCAGAGAGCCCCAGAGAACATCATTTGCCTGTATACTCTGAAAGTGTCAAATTCCGATGGCCAAACAATGATCCTGCATGGATTACCTAGACAGATGACAGACATTGAATTGAAGAAGAGTAAGTTCTTGCCTTGACCTCTAGAGGCAAGACTCTGGGAGGATTGAGGATGGCCGTGACTAATGTGAACACATTTGTGTCATGGACAAGTAAAACTCAAACATCTGTCACATTCAGAGCATTTCAAGTTAGCTGAGAGATCCTGTTTGCTTTGTGTTTCTCTCATCTTGGCCAGGAGCAATTGTTAAATCGTAGCTAATTTTAAGTGAGCAATGTTTGTGCATGTGTGTGTATATGGAGGGGAGAGGGGTCCCTGAAAAGTTTAAAAGTCTAAACTGAAATTGTGCTAGGAATTTGGTATGAAGTCAGGACCCCTTTTATTTTGCTCATTTTCTTTTTTTCAGGAACTCTCTGATATTTTTAACAATGATACCCCTTCCTTAAGGCATTCTCTGTGTTAGAGATTGGTTATAAAGTGTATTCTGGCACCAAGTTCCAACCATCAATATCTCCTGAGAAATATCTATTTGGCTTCTCTTTGTACCAATATGGAAGTCTAATTCTTCATCTCGCTCTCTCTACTACTTGGGCATCTGGCTCCAGGGTAGAGCATAAGAGATGCTTGCATGTGACACAAATAGTAAAATGAAGTCCTCAGTGGTGAGGACCTCACGTGACTCTCCTGCGGCTTAACTCCCTGGAATTCTCCAGTACTGGCCCTTGCCCTTTCCCTGTCCCTCCCTACAGTTTCCGAGATTTCCTTTTATTTCTGCCATATCTTATTCTATATGGAGAGAAAGTTTATAGGGGAGGATTTGCTTTCCCATCTCACTTCCAGAAAAACACAATTAGAAAGCTGTCACAGCTTATCACATCAGGAAAACAGAAGGTTGACAGAGAAAATATCAAATATTTAGAAGTTAAAAGAATTGCTACTGGGGATCAGAGGTGCAGTCTAATGAGTAGAGTACTTGGCTCACACACACAAAACTCTGAGATCAATCACCAGTACCATATAAACTGGGCAAGGTGGCATATGATTGAGATCCTACCACTTGGGAGGTAGAAGCAGGATGATCAGAAGTTCAAGGTCATCCTTGGCTACATAGTGTGTCTGAGGCCAGCCTGAGCAACTTGTGGTCCCATCTTAAAACAAACAAGCAAACAGACAAGCAAACAATCACAAAATAATTGTTATTAGAGAAGTCAATTTTCAGGCATAGAAATTAAATCAATATGAGATTATAGATTACACAAAAAAATCTCCATGAGGTATGTATGAATACACATAAACTATATCTGTACATTTATAGACTATACAAGCATATACACACATGCATAAAAACACCCTTGTATTTAAGGGATATCTTATAGAGCTGCCATTTCAGAGAAGAAAGGCAGGACAAACAGCTTTTTAGTGAAGTGGGAAAGACCTTGAGTTAAGAGCAGGTTACTGGGAGCTACTAGAGTGAAAAGGAAGTGTGATGATCCAGGAAGGGGAAGAGACTGTTCAAAAGTATGAGGTACCAAATGTCCCCAACAAAGGCTCCCACTTGCAAACAGAACTTTGTGTGACATGTGAGATGCCAGGCTGAATCAACTCTGTAGTGTTCCTGAGTTTATTGAACAACACAGTGCATTTTTAATTCGCCAAAAATGTTGTTAACAATGTGTATACATGTTGCATAGGCTTTGCTTGGATTGAACATTAAATTTGATTAAGAACTTGGTCTTTTGAATTACCCCTTTCCTGGTAGCCTGAAAATTGATTTTTGTAATGGAAGCCTGTGCTGAAAATGTGGGTGGGGAGACATAGATCAATATAGACACCGAGTTACCTGTTAGTCACAAAGGGACTTTTCCCTTATCTTTTGCTGGAAGCTCTCTCTTCCTCTCCCCACCCTCATGCATGGATTGAGGAGGAATATATCAAAAGTGAAAAGAGTTAAACTATATAAAGTATGTAAGAGCTATAAAAATATGCACACTCTATTACAGATAAAATCTAGAACTTCATAGAAAGACAATCTTTTTCCACTTTAAAAATATTGGCTGCATTTCAGCAGGGCAGAATCAATGCACAGTTGTAAAATAGTTCATCCCCAAGTTCTCAGACCTCTTTAAAAAAAGTCAGGTGGAATCATGCAAGTCAATAGAGTAACATCAGCCAAATGCTAGGCACCTCTTAGGAAGTTTGGTTCTGCCTTGCTTGGAAAGAAAGAGTTTTGTTTTGCATCTTTGCTTGTTTGTTTGAATGTTCTTGTCTTTGATAACACATGCACATGACAGAAAATTCAAGATGTGCAAAACAGTAAAGCACAAAGAGACTTCTTACTACAGTGTACTGCCCAACCACTCAAACACAGCTCCCCTCCCCTGTGATAACCTAATGACACAGGAGCTAATCCTGTGATGATATATTGTTTGCAGTCTAGGAAATAAAGCTTGCCTGAAGACCAGAGGACAGAGCCAGCCACAGAGTTAGCCATAGAGGTCAGGCAGTGGTAGCACACACCTTTAATCCTAGCACTCAGGAGGCAGAGGCAGAAATTTGTCTGGATTTCTGTGAGTTCAAGCCCGCACTGAGCTACATGAGATTAATCAGTCTAAAAGAGAAACAGAGCCAGGCAGTGGTGGCACACAGCTTTGATCCCAGCACTTGGGATCTCATGCCTTTAATCCCAGCACTAGGAAGGTTGAAACAGAAAGTGATATGGCTGGGCAGAGAAAGGAATGTAAGGCGGGAGGAGATAGGAACGCTGGCTCTTTCAGGCTCAGGAGTTGGTGAAGTAAGAGATGGTGGCTATGACTTGCTCTTCTCTGATCTTTCAGCTTTCATCCTAATATCTGGCTCTGGATTTTTATTATAAGACCATTTAGGATTCATGTAACATCTGGTGCCCAACATGGGGCATGAACCCACGACCCTGAGATTAAGACTGAACACGTAGAATTGTGTCTTTCATTTTAGGGCTGTGTCTTAGTTAGGGTTATGATTGCTGTGATTAAACACCATGACCAAAAGCAACTTGGGAAGGAAAGAGTTTATTTGACTTACATATTCTGAATAACAGTGTATTCAGGGAAGTCAAGGGAGGAACTTAAACTAGGCAGGATACTGGAGGCAGGAGCTGATGCAGAGGCCATGGAGGGATGCTACTTACTGACTTGCTCCCCATGACTTGTTCTGCCTGTTTTCATATAGCATCTGGGACCATCAGCCTGGGGATGGCAACATGATCTTGGTACCCCCTTATCAATCACTAAGAAAAGGCTGGAGAGATGGCTCAGCCATTAAAGTCTAGGCTCACAACCAAAAATCAATCACTAAGAAAATACCCTACAGGCTTGCATACAGCTCAATTTTATGAAAGCAGTTTCTTAATTGAGGTACACTTTTCTCAGATGACTTTAGCTTCTGTCAAATTGATATAAAACTAGCCATCACAGGTTGCATAAGGGATTATACATTAAAAATATATTTATTTTTATCTTAGGTGTATGAATGTTTTCCCTGTATGGGCCACATGCCTGCAAAGTACCTGCAGAGGCCAGAAGAGGACAGCAGATTCCCTGTAATTGGAGTTACAGGAAGTTGTGTGCTTGGAACCAAGCCTAGGTCCTCTGCAAGAACAGAAAGAAGTGCTGTTAACCACTGAGTCATTTCCACAGCCCCATAGGGTTATGACTTTTACCAGGAAAGTTTTTCATTTTAGGAAAAAGTCAATACTTACTTTAAGGAAGAAGGAAATATTAACTAAAAAAAGACAACACATTAAGATCTTGTGTGGATTCATTCCTTAGCTATTGGGAACCATGAAGCAAGAAACATGGATAGAGAGTCATCAGCAGATGAATGGCTAAAGAAAGTATATGTGCTGTGTATAGATGATCAAATTTTAGTCAGTCATAAAGAGAGATTAATTCATGACATTTGTAGGAAAATAGATGTAACTGGAAATTATTATGTTCAGCAAGATAACTCTGGCTCAGAAAGGTAAATGTCACATATTTGCTCTCAGTGGATCCCAAGTTTCAATTTTTATGTGTGTGTTTCTATATGTGTGAATGTGGGTATAGGTCACAAAACTAGAAAGAGACCCAAATGAGGGTAAAAGATATGAAAGCAGAAGAGAGGCTAGTTGAGGGAGAGGGGCTCAGCAAGGGTGGGGCAAGGGGATAAGGCAGAGAGTGAGGGAGAATAAAGAACAAAGTATGTGTGAAAACACCAGAAAGGAACTCATTACTTGGTATGCTAATTTGGAAAACCTTAATAAGAAAAGATTTCACATAGAGAAATTTTAAGAACAATTTGACCTTCTTAGTATCCTTTCAAACTCCTCTCAGAAACATGATTACTAGATAAAATATAGACACAGTTATATTTGAACTTCACACATATGCATTCATACACACACACACACACACACACTTTCAGTGTAAATATGTGCTACACAATGTTTGGGAAATATTTGTATAAAACATTTTGACATGAGTCTGAAATTCAAATTCACCTTGGCTGCTTTACCTGGAAACCACTTTTCTATTTACTTGAGATAGAATCAATCTTAACCTCAAACTATATGATGATGGGTTAGTGTCTGTTGGGGCAGAAAACAAATATTGCTCCTCTAATATCACAGCTACAAAAACAACCTCAAACTTCAGGCTTCAGTATTTCTCTTAATTGCTTTTCATAATCCAAAGGAAAAGCTGTGCCTTCCTCAAGTGTTTTATGTAATGCTTTGAGCTAAGACTGTGTCACATATAGTCCTCAGAAGTAAACAGCTGGAATGTGTTTAAGATAACTCTCAAGAGGGCTGGAGAGATGGCTCAGTGGTTAAGAGCACTTGTTGCCCTTGCAGGGGACCTGAGTTCAATTCCTAGCAAGTCACAGATCATCTGTAGCTCCAATCCCAGGGGTTCCAACACATTTTTTGGCCTCCATGGGCACTGTACACACATGGCACATAGCACATACATGCAAAACACCCACACACATGAAATAAATAAAGTCTAAAATTTTATAATCCTACATTTGAACCCCAAGATGAATTAAATGTCAGCAGAGAATTTTTATGTAATTTTGATATGATTTTTTTTCCAAGTAAGCATTGCTACTTAAAAAATTAAATCAGATTATAATTAAGCCAAGTTAAATGTCTTATTGGAAAGTTAAATATCAACCATGTAAAATTCATATTTTGTTTTCTTGTGAAGCCTTTTGGGGAGCTAAAAAAATCAATGCAATGTGATTTAGAATGGGCTGCCTTCAACTTATTTTTTTTCCAGACTCAAACATGGGTACAGTCTTCTCTAATGTCACTGGCTTTCCACTGCCTCCCTACTAATGAGGTTCTTCTGAGATAGCCCTCACACTAGACTGCTGTTCTCTTCCAATCTAGAACACTCTAGTGACTCTGCCTGACATGCTTTGTTGTCCAGCACTGCCTTATGGAATGAACTTGAATCTTATAGGTATATGCTTACCCTGTATTTGTGTATGTGCTGAAGAAACATTATTTCCCTTTTGTATAACAGAAATAAGATGTCAAGGAACTTTTTTTTTGAGACATCTCTATGTGTAGGAAGCACAGTTCAGACTAAGCTTTGGAGAAACCAGGATTGTCAATCATGCAGGCTTATTTTCTTCAAAGGAAGGAAATGGGTGACATCTGGTCACCTGGAATGCCAGAGTGAAAGTGGTCCAACAACTGGTGATCCTTTACTATTCTATCAGGAGCCAAACTCCACCTGAATCCCCACCTATATCCTGAGCATTGTTTAGGCCCCAGTCCTAGGCTTTGTGGCTAGAAGTCATCCCTATGAAAGAGACTGTAGCTGGTGAGCTTCTGTTTTGTTATCTGAAATTGTACTATATAAAAGTTAAAACCTTGCTTTTTGAAAAAAAGAAAAGGGGAAGTGCTGTGGTATGTTCTGTATGTCAAATGTGTTGCTCTGATTAGTTAAAATAAATAAAGTGCTAATTGGCCAGTAGCCAGGCAGGAAGGATAGGGTAGGCGGGACAAGGAGGAGGAGAATTGTAGGAAGTGGAAGGCTAGGTAGAAGAGACCACTTGTATTTTGCATCCTCCATCAATAGAATTCATCCTTATGCTTATTACAAATTCTTCCTCTTTAGGTCCTATCTCTAATTCTGTTTATCAGCCAATAGAACTCATTCTTATTGTAATTACAGGTGTTTTGCTATTTTGCTGAGGAGATTCTATGTAGCTATGCCTAAAGCATAGTTGTGGTAACTGTCATGTGGTAACTTTTCCCCCAAGTTTTACTATGCTTAAATGTGTAAGAAGAATAAACCATGAAGTCAGTCTCTGAAAGTCTTGACCCACTGCCTGAAAATATTGACTAGCCAGGCATGATGGCACATGCCTTAGCCTGATCTACAAAACAAGTTCCAGGACAGCCAGGGCTCTGTTACACAGAGAAAGCTTGTCTCAAAAACAAAACAAAACAAAACAAAACACAACCAAACAAAACCTACAAGAAAGATGGCACTCCAGTTTCATTCTTTACCTTGTGCAGATGGTCTTCCAGCTAGCCTTGAGGTTTGCAGGGTTGCTGACAACTATGTAGCTCTGGTTGTCTTAGAAATCATTACGAAGAGTCTACATTTTAGACCAAGTTAGCTTTGAACTCACAGAGATCCTTTTGATCTCTGCCTCCCAAGTGCTGGGATTAAAGGTGTGCACCACCACTCCCAATGGTCTCAAGGATCCTGAAAGAAGGTGTAACATTGTGAGGAATTCGTCCTTTCTTTTGATGTACTCTTTTAAGCAAAAGGCATTCTTGTCACTACCCCATTGTATTCTTCAGAGAGAGGAGTGTGGTGGTTCTTTGTACAGCTATGTTTGCTTTTGTCATTAAAATTTGAGAAGCAAGTTAATGATGTTCACACCTAATCACTTCAATATGCAATGATGTCTTAAATTTCCTCTGGACCTAATTAAGAACAAAAATAAGCTGGACCAATGGCCTAGGTTGATTCCCAACACTCCATAAACTGAATGTGGTGCTATATGCCTGTAATCTCAACACTTGGGAGGTAGAGCAGGAGGACCCAGAGTTCCAGATCACTCTCAATGACACAGTGTTTTAGAGGCCATCTTGGAATACTTGAAACCCTGTTTCAAAAACAAACTCGATGACTGCACACGAAAATACTCAAGACATCAGAAATGCTTGGAGATATACCTCTTTCGAATTGTCTTGGGAGAACTATCTCACCTCTCTGAGCCTTGGCTGCTTCTGTAACATCCTGTTCACAGGACTTCATTTTGTGAGATAATGTCTACAGCATATTTACCATAGTGCTGATGCTCAGTCTGAGTTTTATTAGTAACAGCATGGAAAGTTTGGTGTCTTATTTTGTTCAGACAGATACAATAAAAAAAACCTCAAACTGAGAAATTTGCTAACAGCAGCAATTTATTGCTTACAGTTTCCGGGGTTGAGAAGCTCAAGATCAAGGGCAGGTTTGCACTCTGTTTCCAGGATGGCATCATGCTACAGCTACACATGCAAGAAAGGTCAAGGTCATTCCCTCATATCTCTTTTTTAAGGGTCTTGATCTCATTTATTCACAATTATCTCCAAAAGGCACCGAATCTTTATACTCTCATGGGGGATTCATTTTCAATGTATAATTTTAGTTGGGGGGAGGACTCTTTGAACATAGCAGTTAGACTATGAAATGAGTCATTACTCAAAAGGAAGGAGAGAATATATCTCAGGAGACTTCTGTATCAGTTTTCCTGTTGCTGTGGTAAAAGCTGTCTTAGTTACTTTTCTATTGCTTAAAGAGGCACCTTGACCAAGGGCATCTTATAAAAGAAAGCATTTAATTGAGAGCTTGCTTACAGTTTCAGATAGTGAGTCCATGATCATCATGGTGGGAAGCATGACAGCAGGCAGGAAGGCACATTGCTGAAGCACTAGTTGAGAGCTTATATCACTGGTGAAAGGCCATTGTAAGGGAAACAAGGCCCCCCCCACTAGCTCTGCTAATTGCAGATTCAGTGGGAAATACTGCACTCTGCCCCCACACCCCATATCAGAAAAGTTAGCCCACCATGCTGTGCTAACAGGATGCTTGACAATTAACCCCTGGGGTTGTGTTTGCAAGATAAATTGCTTAAGAAGAATGCTTGCCAAATAACCCCTTGCTAGATAAGCTTGGAATTCGTTTACCTACCCAGACTCTGAGAAAAGACCGTGGAGACATCTGGCGTCTAGGTGTCTACACTCTGGGTGACCCCACTCCCCTGCCCTGGTAGAACTGCCTCATAAAAGGCCTGTGAGCCTTAAACTCGGGGTCACCAGCTACTCCTCGTGCTGGTGCCCCACGAGCTCGTGCTAAAAATAAAGCTTCATTTGTGACCCAATATCGGAGTGAAGCTCTCTGTTTTGTACGCCGACCCTAACACTGGTTCTCAACCTTCCTAATGCTGCGACCCTTTAATACCGTTCCTCATGTTGTGGTAACACACAACCATAAAACTATTTCATTGCTACTTTATAATAATAATCTTACTACTGTTATAAGTCATGAATATATGATATGCAAGGTATCTGATATGTGACTCCCAAAGCACTCATGAGCCACAGATTGAGAACCACTGGCTTACATGTACAGACAACAACCATGAGGCAGGGAAAGAGAGGGGGTGGGGAGGAAGTTGGAAGTGGGGTGGGGTTATAATCCCTCAAAACCTGCCCCTACTGATGTCCCTTCTCTAGCAAGGCTCCAGCTGCTAAAGGTTGAACAACTTCTCCAAACAGCGCCACCAGCTGGGGACTAAGTGTTCAAATACATGGACCTATGGGAGAGATTTCTCATTCAAACCACCATAACTTCCAAACAAGGTGAATTGACTTCGGCCTTACAGAATGCTATGGAAATACATTAAAGGAAAGAGGATTAGCATAAGCAGTGAAAGACAGGGGAAAATGGAAACATGAGAATCAGGGGATTGAATACAAAAGCAAGATGTGTGTGAGAGTCTCAAGGGAGGCTGGCCTACCTAGTGTTCTGGAGAGCAGCACTAGACTATGTGATGCTCCAGGCCTTTGATCCCAGCACTCAGAAGGCCAAGGCAAGAGGACTGCAAGTTCAAGGCTAGCCTGGGGTGCATAGCAAGACCATCTTGCCAGAAAAACTAAACAAACAATTGCAGTTGAACAGTCCTGCTTCTTCTATTGCTTCCAGAGATTCAAATTGGGTAAGAAAAGAAGGCCTGGAAAACACCCTTTGCTATGAATCCAAGATATGGAGCTTTAAATGAGGTTGTGGTCATCTCTAGTCCAAGAATGAAAAAAGGACAATGAACAGAATAAACAGAAGAACAAATGTATGCTGGGTGGAAATCAGTTTGATAATTTTGTGAACACTGAATGCCCAGATTCCACCCCTGAAATTTAAAGTTGCCTTTTAAAAATTATACAAACATTCTTTTGTGTGCTATGCACCAAGTTTCCCTTTTCTGTTTTGACTTTTTATAATTACTAGGTATAAACATAGGTCTTCCCTTATGGTCAGGGGAAGACAGTCCCTTTTGCTCAGAGCTACATACCCCCTTTTCCCTCTTTCTCTCTGTCCCTTACTCCTTCTGTGTGTGTGTGTTCATGAGTGTGGAAGTAAATGTGGGTGTTGGTTCTTACCTTCCATCTTGTTGGAAACAAGGCCTCTCATTGTTTGTTGCTGGACTTGCATATTTCTGGGGATGCTCTTGTCTCTGCTTCCCATCTTGCTATAGGAGTGATGGAATTACAAACACATGGACTGCTGTATCTTTATTCAGATTCATGTGGGCTATTGGGATCCAAGTAAAGTTTGGGGATTCAAATGCACACTTTACCCATGGGCTACCTCACCAACCTGCCTGTGTAAACACACACACACACACACACACACACACACACACACACACACACACACATTGTGATGCCTTGAGATAAGTGGTGATGGATAGAAGTTGCAGAAGTCCTGAAATGCATTAAGTGTGGACAGAAAAGTTCCAGGCTGCTGGTAATAGTGCTGTCACACCAATCCTTGGTGGCCCAAGTCAGACTCCATTCATCATTTCAACTCATGTAAACAACTTAGAGATTGAAATTCTCTAGAATTCCAATATTGTAATACATCCTTAAAATAATGTATCCCAGCATTGTGGTTTGATTATTAAATGACCCCAATGGACTCATGTGTTTGAACACCCAGTCCCTAACTGGTGGTGCTATTTGGGAAAGTTATTAAACCTTTAGGGTGTGGAGCCTTGCTGGAGGAAGCAGGTCAGTAGAAACAGACCTTGAGACTTTATAGTCCAGCCCCACTCTTTGTTGATTCTCTGCATCCTGAGTGTGGCTGCAGTATGATCAGCCAGCCTTCCGCTGCTGCTGCTGCCATGCTTTCCCCACTTGTTGCTTATTTTCACAACTGTGATGGGCTGTAAGCCTCCTGAAAGCCCAAATATATCTTTTCTCCTTCACCTTTTGTCAGTGTATTATACTACAGTAGCTGGAACATAACTATGACACACAGCTATTAAAACTGCCCGAGTTGTCTGTCTTAAAACCTTTTGTGGCTCAGCTCACCTGGTCAGATGAAATAACATTATTTCTCCCTTCTCTTTCTCCCCTGCAATCTCTCCCATATACCCTTCCTTGCTCTCTTTTGAATTCGTGGTCTCTTTGTGTACATATTTATGCATATATAAAAATATACTCCTAAATATAACTTGTTCCACATAATTTAATTTAAAAATGCCATGGTTTTAGAGCCAGAATCTTTTCTAGCAATTGCATCCTCCAAATTGTATATACTATGTGATGAAATAGAAACTATGTGGTTCCAAACATCTGGACAGAACAACCAATTGGAATTTGACTCAGCACCAGCAGTCTTAGGTTTTTCTAGAGAATTCTCATTTTCTTACTTCTCCCATTCTATTGGGACAGATGAACAGAAAGTGCAAGAGTGGAGATAAGTTAAAACAAAAACCACAACAAAATCTTAAGGTTGTACTTCCAAGCCCCAGTACTCAAAATGAAATCTCTTATATGAGGTCTGGAAATGAGTTGGGACCTTGTGTGTAGAGAGCTGGTAAGCATGTCTGTGGTTGTCTTGTTCTATTTCACACTAGTGATGATTGAGTAGTACAGCCAGATTGTAGAGGACCTTTTGAAGGAGGTCTGGTACTTCCAATTTCTTTTCACACATTATCTGTGTTGGGGGTGTGAAATGAGAGAATACTGTTTCTATCTCCTCTGTGAGGGGAGTGTGTTAATTTGTTGAATTCTTCCTAAACAACTGACTCAGGTTCTTTCTACACAACTATGAGTTAGGGCTAACCATACATAACCTGTAGTCTGTGTCCAGAGGCTTAAACAACCCATTGGATCTGAGGTTATCCTTCAACACTGGATTGGAAATAGTGAGGTAAAGACTCAGTATAAAGACGAACTGAGGTTATGAGTGTGGAAGATTGTAAATGAAGGCTTTTCTCTGTTCCTCCCCCATCCTGCAGCCACTTTCAAAGAATCACTCTGCAGCTTATATTAATTATAAATGCTTGGCAGATGGCTTAGTCTTATTACTAACTAGCTCTTACATTTAAATTAACCCATTTCTATTAATCTATGCATTGCCACGTAACCCATGGCTTACCAGTCCTTTGGCATTTTGTTCCTTGGGGAGCTGGCTTGCATCTCTCCAGACTCCTTCTTCATCCCCTTCTTAGTTTGGTTTTTCCTCCTAACCTTATCCTGCCTGGCTATTGGCCAAAACAGCTTTATTATTAACCAATGAGAGCAACACACATTCACAGCATATAGAAAGATCATCCCACAGCAGAAGATAGTAAGAATAGGTGGAAAGATATTAAGGACTGTGGCTCATAGATGTATGTGAAGAAACTTGTGGGGCTATGTAATACAATGAAATGTATTTTTCATGTACTGGAAATAAGAGAGATAATTTAGGCACTTGTCAATCATCAGAAGTCAAACCTGAACACTTTTCAGTAACCAGTGTAACTAAGTTGGAAAAAGAATTAAGTAGCTCTGGTTTGCACAAAGGCATAAATTCTCCAGTATGAGTACGTTCACACTTATGTAATGGCAACCATACATGGGTCTAACTCAAAAGGACATGTGCTAGCATACTGTTAGAATCCAATCAGTCAAAAGACAATAAGATAATATAGAGATAAATGATAGCATGGAGAACGATGGAACAGAAAGACAGGTGAGCTATTTTCCTAAATTGCAACCTCAGTGCCACAGATATTCCACAGACATATTAATGCTGATCTTAGAGAGGCTGCTTGTATGAATGTGAAAAATATATTGAGAGAAGCTTAATTAGTTTTGAAGGTGTTGAAGTAGCAGAGATGCCTAATGAGCTCATTGTGCCATACTCAGAACTGATGGAGGAAGTCTTCTCTCCTGAACATTTCTTGGAAAATCATAATATATCCTTAACAAATAAATGTAATGCCAAAGAAAATAGTCAGGTAACAGTTGATTAAGTAACATAATGTGAAGACCCTGGGAGAAATATTATCTCTTTCTAATAAGAAGCCTAGCTTGTCATTTCTGAAGACCTCAGCAAATGCATTTCCTGCTCTCAGACCATTCCATGCTTAATGAAAGAAGAGATGACACAGGACAGGATTAACCCAAACAAGGCAGCAACATTGAATTTGAAACCGTTTACATTGAGCTTAAGTAAAACTGCAGGGGAATTTCCTGGAAAATAACAGGTGCAGACTACTTTTGAATTCTCTATCTTCTTACAGCCTTGTAAATAAAAGCAAGACATTTCATTTTCTTAATAGCCAGAGGGGAAAATAAGACTATGTACTGACTAAAGATCCTTTCATGAGCCACTGGCTCTCAACACTCACGTCTGTTGAGACATTTCTCCCACTGTGAGGTCCTATAGTGGTCATGTTATTGCAGTCAGGATGAAAAGTGAATATTTGGTATAATGTGATGCCCTGGGATGATTGACTCCCTGCCTCTATCTCTCACAATTTCTTCCTCATATTGGAGCTTTTTTGGCCATAGGATTATATGCTTTCACTACTTATAGTATGGGTTTTTCTTCTGGGCAAAACACAATCAATGTATCTTGGAATAGAGATAACCCTTTTCTGCTAACCATGGCAACAAAATAAGCAGAAAAAAATACAGAAATATCTTGATCCATGGTGACATAATAGAGTTATTATCACTCCCCAGTAGATGAGGGGATGTCCACAGAACCCTCACTAAGTAAGTATTTAAGCTATTACTTCATCTTGCCCCCCCAGCTGCAAATTATCTTGGGAAATTCTAGAGTATATAGGAATTGGAAGGCTAACTGAAAGGGAGATTCCACAAGGTCATCATTCATGATGGGGTGGGGTTTGGCGACAGATATTTTGAGGTCACTCATGCTCCTGTAAGTAACCTCTCCATTCATGCTTCTCCAAATTAACCCAATAAACTCTTTGGTTCAGCCAGTTGGATTTGAGTAGAAACCTTACTTTGGTCTTCCATTGGTGCTCTTCTGGGGCAGTTAATGTACCACCATCTTCCTCAGACTTGGGTGGCTAATGCTGTCTGCCATCTTTTATGAACTCACTCTCATATTCAAGACTCATCTCATTTTGCCAATTTTAATGATCTTGGTTTTGAGTTGTTTACTGATTCATCCATTAAAAATTATTTTTTGAGATAATATAATTACATTATTTCCCCTTCCCTTTACCCCATCCAAACCCTCTGATATATCCCTCCTTGCTCTCTTAAATTCATGGTCTCTTTCTTATTAATGGTTGTTACATACATGTATATTCCTAAAAACATAAACACATGCTGCTCAGCCTGTATAATGTTACTTATATGCATATATTTCCAGGGCTAACCACATGGTATTGGATAACCCATTGGTGTACTCTTTCTTCCCCGGGGAACATTATTTTTTCCCACTCTCAACATTCCTTAGTTGCCTGCAGTTCTTTGTATAGGGTTGTGGCTACCTGGGCATTCCCCTGTTTAAAACTTATTTTTCAGTTTCCAGAAAGTTAGATAATTGTGTTTTATTTGATCTTACACTAGCAAGCTGACATTCTAATAACATTTTTTTCTGTTGATTAGTCTATTGTTTCTAATTTTGAAGCTGCCTATGCAATGAGAACCACTTCAAAAAAACTATTATGAGCTACACACTTATTAGAATTATGAGACTCATTCTTAAGTCTGGTTACTCTCAGATCCTGCATATGTGTAATACTCCTGGAATCCTGCTATTTTTTCAAAGGATTTATTTATTTCTAATCCTATGTGTATGAATATTTTGTCTGTCTTTTTGCATATGTACTGCATGTATGGTACTTGAGAATGTCAAGTTCTCTTAGTCTGGAGGGAATATCTCCATATCCATAAGGGTTATTCCTTTACCTCCTTTTTGTCTTTGCTCAAATGCTCCGTTTACTGAAGTCTGTTTTTCCTACCAATTGCAACTTCAGTTCCACAAACACATACATAATTGCTGTTATCCCCTTTCCTGTATTATTTTTTTCTGTGATTTCTATATCCTTCTTTTACATGCAAAATATTATTGTCCACAACCTCTTCTCGGGTGAATACTGGATGACAAACATTACCAAGGAAGAGTATTTCAGGACCAGCCGGGATGAAGTAGGAGTTTATCATAGAGATTTTAAGCATAGAGTTATTCAAAAGAAGAATTAGACAGGACTACAGTTGATAAGGCAAAATCCAGTGTCACAAGGCTTACAGGGAGAAACTAAGACATTTTGTTGTTGTTGAAACAAGGTTTCATTGTGTAGTCCTGGCTGACCTAGAACTGGCTATGTAAATGAGACTGACATTGAACTCACAGAGATCCTTCTGCCTCTGCCTCCCAAGTGCTAGGATTAAAGATGTGCACCACCATTCCCAGCTCTAAGATGCATTTTTACTGCAAATATAGTTTATAGTTCTATTTGTAAGAGTCCCAAAAGTTTTAGGGTTATATATAGAGAAACAATAAAGCCATATTCAAAACTCATATGGGCTTAGGTCTTAAGAATATAGTTCAGGAGATATGGCTAACTGGTTAAAAGCACCTGCTGCTCTACCAAAGGTCGGAGTTTGGTTCTCTGCACCCATGACACATGGCTCACAACAGCCTGTAACTCCAGCTTTGGGGATTTAATACCCTCTTCTGTCTTCCACAGGCACTGATACACACATACGTGCAAACAGACATTCATATGTGTAAATGAATAATAAAATACATTAAAATATGCTTCATTGCTATTTTAACATTTGTATCTGAAATTTCTATGTATAAAAGGAATATAGTTGCTAAGTAGGCAACTGTCATAACAATTTTGTGCTGGAATTCTTAGTTCAGCTGACAAGAAAGACTTCAACCAGACTCTGCAGTGAGGGGTTCCTTTGTCTTCCCATCTCCCCTTCATTTTCCTTGTCTTTTTATCTTTGTCTCATCCATCAGTCTGCTTATGACCAGCTGATCCTCTTTGGAACATAAGTTCTATAAGAGTAAACTTTTTCTTTCCTTTCATGTCAGTGCTATTATCTCGTAGGATGAGAATAGTGCCTGATGTGTAATGGTTGCTAAAAAATTATGACTGTGTGGGATGCTATCCCATGAGCTAGGGTCTTGATTTGAATAAAAAGGAGAAAGGGAGTCAAGCACCAGTATTCATCTCTCTATGCTTCCTGGTTGAGGATGTGATAAGACCAGCTGCTTCAAACTCCTGCCTCTATGACCTCCTCATCATAATGGATTGTACCTACCCTTGCTGTGAAATATTAATTGAAGATATATTACACTGGTTTATACTGTGGAACATCTGTTTATTGATACAAAGATGTGTTGTATTCTTTTTATGTTGCATTTGTTTAACTCTGTGAAGCTGTGTTACTGTGTCTGTCTAAAATACTTGATGGTTTAACAAAATACTGTAGGGCCAATAGCAAGGCTAGAGAAAGGATAGGTGGAGCTGGCAGGCAGAAAGGATAAATAGGAGGAGAAATCTGGGAAGAAAAAAATTGGGGAGCAAAAGGAGAAGGAGAGGAGGACTCAAGTGCCAACCACCCAGCTACACAGCAAGCCACAGAGTAAGAAGTAAAGAAAAGTATACAGAAATAGAAAAATGTAAAAGCCCAGAAGAAAAAGGTAGGCTGCTGTAGGATATCTTTCTGTATTATGTGTTGCTTCCATTGGCTAATAAATAAAGCTGTTTTGGCCTATGGCAAGGCAGCTTAGAGGTAGGTGGGAAATCCAAGCAGAGATACAGAGACAAGAAGGGCAGAGTTTGGGCAGATGGGAGCTGGACATCCAAGAAGCAACAAGATGTCAACAGATTGATAATACCGCAGCCACATGGCAAAAGATAGATTAATAAAAATGGGTTAATTTAAGATGAAAGAGCTAGCTAGCAAGAAACCTGGCATAGGCCATACAGTTGGTAATTAACAAAAGTCTCAGAGTGATTATTTTATAAGCAGCTGCAGGACCTCAGGGTCAGGCAGGACACAGGAAAACTTCCAGATACATTTGGCACCCAATGTGGGACAAGAATTTCCACCCCAAACCCGAGAAAACTTTAAAAAGGGGTTCTAAAATGGAGCCAAGAGCAGCTTCCTACTCATGTCTCTCAGGCAATCTGTGATACAGAGAAGCAGTGGTTCATGGATTGTGGGCATGGCAGATTCACACCATGATACACAGAAGTGTCTCCAAGCCATGCAGCTCACTGTATGGTGGATTTTGCTAGCACAGACAAAAAAAGGTGTCTGGGCTACACACTGCTGGATGGAGGCATAGATCCACTGCTTCCCAGAGTCAGCAGTGAGCATGGCACTCCCAGAGCTGGTAATAAATGTACTTCTGCCATGTTGGCAAGCTGAGATGGGCAGAGGCAGCAGTCGGGGCTTCTTCTTTGGTTCTAGCCACACTGCAGTTTAAAAAAAATGGTCAAAAAATGATTACAGATTCAAGATAAGACATATTGAGATGGAATAAAACTCTAATGGTTTACTGTGTGTGTGTGTGTGTGTGTGTGTAAAAATGTATGTAGGCTTGGAAAAGAAGGGAAAAGGAATATAGAAAGTTATATAAAGAATATTTTTAAAAATAAAGTCTATAAAGAGATAGTAAAAGTAATATAAAAGTTAAGCCACATAAAGATGGAAATTACACAGAGAGTTTGGATTGTGTTGTCTTTGTGATTTTTATCTGGAGAGAGACATTTGATTATAAAGTCTGTGAGTTAAACCAACATATATATTTTATATATTTTAAAGGTATCTTGACTTCAAAATTTGTGGCTAAGGATATAATGCTTTGGAAAAGAGGTCCTGCTTTTGTTTCGACAGAAGATGAGAACCTATGGATTGCTTCCAGGCTAATATGGTTTGATCAATGAAGACTCCCTGAAAGATCAATATAGCCTCACAGACTACTACAACCAAAGACTTAACTATCATTCTTAATTTTCTCAGGATTCTCATAAGATTGCTAGTGCCCCCAAACAGCAGGAAGTGATATGAGAAGCTATGCCCAAATTCCAAAAATATTGTTTATAAATGTTTATTTTTATTTTAAAAAGTTGACTATAAATGCAATCTGTTTCTCAAGAAGCAAAGGGGATATAGATATGATGGAATAAATGGGTAGATTATTGAATCTATTTTTAAGGAGCAACAACTTGTTTGAAATGTTTTACATTGCTATGGATTTTAGTTTATTGATAGAAATTTAAAGTTAATTTTGTTATACTGTATATATATTTATACTCTGTTTAACGTATTATGTTTATGGAACTCATTTGAAATTGTAATGTATAATTAAGAAATACAGATTAATAATTAGTCATCTATGATAATCATTATAGTCATGTTAGCTAAGTTTTCTAGGTATACATAGATATACTTCAACTAGGTAGGTAATCTTCAAACACTTCAAAGACCTACAGAATATGGCAATTAAAATGTTTTAAGAACTTTGAGTTTTCTGGACATTGAGACATTGAGACTGTTCCTGGCAGTACCAGTCTATTTCAGAGAAGATGATGGGCATTGAAGAAACTCCATATAGAGTTTGCTTTCTGTATGGCAAAAGTTAGCCAATGGGGCAAGAAACTGCTTGACAGCATGTTGTATAAACTGGACATGTAGGACCCATGGGAAAATGCCTACTGAACTTTGCCAAAACAGGGTGAGATGGTCCTTAAGGTTCCTGCTTCGCAGAGGAGACTGCCAGACATTCTGCAGGACACAGGGAGAAGTGACTGATTAACTTTGCCAATAGGCAATACAATTCTTCAAATTTCTTGCTTCACTAAAATGTCTGCCAGAGACTCTAGACTTGCAGGCTGAAGATAGATACCCTAACTTGCAGAGGAACTTTGGGTGACTGTCCAAGCAGCCAGCTGTCTCTATCATTTCTAGAACTTTGTAAGTTGCTTACAATGCACTTCCTGTTAACTCAGGTAATATTATATCCTTCTAGGGTCTTTGATGAAGTTGAAGACCAGATAGTTATAATTACAGTTTTCTTAAGTATGGTAAAAGATAAATTAGATATAAACCTTTAAACTCACAAAAATAATATAGATGATAAAATAGTTTCTTTAATTTTGACAAATACAAATAAACTAGATATTGTAACTATGATTCTTACTTGATAACTTTTTTATATGTAATTTTACTGTGTTAAAATTAAAACCTTCCTTTTTGATTAGACAGAAAAGGGGGAGTGCTGTGGGATATCTTTCTGTATGCTGTGAATATGTGTTGCTTCCATTGGCTAATAAATAAAGCTGTTTTGGCCTATGACAAGGCAGCTTAGAGGTAGGTGGGAAATCAAGCAGAGATATAGAGAAAAGAGTCAGGGGAGATGGGAGCTGGCCATCCAAGGAGCAACAAGATGCCAGCAGATTGGTAATACCACAGCCACATGGCAAAAGATAGATTAATAAAAATGGGTTAATTTAAGATGAAAGAGCTAGCTAACAAGAAGCCTGACATAGGCCATACAATTAGTAATTAATAAAAGTCTCAGAGTGATTATTTTATAAGCAGCTGCAGGACCTCAGGGTCAGGCAGGACGCAGGAAAACTTCCAGCTACAGTAGACAGGATAATTTAAGTTAAGAAAACCTATGTAGAAACAAGCCAAGCTAAGGCTGAGCATTCATAAAAAAGAATAAGCCTCCATGTGGTTTATTTGGGATCTGGGGGGCAGGCCCCCAAAGAGTCAAAGAGTAAGAAGAATGAAACAACTGACTACATACCTTCAAATAGTGAGTCAAAATACAATCTTCCTTTCTTAAATTTTTTTGGGGTCAGAGTATTTTGTCATAGCAACAGAAATACAGCAGTGTTTGTATAGAACAGCATTAGAAGCATACTTGATTCATTTTTGAAAATTTGAGGATAAATTTAGGGGTAGATTCTTTTTTTTTTTAAACTGAGGATGGAACCCAGGGCCCACTGAGCTAAATCCCTAACCCCTAGAGGTAGATACTTATAATGACATGATTTCAACAAGATTTGATTTAGCTTGTGTGGTATTCTCCTGATATAAACTAAAATGGTGCTAAGCATAGCATATAATCATTTCCTCTTCCTGCCAGGTTCTATTCCTACAGTTGAAGATGGAATTGATATTTGACCTTTTTATTTAAAAAACACAAATTATTTTGATTGGCAGAATTTAAGAAGCATATTTTTTGTGTTGTTATTGTTAATATATGTCAATTATGGACCCAAATATATATTTAGCTTATTGATTATCAACTGCTGGTTATTTTGCCACCAAGGGAAACTTGGTAATCTCTAGAGACATTGTTGATAACTGAGTGTATGTGGTGGGTGGGAGAGACACATATATATATATATAGAGAGAGAGATAGAGAGAGTGAGTACTCATTACTTGCATTTGGTGGGTGTTGGCCAGGGATACTGTGAAACATTTTGAAATGCATAGAACAGTCTCCTTAATTATTGAAGTCCCAATGTGAGTAGTACTGCATTTGGGAAAATGATGATGGAAAAGGGGATAGGAAAGAAGCAAATGTGGGAAGGAGAAGGCCTTCAAAGAAGATCTATGACAGAGGTCTTGTTCTGTAACCTTTGAGACAGTGATCTCAAAAGATATAGATTCTTTTTGCTTAATGGTACAAGAAAGTTTGAAATCACATCCCAGCTGGGTGCTGTAATGGAGCATGTACTGTCATCTGAGGGCTTGATTTGGTTGGCTGACTTACTCATCACTGCACTGCTATACCTTGTCACATGTGGCTGATGAACTGAGCAGGTCTGGCGGCTGAAGAAATCTGCTGCTGACCTGAGCAGATAATAGCTACAGAATTGAACCAACACCAATTAGTATAGTTATTTAGGCTTAAGGTAGGTTTTGCTAGTCATGGCTTCTCTCTGAGACAACAGGTGAGTGTTGAAAGAATTTTAGGGTGGAACAGTGGAGAGGAAAAGGCCAGACATACAAGCACAGATCCTGGAATCAAGGGGCAGAACCTGCACCTCTTTCTGTTCATTTTTTTCCCTCATTGATTCAGATGCTCCTTGTCTTTGTTCTTGCATCCATCACTTTAGACCCCACCTGTCCCACATATCACACGGTTTAAAAATTCACAATGATAACTAATGATAGAATTAATTACTAACTGACATTGAATGTCCTTTGCTTTTGCCCTTTCATTTTTTTTTAAACTCATGTGCCAGTTGTCAGAGTTTGAGGGGAGATGAAAGGGTTTACCATTTATAGACTTACTTTCAGACCAAAGTTACTTTTGGACATCTAAATGTCCTATACAGCTCCAACCTGTGCAGAAGTATGCGGTCCCATTCACAGTAATATCCAAATCTTCCCTGCTCCTGGACCTTGGTCCTAATCCAAAAGCTCTCCTACTACTGCAAGGGAAGTTCTCAAAGTAAGATTTCACATGTGTCAATTGTCAAAGCTGGACACTCCTGGCCATTTGTGCCTGTGAAAGCCACTGTAGTGCCCATGTGTTCTATGGCTTCTCACCTAAGCACAGCTGCTACTGAATGGTGTTCCTCATCTGCTGCTGTTGGTTGTAGAGCTTAAGCAAAATGAGGGCCTTCTCCCCAGTCTATTACCTGGACTCACATACAGACAAACCTTATAAGCTGATACAAATGGCTGAGTTCTGTGTTCAATGTGTCTATTGAGGCTCAACATTAACTTATCTGACCAAGTGTGTCTTTAGGTAGAAGAGAATGGAAAGAAAGGGATGATCATTGTTCGAGTTAGCTTTGATCATCAACTTGACACAGCCTAGAGCCATCTGAGGGGAGCATCTTTATAGAGGAATTGCCTAGATCAGAATGGCCTGTAAGAATTCTGTGGGGGATTGTCTTGATTATTAATTGATATAGGAAGGTCCAGTCCACTATGGGTGGTACCATCCTCAATCAGGTAGTCCTAGACTATGTAAGGAAGCTAACTGAGTATAAGCCAGTGTCAGAGTCAGCAAGCAAGCAACACTCTCCATGTTTCCTATTGTACTTCTTCGATTATGCAGTTATTTCCTTGGTCAGAGGAAATTCTGTATGAAATACCAAGTAGGCTTGCCTTCAAGTTCCTGCCTTGACTTCCCTCAGTGATAGGCTGTGACCTGGAGTTGTAAGCCAGATAATCCTTTCCTCCCCTAAGTTGCTTTAGTTGGAGTGCATTATCACACAAAATGAAACTAGAATAGTGGCAGACATCTTTTCACCTCTGTACTGAAATCTTCCCCTTCTCCTCAGGGTCACTGTGGTATAGGTACGACCTCAATAGACTCATGTGTTTGAATGCTTGGCCCATAGGAAGTGGCACTTGGCCCATAGGGAGTGGCACTATTAGGAGCTATGGCCTTTTTGGAGTAGGTGTGGTCTTGTTGGAGGGAGTGTGTCACTATGGAGGTGGGCTTTGAAGTCTTGTGTATGCTCAAGCCATGCCTAGTGAGATAGCTCACTTCCTATTTCCTGAGGATCAAGATGTAGGACTCTCAGTTCCTTCTCTAACACCATGTCTGCCTGCATGCCTCTATGTCCTGCCATGATGATAATAGACTAAACTCTGAAACTTTAAGCCAGCCCCAATTAAATGTTTCCTTTATAAGAGTTGCTGTGGTGCCAGGTGGTGGTGGCACATGGCTTTAATCCCAGCACTTGGAAGGCAAAGGCAGGTGGATCTCTGTGAGTTCGAGGCTAGCCTGGTCTACAGAGTGAGTTCCAGAAAAGTTGCAAAGCTACACAGAGAAACCCTGTCTCGGGGAAAAAAAAAAAAAAGAGTTGCTGTGGTCATAGCAATAGAAAACCTAACTAAGGCAGTCACCTTATCATAAATACTCACCTTAGCAAAACAATGAAGGAAAAAAAGAAATAACTGTTATTCCCTGTGATGGTTTGAATGAGAATGGTTCCCATAGGCTCATTTGTTTGGCCCCTAGTTGTTAGAACTGTTTGGGAAGGATTAGGAGGTGTGGCCTTGTGAGAGGAGGTGTGTCACTGGGAGATGGGGGTTGAGGTTTCAAAAACCCATGCCATTTTCAGTTAGCTCACTCTCTGCTTTGTGGTTGTTGTCTCAATATGTGAGCTCTCAGCTACTGCTCCAGTACTATGCTTGCCTGCCTCCTGCCATGCTCCCTGTCATGATGGTCATGGACTTATTTTCTGAGACTTAAATTCAATAAACATTTTCTTCTATAAGCTTCTTGGTCATAGTATCTTATTACAGTAATGGAAAAGTTGCTAATGCACTCCTGAAGTGTATGAACTCAGGATAAGAGATACTTTGGGGATGAGCATCAACCCTGTGAATGCTTTCACTTATATTCCCAGGGTTTCTAGTGTGGTTGTTCTACTAGTAGAAAGAGCCACATGGTGAAATTCTTAGGGGTATGGTATGCATCATAATTTGTGCAAATGACACCCTTGGGTTAGGCAGTACACAACTCAAGGAGTCATATATTGTGAACTTATTTACTAAATCACCAAAATTCTTCACTGATTTCACTGATAAGCCAATAAAATGCTTGTCTTAGATAAAGACTCCAAATGGTTAAGGACTTATTTCAATAGCCAAAGCAAGTACTATCTATCTATCTATCTATCTATCTATCTATCTATCTATCTATCTATCATTGTCTATCTCAGACTTAATTGCATGACCTTACTTCAGTATCTGCTGAATATTACCCCAAGATTAATTTCTAAGGATACATACCCTGATTAGAGTCTGTGATGTCTCAGCTAGAACTTAATTAGAATCTTAACAGACATGTTGAGCAACTTCAGCTATCTCATTTTCATGCTTTGCATTCTGAAGAATTATTCTCCATGTTTAGTCTTAGAAGCCCAGAATATGTGGTTTGGACATTCTTATCTTTTGGACAACTGCATAAGCAACCTTTGCTTGCTTCACATTCCTTCAGACCCCCACGCCACACTGAACCTGGGACTTGTGCTTTGGCTGCTTGTGAGTTGGGATTGACAAATAGAGATTGAAATAACATATCAGGGATCTGTTGCTATGTGCCATATTTCTGGTTCAATCTTCAGTTTAAAGCCTTGCTAGTAATAGAAGTGGTGACTGAGAAGTGGGAAAAGAGATTTGGACTTCCCATCAGAATGTCAATCAGTGAAATATCTTGACAAGATGACATATTATCTTCAGTGAAAGCATCATTGATGGATATGCTAACATTGGATTAAATTCCCTAACCACAATCTAATCTCATTTTAGGATCTGAATATCTTCTTGGAATTTGTTGTGTCAAAAACTATTTGTACTTTGGATCATATTTTATTACTGATTTAAGCATATACACTCACACAAAAGAATTTATCATACCTTCAAAATATAAGAAGACAATCCACAGAAACATGTCACTATTCCAACAACATATTTTTTCTTAGTTGGTGGATGGATGTGTCAGTTCCTCCAGCTGTTAACCCAATGTATTAGCAGCCCACACAGATGTGTCCTTTGAAGTATTGAATTATCTGGTTTGCTACACCATACACTTCCATATTCTTGGCAGTTTTTTTTCCCACTTAATGTCTCTGGAGGGGTTGGGCAGATGACCCAATGGGTAACATGCTTGATGTTGCATAATGACTTGCTTCAGAACCTCAGTGCCTCATAATGTGCATGTGTGAACACATACACACACACACACACACACACACACACACACACACACACACGAGTCTAGAAAATTTCACACTGACTATGCATTTTTTCTAATGTAAAAGTTTACTATAAAAGTTAACCAAGCCTTCTGAGTATTTAATTTCTTATTTCACTTAATGACAAAGAGCTAAACTTTCACTTTGAGTTCCAAATTCCACTTACACTCTATATCACAGGGATTTCACAATGTTCTTCCCTCTATGTAGGATGTTCCCCTATCCCATCCCTATCCCATCCTCTCACCAGTTGCTGGGCTAACTTTCCCTAGAAGGATTTCAGGATCCTTCCTCACTGATGAGGTTCCCCTCCTGTGAATACTTCTGAATGTCCTGGATGAACTTTTTTGTTGTGTCTTTGACCCTAATTCCTTTTAAAATATAATATTATTTGTATTTATTTATTTGTGTGTGTTGTGGTGTATATGTGACCTGCATGAGAGTGCTTATGTGTGACTTTGTGTGTGAATGTGAAGACCAAAGCAGGTATTAGGATATCATCTTTCTCTGGCATGTTTCATCATACTAACTTAGGACAAGGTTTCTCACTGAAAACTGAAGCTGGCTAGAGAGATTTTAGGATCAGCCTTTTTCTGCTCCATTATGCTAGGGTTACATACACACCTAGTCATGTCTGGCTTTTTACATGGATGCTGGGGGTTTGAACTCAGGTCCTTATGCTTGCAAAGTAAGCTCTCTTACTTTGATGAGTCATATTCATCTCTTACCTGATGAGTCATATTCCTAGCCCCTTATTTTTATTATTTGAGACAGACTCTCATGTATTTCAGGTTGGCATGAAACTTTCTATATAACTGAGAATATCCTTGAACTTTTGATCCTCCTACCTCTACCTCCTGAGTGCCAAGACTTTAGGCATATACCTCTACACCTGGTTTATGTAATACTGTGAATTGAATCCAAGGCTTCATGCATTCCAGGCAAAGCACTCTACAAATTGAGCTATATCCCAAGTCCCTTCAACACGTATCTCTATTTGTTTGCTTTCTGTCTTCACAGCAAATTTAAGCTTTTTGAGGGCATCAAGTCTCTCTCATTCACTTATGCCTAGTCATTCCTAGCCTATGCAGGGAGGACACATGTCATTCAATAAGTATTTGTAGATTTAAGATTTAAATATTAGCTTAATCAGCTATCTATTCCCATTTCATGTTTTAAAATCCATGCCTGTCTCTTGTACCTAATACCAAATTTCCAATCTGCAACAGCTCCTTTTTTCTATGTTCCTTATGTGGATATTTGAGAAATTTGAGCAAATAAACAGATGCAGAAAGATGCCCTTTTATTTGCCTTCTATCAGTACGGACACTCTTCCAAAGTGTGCTGCATTAAGAATAACACACTGTGATTGGATCACCCTCTTGCCCTGGGGAGGATGGAGAGCTTACTCAAACCAGGATGAACTTGAACTTGACATTTTGGGTAACCCATCTTATCAGATATACTTGAAGCTTCTTGTGAACAGAAAGCTTCTTGACAAAGACGGACTACTAAAATCCTCCCCTTTCGTCTTATTGATTGTGTAGCTGAGTTTCAACTAATTTAATCTTTGGTGTTAACTCATATGAATCACTTTCAGTGTAGCAGAGCACTAATAGTCTCACCATCACAGCTAATTTGGGGTGTTCTGAGTTCTTAATTGTATAATAAAATTGAAAAAATTAAACCAATTCTTTCAGGGTAATTCTATTAAAATGAAATATGGTTTGCCTTTAGTTAAAAGAAAAAAGGATAGCTTTAAGGAATCAAGGGAGAAAAAGTAAACCCTTTCATGATCCTATTCATTATTCTCAGAAACAAAATGGATTTCTTTACCACATGTTGGAATAAAAATGGAGTTCTTTCTAAAATCATGACAAGTTTTATCTAGGGGTATGAAATTTTAAATAGGAAGAATAATAGCAAAGGATGGGCCTTTACCCAGTAACACAGAGATAAATGCTTTTGCTAAGGGTATGTGGATGTAGAAAATGAATCATTCTTGGACCTGCTTAGGTTTGCAACTCAGAAAGCCTATGAATGGTATCTTGTATTTTTATGGTCAAAGTTCTCATCTCTACCTGGATAATAGTGGATATAACAGTGATATTTTGCATTTCTTTTGATTGAACAAAGCACAATGAAAAGTTAAGGTGATGTAAAAATTCTTAAATACAATGTGAACTGAATTAATATCAAAACATCTTTAATGAATTTGAAGGCATGATCAGAAATATTTGAGATACTACTTGATTGTTTTGCACAAAATATTTCATGACCATAGTAATTCATGGACCTTGTGCATTGTGTGAGTTCATAACCATTGTTGGGGATTATTTCACTTCATATATTATTTCTAATAAGTTTGACAGGATTTTCAAAAATCATTTTTATAATTTCACAAGTCTTTCTTTCTGCTGCCCAATCTATGAGAATATGTATGACCATAACTTTTCCCCTAGTGAGCAGAAGTTCTAGTTATTCATTTTAATTGGATTTTTTTCAATATCTGATCATTTGTTACTCAAGACTTATTTTTGACTGGACTCAGGCGTAGAATCTCTAAGGGAAGACAACCTACATCTCTTGGCAATCTGTTTCTGACACACTGCTTTGTCTTCCTTCATTCTCTTGAGTGAAAGTTGAGCACACTGCAGCCTCTTTCTCATTTTTCTTAGTGTGTTATTTCTTCCGAGAAATGCATTTGCTTTTGTGTTGCAGGACACATGGAGTAACAAGACCCTGAATCTTAGGTGTTTTGGTTCTGGGCTTCTTACCTATTTTTGTTTAAAGGCTTTCTGACTACATATTGGACATCATCTCATTTAGAGAGACTGAAAACTTTCAGATTCTGCTAGTTCCTTTGGATCCTGATCACTGAAGCACAGCAGTATCTGTCAGTCCAGGAATATCCATCTCTCCTTTTTACACTAACCAAGTTGAGAACACTCAGATTGGCATCCACAATGAATTCTTGACCACACTTGCACTTTCCTCTCTCCAGTTCCCCTAGGTCTGTAAGAATGCTCCTTACTCAACAGTGGACACACTCTGCCATGAGTGTGCCTTGCTTCATGAGAAAACTCTTGTTATTCCCACCACTGATTCAGATCACACAGAATCCTTCCACTCTTCACCCAGAGCATCTGCAGTGACTTCTGTGGCCATGCACTTCTCACAGAAAGATGAGAGTGCTGGCCAGATAGGAGCTGGGGGGCTGGACTCTGAGTCTCAGGAAGTCCCTGGGGTCTCCTTATCTTGTCCAGATGGGAGCTCCTCTCTTCCAGATGGGAGTTCCAGGGCAGGATGGAATGCTGGCCACTGGTCTCTAAGTCTCCAGCAGATGGGTTTGGGGGCAAGGCGTTGAGGTTGTAGTGTCCACCAGAGGGTCTCTCTCTGGTCCAGATGGGAGTTCTGGGGCGGATGGGAGCTGGGGGCTGGTCTCTGATTCTCAGGAAGTGGCTGGGGTCTCGGGCAAATGGGTGTGGGGGCAGGGTGTGGAGACTGCAGGGTCTGCCTGCAGTCTTGGAAAAGGGGAACCTTCCCGCAGGGCCTGCTGAATGGCTGAAAACTGGAGTAAATGCTTTCTTTTATAAGAGTTGCCATGGTCATGATATTGGATTCCATGGTATTATATTCACAGCAATGAAATCTTAACTGAGACAACTAGATAGCCAACTCTTGGGTATTATTGAAAACCCCATAAACAGTTTACTTTTTTATTATTATGCATTATATTGAGTTTAAGGTGTCTTAGTCATAAGGAATTATTTCACATAGGATTTATGATAAAAATGTTGCCAATTAAACTAGCAAGATACTTCTGATATTGTTTAATTTAAAAAAGTTTGAGATAGGGTCTTGTGTATCTTGGTTGGCATAAAAGTTGTTGCATAGCTGAGCTCCTGATCCACCTGGCTCTGCCTCTTAAATGCTGGGATTGCAGTCAGGTGCTATCATGTTCTTTTTATATCGTGCTGGTTATGGAACTCAGAGCTTCATGCATGCTAGGCAAGTACTCTACCAAATAAGTTATTATCTCCTACTCTTTATTTTAATGTAATTAATACAACTGTTTTTCATTTGCTTCAAAATGGATTTTTGTTATATATTCAGAAAACAAAAACTACACGTGGCATATAATGGTTGAGGTCTTATTACTTCTTTCATTTGTGGTCTAGCTTGTCTCTGTCATTTGCCATTGGAGCCACCATTGCCCATCTTTCCCTGTGTTGTTTTGTCTTATTGCCAGAGTCAGAGCTGAAACATTGCTCCTAAGTGTTCTCCACTAAAGTGTCTAGATTTTCTCCCAGGACCCTGAAATCCAAAGTTTGCTAGTTAGAGATCCCTACAGAATATTTTCAGACTCCTAGCATTCACTTTCTTTCTCAAGTTGTTCTGGAATGGTTTGTTGACTGAGACATCAAAGGGGCAATGTGGCTCATTTATGCACCTAGAAATAAACTAAGTTCCATAGTCACAGCCAATCATAGTGGACAGCTTCTAAAATGGGTCCTCAAGATCTTTTGCTCTTGATATCCCTGTGTGACTCCTCCTCTAGAGCATGGGCTGGACCTAGTGATTTGCTGCTAATGGATGGAACTGGGCACATATGATGAGATGATACTTCTGACATTAGTTTACGGTCCTCTTGGCCATCTCGCTCCTTGCACCCTGTGTGCATCTGTGCACACATGTTTCCTCCCACTAATAAGACCACTAGCTTTTTATGTTTTAGATGATCTCACTACATAGTCCTGGCTGGCTTAGAACTCACTCTGTAGAGTAGGCTGGCCTTAACCTCACAGAGATATTTCTGCCTCTGTATCACTAGTACTGGGATTAAAGACATGAACCACCACCTCTGGCTAAAGAGTGCAGTAGAGATGGAAGTAAGGGAAATCTCTGACCAACAGCTCATGAGTAACCAATACCTTAGTTATGAGAAATTGAATCCATCCAACAACAGCTTAAGCAAGCTCGGAAACAAGTCCAGCTCCAGTTGAAGCTATCTTAAAGATAATCACATTCCTAGAAAACACCTCAATTGCAGCCTGTGAGAATTCTGTAGCCAAAAGATCCATCTAAGCCATGCTCAAATTACTGATCTGCAAAATCTTTGAGATAATAAACACTGTTGTCTTCAGGTGCTAAGTTATGGGGTAATTTGTTATGTGGTGATAAATAACTCAGGCATTAGCAACTACATCATGAATGTCACCTGGCTCATAGCAGTTATAAATTGCCATTGATTGAAAGATGCATCTCAATTTTAAAGATGATATATCTGAATATGTAGTCTGCATTTTGAAATAAACTGAGTGGTAGAGTAGTTAGTTAACCCATGAGCTACAGTAATCCTTGAATGAAACAACTCTGCCTGTTTTAATTATGAGCTTTCATGGTGATCAACCAATAACAATATTTGGAAAATGTTTGCTGAATTGAATTTTCTGGATAATTTTATTAGTGGACAAAAAAGGATTGGGTAGGGATAGATCTTGAGAGAAAGAATTTGCCCATGGCCATGGCTTGGTGAGGTCTTATGCACTTCCCAAATGCTTCTTTTAAAGTCCAGCTCTTTTCAGTTTAGCAATAGCAATTGCTTCACATGTTTTGCTGCTTTAGAGTTCTGGCAGGACCATTATGAATATGAAGGGCATGAATTGAAAGTACATTTAATATCTTTTTTTGTTTTTTTTTTACATTTAATATCTTAATATATATTTAAATTTTATTTCATATAGTTTTTTTCTGGGCATATGCACATGTGGAAGTCAGAGGACAATTTGCAGGAATCAGTTCTTTCCTGCCATGTGGGTCCCAGAGACAGAATTCAAGTCATTGGAGAGAAGCACCTTTATCCACTGTGCATCTCACTAGTCAAATCTCTCTCTCTCTCTCTCTCTCTCTCTCTCTCTCTCTCTCTCTCTCTCTCTCTCTCACATGCATGCACAGTCTCATGTAACTGGTTTGCCTCTGAACTCACCGTGTGATGAAGGATGGCCTAGGAGTTCTAATTCTTCCCCTTCCACCTCCTGGGATTACAGCTGGCACCCATACACCTGGCTTATGCAGTGCTACAGATTAGACCCGAGGCTCCATGCAAGTTAGAGAAGCCCTATGTCATCTGAGTCATATCCCAAAGCCTAATAATACAATTTTAAATGTATGAATCATATACTATCCTTGCATACTTTTTCAGAGTTTTTGTATATGTTTGCATGTGTGTGCTCATGTGTGAGTGAATCTGTGGAGGTTGATGTCAGGTATCTTCCTCAGCCTCCTCCATCATTCTCCTCCTTAGTTTTTAAAGATAGAGTTGCTCACTATTCTTGGAGCTCATTTGGCTAGACTGTCCAGCAAGCTCTAGGGAATCCTCTTGTCTCTACTTCCCCAGTGCTTGAATTCAAGGGCACACCCAACTTTATTTATGTGGGGGCTGGGGCTAGAACTCAGGTCCTCATGATTAGAGGAGCATTTATACTTTGTTAGATAATGTGCTAATTCTGTTATGTAGTGACCTCACTTATTTGCCTAAATCACCCCATGGAGTAAGTAATACTTTTAGTTTTATAGATGAGGTTGCATGAAGTTTAGGGAAAGTAAATAACTTGAAAAGAACATTCAGTTACTAAGTGGTAGAAGCAAGTCTTGAACTTGGGACTTTATTCTCAAGTTCTATCTTTTCACTTACTGAATGTGATTGGTTCTTCTCCAAGTTATTGTTGCCTTACATATTGTGTGTGCTCAATAGCTATTTGTTGACTCAAAGTCATTAGTGTACACCTATTGATTTCCCATCATGTATGTACTAGGCATTGAGTTAGTCATTTACCTAAGTGCAAGATACATGTACATTTCAACATAGGGGAGTTAGTATTAAAAAATCACATCTTCTAATATAACAAATTCCTGCAGGGAAGTAATAAAGTCCATTCTAGGAAATCTTCATAAATTTGTGTGAGAAATAAATTTTTGCTATTTTGCAACAGGACCTTAAAATGATCAACCAATTGTGCATTTATTTACTAGCTATTCTTTCCCTTGATTAAAAAAAATCAAGAACAGAAAGGGAGAACGAGGAATAACAGACCATGATAAATGAAGACCACATGAGAACAGGAATAGGCAGAGTGCTCGAGAGGTCCCCAGAAATCCACAATGATATATCCTCTGTAGACTGCTGACAGTGGTCGAGGGAGGGCCTGATCTGACCTAGTCTGGTGATCAGATGACTAAACACCCTAGCAGTTGTCTTGGAACTCTCATCCAATAACTGATGGAAGTGGATGCAGAGATCCTTGGCCAGGCCCCAGGTGGAGCTCCAGGTGTCCAACTGTCGAGAAGGAGGAGGGACTGCAAGAGCGTGAATTGTTGAATCCAAGATTGGAAAAGCACAGGGACAAATAGCCAAACGAATGGAAGCACATGAATTATGAACCAAAGGCTGTGGAGCCCCCAGCTGGAGCAGGCCCTCTGGATAAGTGAGACAATTGAATAGCTTGATCTGTTTGGGAGGCACCCAGGCTGTGGAACCAGGACCTGTCCTTGGTGCATGAGCTGGCTGTTTAGAACCTTGGGCTTACACAGGGACACATGCTCAGCCTGGAAGTAGGGGACGGGACCTACCTGTACTGAATCCACCAGGTTTAAATGAGTTCCAAGGGGTGTCTTAGTCCTGGAGGAGATGGGAATGGAGGGGAGGGGCTGGGGGGAAGGTGGGGGTGGGGGCGGGAGGGGGGAGGACAGGGGAACCCATGGCTGATGTAAAAATTAAAACACACAATAATAATAATAATAATAATAATAATAATAATGATAATAATAATAATTAGACCATAATCAAATGAGAAAAAATCAACCAATCTACATTGTGTCACCATTTAAAATCTTTGTTTTGAGATGCAGATACAGTTTTGAATTATTCAAAAGGAATCACAATGAATTCATCTATGAATGATATCAGCAAACTGGCACCTCTTTCCTTGGAAGACGGTTATAGCAATGCAGTATCTTCAAGATCTTGAAGAGAAGTTCTTGGGATAAATAATCTTTTAGGAGCCTGTGATTCCCATTTAATTAGAGATGAACTGGATAAGCTTTCTATCTCGCCTTAGGATTTTTAATAAAAGTAAAAAATAATTTCATGACACATTTTTCTTTGTAAAATATATGGCTTTGCTGAATTACTTGGAAATGTTGTTATATAGGAAATAAGGAGACTGGGCAGTAGTAGCTCATGTCTTTAATCCCAGTGCTTGGGAGGCAGAAGCAGGTTGAGTTTGAGGCCAGCCTGGTCTACAGAGGTGAGTCAGGGCTACACAGAAAAACCCAGGGCTACACAGAGGCCCTGTCTCGAAAAGCCAGGAAAAAAGTGTTTCAGGAAGTAGACGAAAATGGATATGGTGATTTTGAAATTTTCTAAAAAATGCACTAATTATAGAGGACTTCGCCTTTCTTATAAAGAATGTTCTAGTTTTTTCCTGACAGGGATATCAGAGAGACCTTTTAAGATGCAGAGGAACAGGAAAAGGACAGCTGATTCTGTGTCCTGTAAACTGGCTTTTCCTTAAAGGAGGAGAAAAGTATGTTGAAGGGTTGTTTTTTTTTTTTGGCTCTTTTGGGGGGCCTACCATCCACCTCCCAAATAAATCACACATGGAGACTTCCACTTAATTATAGATGCTTGGATTTAGTTTGGCTTATTTCTAGCCAGCTTTTCCTAACTTAAATTATGCTGTCTACCTTTTGCCTCTCAGCTTTCTTATTCTCTTCTGTAAATCTCACTCCATGGCTTGCTGTGCACTGGGTGGCTGACCCATGAAATCCTCCTCCTCCTCCTCCTCCTCCTCCTCCTCCTCCTCCTCCTCCTCCTCCTCCTTCTCCTCCTCCGGCTCGTTCCTTTTCTCCCTTCTCTCTGAATTCTTCTCATATTTATCCTCGCTGCCTGCCAGCCCCACCTGTTCTCTCTCCTGCCTCATTATTGGCCATTCAACTCTTTATTAGCCCATCAGGTGTTTTACACAGGCACAGTAACACAGCTTCACAGAGTTAAACAAATGCAACATAAACAAAAGTAACACACCTTAAAATAATATTCTACAACAATCTTATCTATTTCCCTACGTCCTTCTCTCCCCTCATGGTTCTGTTGTCCCTTATCCTAAGGTTGGAAGGATGGGAGAAGGGCCAGGGGAAGGGATCCTTGGTTCAATTACAGGAGAATAGATTTTTCTTGAACAGGACATGTGATGACTAAAGCTAGCTTTTCTTTTCAGTTTTTATTTTCCCAAGTACTTTATCATTTGTTTATTGAAAATAATCTTCCCTGAATGCCAAACTTGTGCCAGAAATGATGACAGGAATATTGACTATACTAGGCCATACAAAACACATTTACTACAGATGAATTCTTTCTTGAAACACTTCCAGGGCACAATTTGGCTCATGAGGTGGCTCACCAGGCTCATGCCTCAAGTGATTTGGGCAGTATATGCCTTTTGGAGCTCACATTCTACAAAGGATCAAGGAAGCAAGTAACAACTCTGTCTTTTGATAGTTGCATGGGAGCTACAGTTAGTGTATCAAGAACAAGCACAATGTTTGGCAGCAGCTTCTAACAACATGAAGGTCAGAGAGACTTGGTGGTAATGTTAGTGCTAAGGAGTTTGGAAAATGTGTTCTAGTAAGAGAGAACACTCAATGAGAAGTCTTCAAAGAGAAACAGATGAGCAATACCAAAGTGGTTGATATTTGTTTATGGGGAGAATGATTAGATTATGGAGGTAGACATAAGAGTAAGACTAGAGGCTGTGTTAGGAAAAACATTCAGACTTTTCCTAACTGCACAGCAGAGTTACTGTGAAGTGATCTAAGGAGGTGGTTGACTTCACATACATTTGAGTAGAACTCTCTTGGTGTTTGTGAACATGTTGTCAGAAAGCAGACAGAGAGACAGAAGGGCAGACCAATCAGGAAAAGACTGCAGAAATCTGTGTGGCATGGTGTAAGATATGATCAAGGAGATGAACTTGAGACATATTTTGAGATAGAACCAATGGTAAAAGTTGAGCATGGGCTGAATGTTTGTGTCTGAGGACCTGGGAAGATGGTGGGATCATTAGCCTGGATGACTGGAAGAGAGAAGAAATGGGGCATAAAGCCAGTGGCTCCATTTTGTACATGCCAAGTTTGAGATACTTTTCTGATATATATGGAGAAAATGTCAGGATTTATGGAAGGCCAAAAAAAGACATCAGATTCCCTGGAACTGGAGTTCCAGGTGATAAGGAACTGCTTGATGTGGGTGCTGGAAATTGAAGCTGCATCCTTTGGAAGAGCAGCCAGTGCTTTTAACCACTGAACCACCTCTCCAACCTCCTAAGCTCCATTATTAAAATATGTCCTTCACTGTTGTGAAATGGAGTCAAAGTACCAGTGGTTATGCTAATATCTCTGGTTGGGGGCCTAAAGAACAGTTAGAATACTTGCTGCTCTCACAAAAGATTGGAGTTTGGTTCTCAGAATCCACATAACAGTGGCTCACAATTGCCTGTAACTCTAGCTCCGGGGACTCCAATAACCTCTTCTGGCCTCCAAGGGACCACATACATTCTCCCATACACGCCTAAGTAAAATCTAAAAAAAAAAAAAAAATCTCTCCTTTTCTGCTATTTCTTATCTTCTTTTTATTAACTTTAGTTTAGCATACAAAGTAGTGGGTTTCTTTGTGGTGTTTAAATACGTATTTGTACCTTAAGTGTGTGTGGTATATGTATGTCTATCCAAGTGTGTGTGCTGGTGTGCTCTTCTGTGTGGGGACACCTGGAGGTCAGAGGTCGATGCCAGATGTCGCCCACAACTGTCCCTCACTTTACTCTCTGATCAGATGTCACTGACTCTGAAGCTCACCATTTCGGCTAGATTGTCTACTTAGTGAACTCCCAGGATCTGCTTATCCTTTGCCTCCAGCACTGACTGGGCTTACAGATACAGTGAGGCTATGGCCAGCTTTTCTGTGGGTACTGGCGAACCGAACTCAAGTCCTCATCCTTGAGCAGAATCACTTTACCTACTGGTCCATCTCCTCAGCCTTTGGGCTTTAGCTTTCTGCAGCATCTGATGGAATACAACAGAAAGAACAAAAATTTCCGAGGAAGGAGATGCTATGAGATTGAGAAACAGGAGACTGATGGCTGATGGAAGGAAAATGATGCAAAATCTACCACTCACAAAACACGCTGTCCTTCTCTGGACCAGGAAAAAAGATAAGGATCATAAATCATGAACTGGAAAGCAGGCGAGGAGCCAAAGCAGAATATTTTCTCACTGTATTGCCTTGACTAGATGGCTGCTGACTTCAGCTGTTGAAGCAAAATTGACCCATTTAGTGTTCAAACTGTGGTAAAATCTTATTTAATGAGAACTAATGAGCCAGAACTCTTATCTTATCCAGTTTCTTTCTATATCTGGGAGAAACAGTCAAAGGTTACTAGAAAAGGAGCTACAAATTCACAAGCATGGGTTCAGGCTCTACTTTAAAAGTATCAATTCCCACATCTTTTCATGTAAATAACAAAAGATTAACTAGGAGCTAACTGAAAACTTAAAGGCCTTTACTTACTGTTCACATGGCATTAATTTATTATATTTTCAAAATGATCTGCCAGGACTGTTTGAGCAAACAGTATTGTGTAGCATATCTTAAAAATCTTATTCTCACTTCTGTTTTTTATCTTCAATTTTCTTATAAATTCCAAAATAACTTTCAGTACTAGATTTGTTTTAGAAGGTAGAGTAGTTCTGGAATATTCCTGCTTGCAGATTAGGACCCTTTCCCCAGGCCAACTCAGTTTAGTGCTTAATGACATTTTTTAAAAATGTAAATTTTAAGATTTATTTATTTTACTTTATGCAAATGGGTGTTTTGCCAGCATGGATGCCTGTGCACCATGTGTGTGACTTGCACTTGTAGAGGCCAGAAGAGAGTGTTGGATCTCCTGGAACTGAAGTTACAGACAGTTGTGAGCCATGGTCATGTGGATGTTAGGAATCCAACCTGGGGCCTCTGCAAGAGCAGCAAGTGCTCTTAACTGATGATCCATCTCGACAATCCCCAACATCTTTTTCTTTAATACTACCACCTTTAAGGAAAAGTTACATTCTTTCTAGGTATCTCATTAAACAAGTTTTCATTTTGTCAAGATGCCCTTGTTAATTTTGGAAGCAGATTTACACTTTTAGCGTATAATTATGAAAATTATTTTTTGTAGAAACTGAGAGGTTGATTACCTTGAATTGCAAATATGACACAAACCCAAAAAGTTATATTTCTGACACTTGTCTTGCCCCCATAAAATGCATGGAATATTTCAAAAGTTTTGAAAATGCAATGGTTTATAAAATATTTAGTTTTATTCACTTAAAAAATTTTGTTTATTTTGTCATGTATAGCCAAAATAAACACAACTGTGTCAGGATGGAACACAAACTAGTTCTTCTGTTCAAAAATAAGCAAGAAATAGTTCCTCTTATAAAAATTTAGCCTAATGAATCCAGTCCAGTGCTGCCCTCTGTCATCCAGAGAACAAAATATGTATTCTCCACAGGAGTCCTAGAGATATTTCATTATTTATGACTGCCTAGGTATTCTTCATTATTTTAGAATGATTTTTGGCTAGTGCTATAGTTTGCATGTTTTAGAAACTTAATCCCCAATGCAACAGTGTTGACATGTAGGGTCTATGGAAAGTGTTTGAGTTATGTAGGCTTTTCTTTCATGAGTGAATTAATTCTGGTAAAAACAAAACAAACAAATGAGCAGCAACAACAACAAACCTAGGCTTGTGGAAGTGGATTAGTTCTTTCTTGCCCTCCTGCTTCTTACTGTGTGAGAATAGTAGGAAGGCCTTCATCAGATACTATGCCTTGATCTTAAACTTTCCAGGCTTTAGAATTCTGAGGAAATACATTCTGTTCTTTAAGTTACTCAGCTTCAACTATTCTGTTATAGAAGCAGAAAACTGAGTGCACTGTGAGTTTTCCTGATACCTTAGCATTGGTATCCGTAAAGAAACTTCTGTAGAGTCTCAGATTGTCATCCTCTCAAACTCCTGTACAGGGGCTGACATGGTACAGAAGTTTCTAGGGAATCTGATGCAGATGCTTGTGGATGACACTTGAAGAAACATTAACTAGTGCAAGATAGGCACATTGATCTTTAGAATCTCATCAAAGAAACACTTGAAATGAAAAATACACACAACTCTACCTCACACTAGTCAGAATAGTTAATCATTATGAAAACAATCAACAACAAATACTGGCAAGTATGTTGGAAAGAAGGAATATATATATATATATATATATATATATATATATATATATATATATATATATCAGGTAGAAATGTAAACTGATACTGCCATTTTGGACGTCAGTGTGGAGGTTCCTCAAAGCTAAAATTAGAACTACCATATAACCCAGCTTTACTACTATACTCAAAGGACTTCAGGTCAGCACACCGCAGAGATACTTGTCCATTCATGGTTATTTCAGCAATGTTCACAAGGGCCAAGTTATACATTTAGCCTTCATGTCCAAGAGAAGAATGGATAATGAAAATGTAACATATGTACAGTATGGAATACTGCTGTAAAGAAAAATAAAACTATACTGTTTGCTAGAAAAATGGATACATGTTAACAGAAGATCCAGAAAGACAAATATCACATTTTCCTCTCAGTTGAAGATCCTAGACTGTATAGAGATACATATAACATAAAACATGTACATGAATGTAAAATTTTTTTTTCATGAGGGAAGAAGACTAGTGGTAGTTTAGAGGAGAAGAAAGATGAAGGTTTCAGAATTAATATGGTCAAAGTATATGATGTACTTGAATGAAATGTCTTTATGAAGCCCAACAATATGTGCAGTGAGTACTCACCAATTAAAAAGAAAGAAACCTACACAATTGGATTGAGAGTTACTTTCAAAGTAGAAATTAGGATTTCAAAAGCACATTGGAGTGTGAAATGTGTCTTTGTGGTTGTCAGGGAGCAGAGTTGCTGCAATATCAGAAGATACACAAAGTTGACTATTATAGATACAGACCTGAGAGAGGCTGGAATCATCAGACCAGCTGTAGTCCTTGTTTTAGCTTGTTATTGTTAATATGATTTCTTGTTAACAGGTCAACATGCATAAAGGAAGTCTTGAAATATTTAGGCAAATGTTTTATACATATATATACATATATATACATATATATATAATTTTATTTTTGTGTATGGGTACAGTTGCCCGCAGAGGCTAGAAGAGGGTGAGAGAGTCCTTGGAACTGGATTACAAGCAGTAATGAACCACCAAACATGAGCATTGGAAATTGAACTCGTGTCCTTCACAAGAGCAGCAAATGTTCTTAAACACCGAACCATGTCTCAAGTCTTTGTTGTGTGTGTGAAAATAGGCCAAAACATGATCAATGAAAGAAAAAACTCAGTTAAATCATTTATCAAAAGATGTTTTCTCCTTAAAGAGATTTCATTCGGTTGCTGTAATTCCAGTGGACTTGAAGGCAACAAGCTATAACCCAGAAGTAAACTTGAATCTTCTCAACTTGTTAATGTGTTGCATACCTATGTGTGTAAATGCAAGTAATAATTAGCAAATACTAAACCCATTAGTAACAGATGCAGAAATGTATCAATTGGTAAGTTGCATTTGTGCTTGATAAGATCTTTTGTACTGAAAGGAATCCATTTTATTCATAAAGGCACACATTAACTGAAAGCCTCAGCTTAGAACACGCTGTAAAAGGACAACATTGACATATGTTCCATATATTTTCTGTTCTACAACCTCCTATTCTTTAAAAAAGTTTTTTTGAGTGCATGTTCTAGAGGATGAGTGGTTAAGCAATAAAACAACCAACTTGAGACAAATTATCTAAAGGCAAAACTCTAAGAAATGATTTTTGAGCAGATGACCGTACCAAGCTCAGTTAGAAGCTCAGAACTTCATGAAGAAAAGAACAGTGCCTTTTATTTGTTTTAGATCCTGGACAATGTAGATGCTAAAGCATTTATAACAAATGAGGTAGAGGATATTTAAGGAGAAATTGTATAGTTCAGGAGTTTATAACTATGGTACCATGACCATGAATCTCATCGACTCATGCTGTGGGTGCCAGTCCTTTTCTATGTAGATATTACTGGAGTTCAAGTTGTTTTACTCACATAAAGGGTGTTAAAATAAAGCATTTCCTTCTGTTTTACTTATTTTCTTGTCTTTTTTATTAATGTCTTGAAAATTCAAGTCTCATAGCTGTAAGAAAAAGGGAATACACCTTCAATTTATAAAAGTAGCCTTTACTGGAGCCATCTATCTGCTTCCATGTCTGTGGCAAAGAGGCAGTATCCTCGTTAGGGTTACTATTGCTGTGTTGAAATGTCATGGCCAAATAAACTTGGAGAGGATAGGGTTTATTCAACTTACATTTCCACATTACTGTTCATCATTGAAGGAAGTCAGAACATGAACTCAAGCAGGGAAGGAGCCTAGAGGCAGGAGCTGATGCAGAGGCCATGGGAAGGTGCTGCTTACTGGCTTGCTCTGTAACTTGTTCAGCCTGCTTTCTTTTAGAACCTAGGACCACCAGCCCATGGATGGCATCACCTACCATGGGCTGGGCCCTCCCCCATCAATCACTAATTAAGAAAATGCCTTTGTGTATATGTACCATATTTTCTTTATCCATTCTTCAGTTGAAGGGCATCTAGGTTGTTTCCAGGTTCTGGCTATTACAAACAAAGCTGATATGAACATAGCTGAGCAAATGCCCTTGTGGTATGATTGAGCATTCCTTGGGTATATGCCCAAGAGTGCTATAGCTGGGTCTTGGGGGAGATGGATTCCCAATTTTCTAAGGAAGTGCCATATTGATTTCCAAAGTGGCTGTATAAGCTTGCATTCCCACCAGCAGTGGAGGAGAGTTCCCCTTGCTCCACATCCTCTCCAGCATAAGCTGTCTTCTGTGGTTTTGATCTTAGCCATTCTGACAGGTGTAAGGTGGTATCTCAGAGTTGTTTTGATTTGCATTTCCCGGATAATTAGGGATGTTGAGCAATTCCTTAAATGTCTTTCAGGCATTTGAACTTCCTCTGTGGAGAATTCTCTGTTTAGTTCTATAGCCCATTTCTTAATTGGACTGTTGGGCATTTTGATGTCTAATTTCTTGAGTTCTTTATATATTCTGGATGTCAGACCTCTGTCAGATGTGGGGTTGGTGAAGACCTTTTCCCATTCTGTAGGCTGTCGCTTTGTCTTGTTGACCGTGTCCTTTGCTCTACTAAAGCTTCTCAGTTTCAACAGGTCCCATTGAATGATTGTTTCTCTCAGTGTCTGTGCTACTGGTGTTATATTTAGAAAGTGATCTCTGGTGCCAATGCATTCAAGAGTACTTCCTACTCTCTCTACTATCAGGTTCAGAGTAACTGGATTTATGTTGAGGTCTTTGATCCACTTAGACTTAAGTTTTGTGCATGGTGACAGATATGGATCTATTTGCAGCCTTCTACACATTGACATCCAGTTATGCCAGCGCCATTTGTTGAAGATGCTTTCTTTTTTACATTGTATATTTTTGGCTTCTTTGTCAAAAATTATATGTTCATAGGTGTGTGGGTTAATGTCAGGGTCTTCAATTTGATTCCATTGGTCCACATGTCAGTTTTTATGCCAGTATCAAGCTACTCAGCAGAGAAAAACAATGACATCATGAGGTTTGCAGCCAAATGGATGGATCTAGAAAAAATCATCCTGAGTGAAGTAACCCAGACTCAGAAGGACAAACATGGTATGTACTCACTCATAGGAGGATACTAGATGTAAAACGAAGATGACTAGACTGCTACACAACTCCAGGGAGGCTACCTAGAAAACAGGACCCTAGGAAAGACCCAAGGATCACCCAATGACAGAGAAATGGATGAGATCTACTTGAACAACCTGGATGACAGTGGGAGTAATGAAGGGCAAGATTTGAGGGAAAGAAAGCTTAGGGGAGCAGGAGATCCCAGCTAGATCAAGAACAGAAAGGGAGAATGAGGAATAACAGACCATGATAAATGAAGACCACATGAGAACAGGAATAGGCAGAGTGCTCCAGAGGTCCCCAGAAATCCACAATGTTATATCCTCTGTAATCTGCTGGCAATGGTTGAGAGAAAGCCTGATCTGACCTAGTCTGGTGATCAGATGACTAAACACCCTAACAGTCGTCTTGGAACTCTCATCCAATAACTGATGGAAGTGGATGCAGAGATCCTCAGCCAGGCCCCAGATGGAGCTCCAGGTGTCCAACTGTCGAGAAAAAGGAGGGTCTGCAAGAGCGTGAATTGTTGAATCCAAGACTGCAAAAAGCACAGGGACAAATAGCCAAACGAATGGAAGCACATGAATTATGAACCAAAGGCTGTGGTGCCCCCAGCTGGATCAGACCCTCTGGATAAGTGAGACAATTGAATAGCTTGAACTGTTTGGGAGGCATCCAGTCTGTGAGACCAGGATTTGTCCTTGGTGCATGAGCTGGCTGTTTGGAACCTTGGGCTTACACAGGGACAATTTGCTCAGCCTGGAAGGAGGGGACTGGACCTGCCTGTACTGAATCCACCAGGTTTAAATGAATCCCCAGGGGTGCCTTGATACTGGAGGAGATGGGAATGGAGGGGAGGGGCTGAGGGGAAGGTGCGGTGGGAGTGGGAGGGGGGAGGACAGGGGAACCCATGGCTGATGTCTAAAATTTAAAACATAATAATAAAGAAAAAAATTATAAAAAAAAGAAAAAGAAAAAAAAGAAAAAAGAAAATGCCTATAGCAGGATCTCATGAAGGCATTTTTTCAACTGAGGTTCCCTTCTCTCAGATGACTTTAGCTTGTGTCAAGTGGACACAAAACTAGCCAGCACAGCCAGGAAGAACTGGGTTTTATTCATTTCTCTATTTGTCCTACCTTATGTAAAAGAAAGACTAAACCTTTTTGGGAAGAGTAGTGTACACAAAGAGAGGTGCTATGGTTTCAGTGTGATTTGTGCCGCCCAAACTCATGTTGAAATTTGTTTGCCATCATAGTTGCATCAAGAAGTGGAACCTTTAACAAATGGTTAGGTCATTAAAAGTGAATAATGCCTTTCTTGTAGACGTGGCATATTCTTTGCAAAGTGGATTGTGCTACAGAGAGAAGCTTCCCACATTTTCACCTCTTTCTCTACTTCTCTACTGTCTAATGATGCACTGTAAGGCCCTTATCCAAAATAGCCAGCTAATCTCAGACTTCTAGTTTTTTTTAAACTATAATTGAAATGATTTCCCCTCCTTCATAAATTACCCAGTCTCAGATGTTCTGTTATGGCAACAAGAACTAGACTAAGGCAGAAAATTGGCACCAAGTAGTAATGTGTTTCTGTAGCAATTGCTGAAAATGTGAAGTTGAGCAGCAGTGCTTGATTTGCAAAGGAAGGTAACACATAAATTGCCTTTGATGAGGTTTATTAGAATCAAAGGACCTCAAGGCCAAGGTTGACACTTGAGGTGGCAGGAAGAACATTAGACACAAGCTATACAATATATAGAGATCTAAACATAGTGTGGCCTCAAAGGGAAGGTGAGGCTTCCTTTTAAAGTCTGGAGATGATCTTTATTGATGGAGGGTGTCGTGGGAAAGAGAGAGAGAAAGGAGTTGACATGGGCAGAGGGAACAGAGATGAGCCTCTTCAGAGAGCAGTTTTCAGGGCATCTCTCTCAGCAAATCCCAAGAACAGAGGAAAGATCTGACTTTTTATAAGCTTTTGGGGGTAGCAGGAAGTTTCACAGTATGTGATTTAGCTCAGCACAGCGTATATGACAAAGAGCATGGGAGAGCCTGGTAACAAAGACTGAGAGCCATTAAGTCACTTCTCAATCTGCTTAACTCTGTTCCAGAAATAGGTGTGGCCTGCAGGCCCCTATTCTAACAGAAGTGTCTTTGGAACTGGGTAACGGGTAATGCTAGGGACAGATTTGAAGACAATGCTGGATAAATCATGGAATTGTGTTGTCAGTGTCATTGATGATTCTAATGAAGTCTCAGAAGACTAGATGACTCAGGAGTTATGTTGAGCAGAATGCTGATAACAATATGGACAAGAAAGCCAAGGCTATGGCTTAGTTATTGGAGTATTTGTCTACATGTCCAAGGCCTAAGTTTGATCCCCAGCACTATATACTATGTACCAGTTATGGTGATACACATATATAATCCTAGGACTTGGGATGTGGAAGCAGGAGGATCAGGATTCCAAGATCCTCTTTGGTTATATAATGCATTCCAGGCCAGTCTGGAGCTACATGTGACCCTGACTCAAAATAAGAAAAAAAAATGCTTGGCATTAGGATTGTTTAGAGTGCTTGCCTGGAAATAAGGAGAATAAAACCTATGCTGGTAGGTGTCGAATGGAAATGAGGAGTATCTTATTGGAAGCTTGTTACACAGTTTCATGGGATTTGGCTGCATCATGTCTATGCCTTAGGGCTTTGTGGAAGGCTGAATTTAAGAGTAATGAAGTAGGCTATCTGATGGAAGAAATATCTAAATAGTTAAGCTTTCAGAAAGCAGTGTGGCTGCTTTTAACTGCCTACACTAAACTAAGATAGGAAAGGGGTGACCTAAAGGCAGGGTTTAATTAAAAGGGAAGCAAGAGTGTAAAATTTGGAAAATGACCAGCCTGGTCATGTAAAGAATGAAAATGTGTCCAAGAGTTCTGCCAAGCAACTGTTTCTAAAATGATTAGCTCAAACAGAAGGGAGCCAGGCACTATTTGTCAGGATAATGAGGAAAAGACCCTTAAGAATTTCAGAAACCCTTGAGGCTGCCCCTTTTATCACAGGCTCAACATTTTAGGGCCTTGTGGATGGAAAAGGCTTGCTTCTCAGGGCTACCTGGAGTCTCTACTCTCCGCATTTTGGCATAGTGCTTCTTGATGCTCCATCACTTGCTCCAGCAGTGCCAGGCGCTTCTTGTGCTGTAGCTCTGGAGGGTGCAAGCCATAAATTCTAGTGCTGTGCACCCGATGCCAACTCTGTTGGCACACAGAAGTTAAAGACCTGTGGTGGAGGCATAGTTTCTTCTACCTAGATTTCAAAGACTATATCAGAGAACCTGGCGCCTCAGGTGAAGACTTGCTGCATGCTGAGACAGGCAGGCCTGCTTCCAGGACCCCTGATGTAGTGCTACTGCAGCATGTGACTTTTTGAAAAGAGGCAGACACAGCAGTGTGCAAATCAGATAGCTGAAGCCTGAATGGAGTCGGTGAAGCCAGACAGGAGCTGTCCCAGTGTGCTGAGGAAGAGCCTGTGGGGTGAATGATTAATTCCATTCTCCCTTTTCTAGAGTCCAGGCTCTCAGGCCTTAAGGTTAGGGTTGCAAGCAAATAAAGAACCCCTGTCCCTATCCTTACTACTGCCACATGGCATGGGTCGTATATTAACCAAGCCCATTCTCTTATATAGACACAGAATGACTCCTATCACATAACTTGAGTCAAATATGGCCAGGTCCCTTACCTGGGTCACAAAGCACAGGTCACATATTAATTAAGCCTATTTCCTCTTTCTCAGAAAGCTTTGAAAGAAGACACCTTGCTTTGTCTGGTGGGCCTGAACCTTCTTATTTCAGCAGACCACACCCCACTGCCTACTGCGGCATTAGTAAACTTCTTGTCTGAATGAAGGACCATTAGATTCTGTCTCTGTCTGTCTGTTTGTCTCTCTCCTGGGTTTGTGGCTTGCTCAGAATCCCTTCCATCAGTCCTATTGCTCCATCTTTTAATGGGACAGTCTAATCCGTATCTAGCTCATGGTTCTATTTTGGACATAGGTAACTTTTTTAGATCTTGAAGGTCCACGTTAGAGTTTAGTTGGTATTGGACTCACTAAGACTGTGGAACCATTGGGACAGAGCACTTGGAGTTTGCACTGTAAGAAGAAGGAAGGACAGAAATTTGGGGACTCAGGTGCCGAGTGCCTGAAATGCACGTGGAAATTTGATTGCCATTGTTGTGGTGGTAAGTGGCGGGGCCTCCAAGAGGTGACTAGGTTGTTTAGGATGGTTAATACCTGTCTTTCAAGAATAGACACCTTCTCCTGAGAGTCAATTGTTATTGGAGGGGTGTGTTTACCTTCTTCACCAGCTGTTCTTCCAGAGGACCCAAGTTTGATTCCCAGTGCCCACATGGTAGCTCATGACCATCTGTTAACATAGTCCCAGGGAGATTCAACACACTCTTCTGACCTCCAAGGGTACTGCATATATGTGGTAGTCAGACATACATGTAGGATTGTTATTGGAGGGACATGTTTACCTCTTCTGCATGTATCCACATGTACTTTTATTCTTCTATCATATTATGGCACAGGAAAAGGCCCTAGCTAGATGTGCAACTAGATTTTGGATTTCCAGTCTTGTGAAACATAAAGTAAACCAGCTTATTTTTCTTTATAATTACCCACTGTTGAGTATTCTATTATAGCCACAGAAAACAGAACAAGGGAAAAGGTATAACCTTTTTTCCTTGTTGGAGAACAAACGTTCTGAACAATTGGGGGATATTTTCAGTAAAGAGGGTGGGCATATTTCTGGGTTAGTTGTTCACCTTACCACCCCCATCCACAAACCCTGATGAAACCAAATTGAGGGAAAGAATATCAGGATGCTCCATACAGGACGGAAGATGGATTTTTGGCTATTCCCAAAGGAATATTTTAGGATTGAGAGTCTATTCCACAAGGTCTGTTAAGACCATCACCTATATACTCATATTCATATGTATGTATAAATACAATCAACCAACATGAGAGGCACATATTTCTGGGTAAAGAGGCCATGATGCTTTTTTGTCCATTTTATCTATTCTCCCACTAGAGGTATTTATACAGATAGGAAAATGGGAATATTTGAGCCATGAGTGACTAAGGAGGAGAGTTTTGAATAAGCAAAAGATGGATGCTGTATCCAGACTACCTTTAAAACATGGGAAGTGATGGCTCTCATGATTAAATGTGTTTGCAAAGTTTTGCTATCAAAATATATTCCTGAAGGGGTTGCCAAAGTGTAATTGGTGATAATTACCCCCAAAGGAAAATGATTTCATATTTATAGCAGATGAGTAAAATTTTCTCATAAAAGCCATAGTTGAATAATCTATCCCCAATGTAGAACCTATGATTTCCATTGTGTATGCATGGGTGTGGGTGTGTTGTATGTGTATGGTTTTCATAAGTGAAATTCTAGACTCCAGGGAAGCAATCTTAATCAAGCACCCATTGAGACTGTTTTGGTACTCCCTCTCTATCTTTTAGTTTTCTTTCACCTATGTCAAATTCAGCAGAAATTCTGAAAAAGAAGCAATTGGCATCTACTGCATCTTTCTGAAGGGATCCGAGTTTTCATAACATAATGTTTGTGCTAACTCAATGACTTTATGTGATATTTCATTGAATTACAAAAATGTAAAGATAGTATACACAGATTCATGAGTGAATGTGAGTAATATTCGAGATGTATTCAGTGTGAATGTCGTGTGCAGAAGAGAGGGACATTTCAGAGATGCCTCTTACCTGACTTCTCTCTTGTGTGCCTGTTTGATTGGGCCTCTATGTCAGGTACATAGAGTGCTCACAGTGAATGGGCTTCTTAGAAATGTATTAAGGCCATGAGGGAAAACACATTCGATGGTTTATATAGATTGCTGACTTGACAAGATGTAGAATCACCTAGGAGACAAACCTCTGGGCATGAATGTGAGGTATTGTCTAGATTACATCACTTGAGGTGGGAAGACCCACCTTAACTATGGGTGGCGTTGAAAGGACCAAGCAGACACCATAACAGGCTATCAGTCTTCTCCCATTGTTCAGGCCTCAATTTCAGTTTCCTGAGACTTGGGCAAGCAGTTTCTGGGAGGGCCATGAACAAAAGACATAGTCCTTGCAGTAGCTCCCTTTCTGCACGTACTCTGACTGCTCAAGGTTCAGCCAGTTGTTTACTGTCTGGGACCCCTCACCAACTTAGAGCTATGTGCATGGGTCAATGTGAATGTGCTAGGCCAGCCAGCCTCCATGGCAGCTAAAGACAAAGTCTGGGATTTGTCCAGGGCTGCCTAAAAATGATAACTGAAACTCCCAACCAGTAAATTCAAAGGTTACACACCCTCAACCAATCATATGATGCAAAGGCTTGTACCACCCTGCTTGCGGTTTTAACCTTTATAAACCCCTCAATCTGAGAGCTCAGGGCCACCCTCCTCCACCTGCTATGTCGGAGTTTTGGACATGGACCAAGCCTGAGCTTGCTTGTTATCAATAAACCCCTGTGTGTTTTGTATCGGGTATCGGCTCTGTAGTGGTCTTGATTGGGGGGAAAGGGGATCATGTGACATGGGCACAACAGCATCATTCCCTAGGTTAGAGTTCTGGACTGAGTAGAAAGGAAGAAGGGGGCTCAGCACCTGTATTCATCATGCTTTCTGACTGTGGACACAATGTTACCAGATGCCTCACACTCTTGCTACCATGACTTCTCCATTATGATGGACTGTGCTCTTGAACTGTGAACCTAACCTTTCCCTCCCTAAGTTTCTTTTTGTTGGGGGTATTTTATCAGAAGAACAGAAAAATAACTAGCATATTTTAAACTACTTTGGGTCATCTGAGTTTCTCCTCAGGCAGGAGTAAAATATTTTCTTAAGTTATTATTAGTGAAGATATTGCTTGAGAAGAACATATACTGAAAAAAAATCAGCACCACGGATGATCATTAATATAATATGACTCTGTGAATACAAGCATTGTCAAATGGCACAAAAGAACACAATTCTCACCAGAAAGACTTAAGTATCATCTAGTCTTTTCTACTACATTTTTGACAACTGTCAAGCCCCAGCGGAATCAGCCCCATGTAGTATGCAATAATACACTCGTGTCTCATTTTCAGCCTTGATTCCTTTAGGAAAGATTATTAAGAGCTGTTAAGATAGTGCATTGAGATGGATGCCTGTATTTCTAGTCTTCATCTCCAATTTTCCTCATCAAAGCTGTTAACCTAATTTTACCTAGAATAGCTGTTCATTGTCTCAAATAATCTGTTTTTGCTGTTTCTCTCCATCCCTTGGTTTATTTTTGCTGAAGTAGTAGAAATCTCAGCTCGGGCAATTGAAAGTTTCCCTTCAAGAGAGCAATTCAAGATGGCAGCAGCCACCAGCTCCTTTGGGACCATGGAGCAGCTCCAAGGAGCCTGAGAGACCCATAGAGGCTCTGAAAGGAGATGTGGTGGCAGAGGAGGAGTCTGAAGAGACCTAAGTATCTCTACAACAACTAAAAAAAGGCAGGTCTCATAGGATGATGCTTTTAAAGGTCAGAGAGGTAAGCAGAGGCCTGGAGCTCTTGTGGCTCCTGCCCCTGGAAGCCCTACCCAGCCACAAAATCACCCTGACTCTGGGCAACAACAGGATGTCCATGAGTTTCAGGGATGGTCCAGTATTTATGGTGCTTCGGATGCCAGAAGCCTTGACCCACACCAATGATTCATTGCAATAAGTATTTCATATAAAGCTGTTTGGACTACACACACACACACACACACACACACACACAAACACTGAAGTTTGCAATGCCACTTCAATGAATACATGTGCATGGAGAGGTGAGAAAGGAGCTACATGGGAGCCTAGGGCTGGTGGAGTGGTGTGCAGCTTAGCTTGGTGCTCAAGCAGCCTCTGCCCAGCCACACCATCACCCTGGCTCCAAGCAATGGCAGGATGTCCAAGATGGAGAACAGTTAGTTCATTTTCTGGATTGGGCTTCCTCGACAAACCTCCATGGTCCATGCTGCCCCTAGAGGCCACATTAGTGTCCATGGTTTATGCAGCTGCAGCCTGAGGCCATGTTTATGCCTATGTCCCACATTGCTGTTGAGGGAAAGGAAGCTACTTTTACAGTGGCATTAACGACGGCAGACTCATAGTTGAGCATGAGAGACGGTGAAAGCTTCTGTGACACGCCCCCCCTCAAATGTAAGTCTAGACAGGAAGCCATCGAAGAGAGTCTTTAAAAATTGTGATAAAGATGATGAAGTGTAGCTCTCCACAGTTGATGGCTTCTGGCTAGGCATGGGGCGGGGGGAACTCAGTTTTCTTTAAGGAGCTGGCCACTGGCTGTTTGACCATGTTCCAGTGAGTACATAAGCAACACAAATTGGACTTTGTGGGTTTTTATTGGGGGGGTAGTGGGAGGGTGGAACCGGGAGGACTGGGAAACAAGTGTGATCAGTGCATTGTGTAAAATTCCTAAATAACCAATAAAAATTATCTTGGAAAAAAGTTTCCCTTCAAAATACCCCCCTCCACCAATCAATCAATCTATCAATCAGTCAATCAAAATCAAAGGATCTTCCATATTAGCCAGGGCAGAGAAATAGGAAACACCTGATCTTAAAGCATCCCTGTGCTGGCTTTTCCCCTTATGGGAGACTAGTTCTTGTGGCTTATGCTACATTCTAACCTCTCTGGGACACAGAGATGGGGCCTTCCTCTGAGGCTGCTGGAACACCATAGATCTGCACTTATCAGGGACCCATCCACGGTGGCAACGGGAACAGACTGTGGGTCTGGGCTTTCTTCACCCATCAAGGCCCACATTCATATCACTTCTCTTCTGTCTCTTCCTATAACACAGGGACTCTTTCAAGTCTCTGGTGGGTGGATGTATGGTTCTTTCCTCTCAAATTCCTACCTGTCATTTATGATGTTCTCAAACACTTTAATCCATAGGTCTTGAGAATATGAACTTTGTCTCCTACCCTGCTGTGTGTCTCCCACCCCACTCTGGTGTATGCATCTTTGTGGAAGCTAGAGGTCAATATTAGATATCATCCTCTATTGATCTCCATCTCATTTTTTGAGACAAAGTTTTTCATGGAACTTGGAACCCACGAATTGGCTAGACTGACTAGCTACTGAACCCAGGATCTTAAGTACATACCACCATGCCCAGCTTTAGCACATGGGTGCTGGGAATCTGAACTCAGGTCTTTATGCTGGTGCAGCAAACACTTCACCCACTGAGCCACATCTCCCTAGCCCTGAAAACATAAACTTTGAGAAATTTCCACATTGATTTCCATGGAGGCTGGACTAGTTCAGATTCCTAACAACAGTGTGCATCTGTGTTTATTTGTAGCACTGCTAACAATAGCTAAGGGAACTATGTGCTCATACTACACACAGGCTAGCCTATGTGTTCAGCTACAGAGAATGCATAAAGGAAATGTGGTTTACATACACAAGGGTTTTTTTCAGACATTAAAAAAATAAAATTATGCCATTTGCAGGAAAATGGTTATACCTGGAGATAATTGTATTAAGAAAATTAAGCCACAAGCCAAAGACAGATGTGGTATGTTTTCTTCATTTGTGGTTCCTAGATTTTATATAGTAATATAAAATTATGCATGCATATATAAATGAAAGTAGAAGTGAAACAAAGAGGAGAGACAGAGAGGGAGGGAGGGAGGGAGGGAGAGAGAGAGAGAGAGAGAGAGAGAGAGAGAGAGAGAGGAAAATGGAGGTATGGGAAGGGGAACAGTCTTCAGTATTCTAGAGTGAGAGGTGAGATTTTGGATCCTGGTAGGCTCCAACGCAAAGGTATTTGCATAAGCACCTCTCTTCTGGCTTCCTGTTCAATGTCTTCTTGTCCTTTAACCCTGACCTCACTTTTGCCATTCACTTGTCCATTTTCTGTTAGAAATTCCCAGAAGCTGTAGACATCCTACTCTGAATCTTTACCTTCAATAACAATTCTGGGATATGCCATAGGCATTTTTGTTGTTATCTTGGCATTTAGATAGTCTTGTCTGGTCCACATCATATGACATTACAAATTATGTGTTATCAGTCAATCCTGTTTAGAACCTTGACTATTCTTTTAGAATAGAGGCACCTAGCACCTGTCTTCCTTATATCTATGGGTAAGCTCTTTGTTCACACTGCTGAGAACTCCCTAGCCATGACACTATTTTTCCTCTTATGGATATCTAAGTGGCTTGTCTAGGAATAATATTTTTATTTCTTAAAGATTTATTTTATTTTTTATTTACATGTATGTATGTGTCTGCATGTGTGTATGCCATGTATGTGGGTGTCTGCAGAGTCCAGAGGGCATTGGATCACTCGAAGATGAGTTACAGGTAGTTGTAATCTGCCTGGTGTGGGTTCTGGGAACTCAACCCAGGTCTTTGCAAGAGTTTCAAGTACTCTTAACTGCTGAGCCATGTCTCCAGCCCCAGACACTTATTTATTTATATACTTAGTATTTTTGCAAACTACTATTCCTTTTATTATATTTTTAATTACATTTCTGTTATTAACTTTGCCCCAAGTGAATGTAACTATGTATTGATTTTCATTTTTTTACACAATTCTGACAGACTCTTGGCTGTGTTATTAGTTTGCACTTGCACATTGTTCTAGAGGTCGTTTCCAATTTCGTATAGTTTTTCTTTTTATAGAACCTTGTGTTTAGACAGGTCGATAGGATATTTAGCAATTATGTGATGTTGGTGGCATCAACGACCACAGCTGCCAATAGTTCATAATTTTTAATACTTTCCTATTCTGGCCTTCCATTACTTAAACAAAATATTGGGAGAGATCCTGGGGAGTTCAATGATATTAAAAACACAGAGAATTTTAAATAGCATTATTTCCATCATTTAATTCTGGTTTATTGTCACAAACAAGGAGATAACTGGCAGTTTCAATACTCAATCACTGAAAATATCTTTCCTTAAATTGATAACAATATTCTCCTCATTTTTACAGAGAGTACAGTGGCTTCTGTATTAGTTACTTCTCTCACTACCACCACATAGCACTCAAAGGAAGTGACTGGAGGGAGGAAGCATTTATTTTGGCTCAGTGTTTAAGCACAAATGCATGGGCTTGTGAAAATGAGGTAGCTGGTCACATTTGTGAGTGGAGTTAGGAAGCAGAGAAGGGTAAATGCTGATTCTTAGCTGGCTATCTTCCCCTCCCAAATAAAATTTTTAATCTTTCCAGGATGACAGCCCATGGGATGGTGTCACCCACATTCAGAGTGGGTCTTCCTCAATTAAATCTTTCTGGAAATTCCTTTATAGATATTGTGGTTGATTTCACATCCAGTCAAGCTGACAATAAAAATTAGCCTACCCACCTTCTGTTATTTGCATTTCTAACTTACTGGAAGGATCATGTGGATGTGGTACCTATTGAACATTGGATTTTGGAGACTTTTCTTTCAAAAGTCACAATTTCTTTGAGTTGGAAGGATGGCTCAGAGGTTGAGAATGCATACTGCTCTTACAGACAACCTGAGTTCAGTTCCCATCACTCATATGATGGCTTATAACTGCCTATAACTCAGCTCCAGGAGATCTGACACCCTATTTTGGCCTCTTCAGGCACCTGTAGTTGTATGCAAATTCTCACAAATTATACTTATTCACATAATTTAAAATAAAATAAAGTGGGCTGGAGAGATGCTCAGCAGTTAAGAGCACATGCTGATCTTTCAGAGGACTAGGATTTGATTCCCAGTACCTACATAATGACTCACAATAGTCTGTAACTCCAGTTCCAAGGCATCTGACACCCTCTTCTGACCACTTCGAGCACTGTTCACATGTGGTAAATAGATATACATGCAGACAAAATACTCATACACATAAAACAAATAAATCTTCAAAAGTTATAAAAAATAAATACTTAAAAAAGAAATCACTATTTCTCTTTTTTCATTATTCGTTGTTTTCTTGCCTTCAAATCCAATGAAAATGATAAGGAACTGAGTATTTTGGTAAGGTAAAGGATGGAATGTGTCTATTGTACATGTCAGTTGGGAGTTCTGGATACTTGATATCACACAGTTTGGTAGAGATAGAAGCCAGATTGTTGTGGTCTGAGACATGAAGGGAAGTGAGGAAGCAGAAATAGCTAGCAGGAAAGATGAGAGAGAGGTAAGAGTGACTGGATGCCAAAGGGAAAAAGGAACAAGTGTTCAAGGAGCAATACTAGAAAGGTGGGTACATTAGGATACCTTTAGCTAAGGAGAAGGGGCCAGAAGAAAGGCAGTCTTTGAATTGAGGTTATGACGAAGGGATTAGGATTCTGGGTAAAACAAGAGGATGAGGTCAGGTATTCAAGTGCTAAAGTGGAAGTCAGCTTTTAACAAGAGGACATTAGTTAAGGGTAGTAATGGACAAACATGTTCATAAAGAGGCTGGGCTAAGAGTTAAAAAACATTCTCCACAAGGAAAGAGATTTTGCTGCTGTGTGTTTGGGGGGGTCCTGGATGAAATAATGTCTTCAGGATAGTGGTGACAGTTTCTGGGAAGAATGTGGGAGGAATCTGCTGAAGCTCAGGTGAAATGATCGAGGGTCATTACTGGGTTTCCAACTCAGATGGAAGCAATGATGAATAGGCAGCAGGGCCTCACTCCGGGGTTGTGCGATTTCTCCCTGCTGTGCCCAGCTTCCAGATGTCTAAACACCACAATCCAGCCATTGCTTTTCTCAGCCCTGCTGATAGTCATTACAAGATAGGAGTTCATGGGAATCCAAACCTTTGGTCCACGGTGTCTAAGAGAGGAAGAGAGGCTAGGAATGAGGTGACATAGTCGGAGATAATGGAGGGATTAAAAGCATCCCCATTGGATGCTCACTGTAACCTCTCATGTAAATAGTTTGATCAATCTAACTTTACACAAGAAGAAACATAGACTTAGAATGTGAGTTGCTGTGTTTGGTGAGGCACTAAGTAACCAAGACAATCCAAACTTTTCCTATTCTACTGTATCTAGCCTTGTCTGACTCCACATTGCTGATTCTGTTCTGTCTCTGAACCCAAGGACTTAAGTGTGTGAGGGTAAATTTTCTTGTTACCTTGGCTGAATTTGAAATCACCTAGGCAATACACCTCTAGGTGTGTCTGTTAAGGTGTTACCAGAGAGGATTAACTGAAAAGGGAAGACCCACCCTGAATGCAGACAGCACCATCCTATGGTTTATGTTGAATAAAACTGGACAGAGGAGAAGCAGATGAACACTCTCATTTGTCCCTCTCTGCTTGCTTTTGGAGGATGCCATGTGACTAGCCAATTCATGCTCCTCCCACCACAGCCAGAGCTGCTCTTGCTACCATGCTTATTCTACTGTGATGGACTATACTCAAACTAGCAGCCGAAATAGACTCTTCCTTCATTAAGTTGATTCCTGTCAGGTATTTGGTTAGAGTAATGGGACAGCAAATAGTATATTATATAAGAGAATATTTTTACATATGCAAATTTAACTCAAATCACTTAGGACTCACCAGTCTGTATCTATACAAACGAAGTCACAGCAACCCAAATTTTATTTGCTTATTTCTTCTAGTTTTGCAATACAATGCTTATCTTTAGGCAAAGCCTCCTTGTCCTAAGCATTTAAAAAAATTTGGGGGTGTCACATATACTCGTAAACATGTCCATTCTCATTTAGATACTCTGATCCATTACTGGGTGATAGTGCATGCCAGTGCCCTTTATGATACATGCAGTGGTGCTGCAACCTGCAAGGCTTTGAGGTTGATCTGACTGAGTGACAAGGGTATGGAAGAAAGGACAGACACACAGACACACTTGCAGAAATCCTGGGATCAGGTGGGCCATAGGCTCTGATGGAGACCCACCAGAAGCAGCCCAGAAACTCAACACACTTATTTTATACATCTGAATCGAGAAGGCATGTTCATGGTATACAGCTGAACAAAGAGGGGGTCTTTTACGAGAGCAGTCTCTGGTTGCAATCATCCTGGAGAAGGAAGCTATGGGTGACAGGTTCTACTTACACTGGTTTTAGGTAAGGACCAATCGTTAGTAATATCCACTGGACGAGAGGAAGGCTTTGGCATTCTTCTAAGCCTGACTCAGGGAAGGATTTGCCATTCCCATGGATCTGAGCATTAGGGTCCTGGACACAGCTGTGCTCGTGTCAACAATGCATACTCACTCAGGACTTCTCTGTTCTGCACACAATGGTCTTCAACTTGCAGAGAAGTCTCTTACATATAAAGAAAGAGACATTGTCAGTTCTAGGATAAGAAATCTGTTAGGTAACAGAGAAGAAATGACAAATGAAGTAGAATTATTTTTTAGCTGTTTTCAGGTGATTGGCACTACAACATGCCTACATAAACCACATTTGAAGAATGATCTCTCCTTCAGCTTGTAAATACTTCATGCATCACCGGGAGAGTTTCTCCTAAGGCTTTGTAGAATTTACTAGTGACACATGCTGGGCTTTGAAACTCCTCAACAACCTGAATTCTTTTGTGAAAGAAATCTAGGTTTTTAAATTTATTTATTTTTATTTGTGGATATGGACATGCATGCACATATCTCCTCCATTGCCCTTGGAGGCCATTAAGAGGGCATCAGATCCCCTGGAGTTGGAGTTACAGCTGATGATAAGCAAGCTAATGTGGGTGCTGGAAATTGAATTCTGGTCCTCTGGAAGAGCAGCAATGACTCTCAAGCTATTTTGCCAGGTCCCTATTTATTTCAGTTTTAAAATACCTCCTTTTGAGCTAGTTTTTGATAATGTAGGTTTTGTGTCCGTAATCTTAGTCTTGTTTTGTTTTGTTTTACAGATGTATTTGCAGGGTATTTTGTGAAGTAGTCTCTACCTCTCCTCCTGTCCTCTCATCTGTGGCTTCTGTAGCTGTTTCTAATTTTTCATTTCTTATTTTATAAATTTGTGATCACCTATTCTTCCCTTAATTACATTAACTTGTTATTTACTCTCATTCTTTTAAAAAAACATTTTGGGTGATTTATTTATTAATAATACTGTTTTGGTTCTGACTTTATTTTTAGACTTAATTAATTTCTCTCCTCTTTTCTTTAGCTGGATGCCTAATGAAATTCTCTTACTCTTCTTTAATTATTTATGACAGAACTTTTCTCTGAGCTCCAAATTAGCTCTAGACTGTAAGTATTGGTAATTCTTCCTTTGTCATTTTTTGCTAGATAGTTTTTAAACTCTACTCAAGAACTTTCGAGTTAGTTTTAATTTTTTCCATGTGAAAAAGTTTTTAAAAGTTGTGATTAATTTCAAGTTTTATTGCAATGTGTTCAGAAAGTGTTTTCTGTACCAGCTCTGTCTTGGAAGTTAGCACAGTTTTTGATGGCCTAATAGGTAGCTGCTTTCCCCAGAATACTAAAAGGAAGTACTATGTATTATGTAGTCTATATGTACCATAGCATGAGTGTGGTGGTCAGAGGACATCTTGCTAGAATCTGTTCTCTTCTTTTACCATGTGGGTCCCATGGATTGAACTTAGGTCACCAGGCTTGGCTTCAAGCACCTTTGCTTGAGGAACCATCTTGCTGGCCCATTTTTAAAAATGAATAGGAATTTTTGTAATTAATATTGTAATCAACAAAGTGCTGAAAATTTTCACTGTAGCTAAAATCAGTGTAAAAGGGGTCATTAATTAAAGTGCGAGAGATTGCCTTCTAACATGTGTTACTTCTTTCAGGCAAGAAGTATGATTCCACTTTTAATATCTGGATATACTCTCCCACCAAGCTTCTGCCTAGAGCTACACAGGTTGTCCTGTGTTATAATCTGTTCACTGAACAATTTGTGCAACCATCCTTAGAGTCTCATTCACTAGTGTTCAGTAGGCTTTGCCATCAGGCATAACTGTATGATGTTTTTGCTATATGGCAAGGTTGCTCTTTTTATATTATTGTAAATTCCCAGTATTGCACTTTTAATATTTCTGATAGTATCTGCTGTAGTTCAAAGATTTGTCCCCTTCAACACCCTTGTTGAAATTTAATTGCCATTATAAAATTAAGAGGTAGACTTTGGACTAGGGATGTAGATCAGTTGGTAGACTGTTTGTCTAGCACGTATAAGGTCTTGCCTCAATCCCCAGCACAAAATGAATCATGCATGGTTATATATTGTGTAATCCCAGCACTCAGGAGGTGGAGGCAGGGGGATCAGCAGTTCAAGTTATCCTTGAGCAGCCTGAGTTACATGAAACCCTGTGTCTTAGTTACTTTTCTATTGCTGTGATAAAAAAGTATGACCAAAGAAATTTATTAAAGAAAGTGTTTAATTGGGCTTATGGTTTCAGATGGCTAGAGTCCATGATGGCAGAGTGAAAGAAATAGTTGCAATGTCACATCTTGGTCCACAACCAAGAGGCAGAGAGAGTGAGCCAAATGAGAATCATGTGGGCTTTTGAAACCTCAAAGCCCATCCTCAGTGACACACCTCCTTCAATTAGGTCAATTTCCCAAACAATCCCATCAACTGGGGAACAGGCATTCAAATAAATGGGGACCATTCTCATTCAAACCACCATATCCTGTCTCAAATTTTCTTTTTAAAGAAAAAGGTGGTACTTCTAATAGATGATGAGCTATGGATGCTACAATATCATGGGTAGGGTCGGTGCCACTGTGAAAGTGCAAGTTCACCCTGGGGAGATGGCTCAGTGGTTTAAGTGGTCACCATGGGAAGCATCAGGGCCAGAGTTGGAATCCCTAAATCCATGTAAATGCTGGGTGAGTTTGTCTACCCATGCGTTATGCCAGCCTTAGTATGTGGAGACAGGAGAATAAGCTAGCTAGCAAGACCAGAGTATCAGACCAGAGCTCTTTGATTGAGAGACCTTGCATTCAACAAATGAGATAGAGGAAAGTGTGGATTATACACATTAGTGATTAACTCTGAGTCACCAATATTGCGTTGGTGTTACATTAAGGAAATAAAAGCACTTGAGGAAAGAAATAATGAAAGCATTTCTCCCTTGGAATTGGTAAACCAAGAGTGAATCCAGATTTGAATTCTCCACTGTATGCTCCCTGTGTCTTCCATCCTCTGTCTGTCTGTTGTGTGAGTCTGAACCTGTGCCTGCCTAAAGGCTGTCTTGTGTGGGACTGCTGTGTGAGTGGAGTCTGTCTGTGTCCCTAACAAAGGGCTTCACCCTGTGTTTATTGAACATCATAGAAGCATCACATGGGGAAGAGATGAGACACTTTACAGACATCTTTAACAGAGTTTTAGAAGGGCTTAAGTAACTGGCTCCAACTAATCTCAACTGACCCAGATAACAAACATCATTGTTTATCATCTAACACCCATAAATGGATGCTTTCAACCTTTATGGTGGATTTTAGGATGTTGCTTTCACCTTCTGTATTTGCTGCTTTCAGTACATAATACACATGCATTATCTGAGTCAGGGGCATGGAAGAGTACATAATTTAAGACTGCAGCTACACATTACCTTAGGTTGTAAAAGCTGATCATATGGGAAATCCAAGGAAAGTAAGGCTGGTTGTTGGTTGTTACATTGTTCCTTTAACAGTTTGAGTATACAGTAGGATGACAGTCTTAAGTGACCTCAAGGTGTATTGTTAGCTCTGGCTCTAAGGTCCAGCAAAGGTCAACACACACACACACACACACACACACACACACACACACACACACACACAGACACACAGAGAGAGAGAGAGAGAGAGAGAGAGAGAGAGAGAGAGAGAGCAAATAAATAAATGTAAAAAGAAAAAGACACATATATTACATAACTTATTATGCCTTTTCATAAAGACCAGTAAAACTATTTTGCATTTCCCCTCACACTGATGCTAGGGATTTTTTAAGAAAAGTTTTCCTCTGCTACCCTATGAAGTATTTTTCTGAGAAAGTATCCCGTGGGGAAGGGAGTAAAATTTGATTAAAACCCACAGAATAATGACTAGATTAAATTTTTATAATAAGCTCCTTTTATGTGCTAAGTAGGCGATGAGGCTGGTGATAAGCATAAAAGAATGAAATCGGGTCTCCGTTCTTAGAAGCCTCGTGAGGCAGAGGAGTAGGTCTGTGAAGGGGAATTGCATGAACTGGCCTGGCAGTAGCATGCTACAGTGGAACTCCAGATTTCGTACTGGTCTGTGTGTTTACCTGGAGATTTGAAGACATTGAGAAAATCATATGCCTAGTTACTTGAGTGCCCAACATAATGAGCTCTATTAGAACATCTTCATAATAAGATGCCATTACCATGATGAGCTAGGAAATTGCTGCCAAAATTTATCTGTGACAACCACATATTTAATTCATATTTTCTCCAGCTCAATCGTTCTATTTTGAAATTTTAGGTTAAGCATCATGGAAAATAAGCTGATTTTCAAATACTTTATGTTTATAAAGAAAAAATTTGGTTTTAGAAAGTGTAAGATAGTTTGGGTTTAGAGTTTTTTGCTATATTTTATGAATAAAAATAAAGGATATTTATTTTAGTGAAAGTCATATTGGTACATGTTTTGCATATTGCAGATAAGAAATTTGCTATACTGACAAATGACACACACAGGAAAATTGAAAATGATGCTGTCTGAATGAGTAGCATGTGTTAGAAGTAACTAGTCCCATGTTATTTCAAATGTTCAAGATCTATGTAGCTCCCATTCTAGAATTTACAAATTGTAATCCCAGATGGGCATCTCTCTGATTCTGTATAATGGATATGAGGGGGTGATGGAGAGATAGTTCAGTGGTTAAGAGCACTTACTGCTTTTGTAGAGGATTTAATTCTCAGCACACACATCTGGAGACTCACAACAGTCGCTGACTTCAGTTCTAGGCAATCTGCTGCCTTCTTCTGGCCTCCATGGGCATCAACACACAAATGGTGCATCTACACACATGCAGGAACACACACACATACACATTAAAAATAAATATCTTTTAAAGATTGGGCCTAAGGACCATCAGAAGGATTGAATGAAATTAGCATGCAGAAGTCTTTGTAATCTGAAATGCCTTGCAAATAAGGGGATATACTGATTTGTTAGCAAATTAACACTCTGAAACAGAAACATTTTATCTTAGAGCTTTGAGGGTCTAGTGCTGGTAAGGGTGTAATCAAAATATAGCCTGAGGATGCAGTCATTTCAAGACTCAAATGGGGGGAAATCTGCTTCCAGATTTATCCACGTGATTGCTGACAGGCTTCAGATCCTTGATGGCTGGTAGCCAGAGGGATCATTTCCTTCTGTGTGGTCCTGCCCAGGAGATGGATCAAAATAGACCAAGTAGCTTCATCAGAACATGTGAAAAGAATGAGACAGTGTGTCAAGATTCAAAGTGGAATCATAGCCTTAAATCTAGACTAAAATTGTTTGTCACTTTTGCCATATTTCATTCATTGAAAGCAAATGATGAGGTCAAGCCTGCACTGAGGGAGGGACTCCCATAAGGGCATGTGAGGATGATTGGAGGCCATCAGAAATGCTTAACTTGCCAGGAGTCCATAACAAATAGCTTTCTAACATCAAGTGTGAGGGCTTTACATTTCATTCCAGTTCTCAGGAGTCTGAGGTCAGAGGGTTATGAGTTTCAGGCCAGTCTGAACTGTATAGTAAGCTTCAGGCCAATTGAGATGAACAGAGGAATGAACAAAAACAATACTAAAAATGTATACAATCTTTGTGTATATGCATGCATATATCACTTATATATGTTTACATAATATACATCCTTCCATAACATAAGAGATGACCAGTAGAAATACATTGTATGCTTCAAATGTGCAGTAAGTGCTATTTCTCGCACTCATTCATTATACATACACATATAAGACATGGTCTTGAACTCACCATGTAGTCCAGGCTGGCTTTGAACTTGGGATCTTTCTACCTCAGTCTCCCTATCCCCCAAGTGCTACCACCATGCCTGGCTTCCACAGATATTTGTGATGTGCTTGTATTTGTTAGACATTGAGTTTATTGCTGGGAGCTTTGATAATGAAGGCACAGAAAGCATGTGTAGTCCATTGGGTGGGTAGGTAGAATTAGATGAATAACTCATCTTAGAAATTTGATGACTTTATTTTCAGAAGCATGGCGAGAACAGTATATTTTTCTATTTACTTCTTTGATTTTCTCCAATGAATAAACATCCTTATTCCAAGACCTAGCCATTCTTTAAAAAAAATTTGAGTCACATCTGGAGTGCTGAGAATACAGATTTATTAAACCATGTCCAATTTATGCAGTGCTTGGAACTGAACTTAGGACTTTATGCATGTTTGGCAAGCCCTCTACCAACTGATCTACACCCTGATCTTCCCCACCCCATGCCAAACCACCCTTTCTTACTAAATTCAGCACCACGTGTCTTCTTTCTCTCACGTCATTTATCTTCTTGCTGGTTCATTTCCATTAGCACAGAAGCAAATGGACACATCCCCTATCTTTAAAATGATAATGATCCCTAACCCACCCCAAAGCCCTGTTTAACTACCCACCCACATCTCCTATTGAGAACCAATCTCCATGAGTTGCCTCCACTGCTTTAATTCCATGATACTTCCTCCTCCACCTGTCCACAGAATCATTCTTCTGATGTCATCAGTGATCCTCATCTTGCCACATCCCAGAGTCTCTCAGCTTTGGCACTGTTGACATTTTTGGGCCTTGAAAAACCTTTGCTAAGGCAAGCTGACCCATGTCTTGTGAGGTTTTATCCAAATCCCTAACTGGATGCTACTGTCATTGTCTCAATGGTGACAATTAGAAATAGCTTCAGGCATTGATGAATGTAACTGGGATCTAATCATGCAGAATTGAGAAGTGGTGTTATCCTACAGTCAGTAGATACCTACCTTACTGCCTTTCATCAGCATGAACCACAGTCAATCACTTACCCTTCTTTTCTGTGGTAGAATATACCCCACATAAAGCTTATCTTTTGACCATTTTGCCTGTATAATTCCAGTGATGTTAAGCACACCATTAACTCTTCCCTATTCAAACTTTTTCTTCTCATAATTTCTAGTAGTAATGTCCTGGCTTTCCTTCTGGCTCACCAGGTGCTCCTCCTCAGTGATTCTGGCTGGCTATGTTCAGTGTCCAAAAAACAATCATTGAGTATCTCTGGGACTCAATAGTCAAGCCTCATTTCTGTATCTATTTATTTCCTAGGCAATTCCATGATCCAAATGATACTGAAACAAATAAATCTCAAAGTTCTGTTTTCAACATGCCTCCTCAGAGCTTCCATGACGTATGTTGTCTATTCAACATCATCATCTGTGCTTAAATACACTCAGCATATTCACTCTGCCAAAGCTCTTGACATCCTGCTGGTCATTGCTTTCCATGGGCTCTCATTTTTGTTAAATGCACCACCATTCTGTTACTCAGGGAAGATCTAGATGTGATCCTTTATTGTCTCTTCTCTCTAGTATCCCCTATCCAACTATAACCCAAATATCACTATTTGGGTTTTCTTCTGTTGCTCATCCAAATTAAGCCAATCTATAGACACAGCCATCAAAATGGCCTCAACATGTCATCCTATGTCTCCTCTGGTTCAACTCCAGTACACTGCACAGAGCACTGAGTATCATATATGTAACTATGAATGGATGCATATGTGTGTACACACATGGTCACACACATGCCCAGCATTCTAGTAGCTTCTTTTATCACTTGGGATTGAATCCTAACTTCTTCCCTTGACTGAAAAAGCGCTGTATTAACTGGGGTCTGCCAACAACTTTGATGTCACATCTCCTAGTGTCCATCTCATTCATTTGGTTGTAGCTGCAGCAGCCTTGCTGTTGTTCCTCAAGGCTTTCTTTGTTGCTACGTCAGGGCCAGTGCATCAGGTGCTTCCTCAGACTGTGGTCCCTGTCCCGAGACTGTCACATAATTTATTTTCTCCCGTCATTCCTAGCCAAGCTGTAATTTCACCTGGTCATCCCATCTACTCCCTTTCTGCTTTCCCCTGGATAAGTGCCTCTCACTACAGATTTTTTAAAAAAAATTTAGGTAGGTTTGTTTATTTATTTATTTATTTATTTATTTATTTATTTATTCATTCATTCATTCATTCATTCAGAGAAAGTCTAACTATGTAACTCCGACTGGTCTGGAACTCTCTCTATAGATGAGATGGGAATTATCTTAAGTGCACAGAGATCTGCTTGCCTCTGCCTCCCAAGTGCTGGGATTAGAGACATGTATCACCATACCTTGCCCTACTTTTAGATTTAACCTTCAATTATGTGCCCGTTTTGTGTCTCTGTGGGTATGTGTACATGACTACAGAGCTCATGGTAGCTAGAAGAAGGTATTAGATTTTCTGGAGCTAGAGTTACAGGTGCTTGTGAGCCAACCAATGTTCATGCTGGGAACAGAACTCAGATCCTCTGCAAGAGCAGTAAGTGTTCCAACTGTTGCAACAACTCTCCAGCTCCTGTCCAAACAACTTTTTCCCCCACAAATGCTTAAACCCTGTTTGATATTTTAATGCACATTTGTGTACTGTCCAGTTTCCACAGGAGTAATGTAAACTCCATGGGTGAAAATAGCATGTTCACTGTAGAAGGAAATGGCTGTTTTCCATAGAGAGAAAGGAAGCACACAATGACAAGTACAAATGTTCCACATGTTTCTTTAGCCAGGGCTGAGAATCACTTCTCCAAGTGATGGTACATACATAGGTAACTAGACCACACGCAGACAATTGTATTCTAATTTCTATTGTACCAAAATTCAGTATTTGTTGTTTGCACAAAAATATCTGGTTCCAGCTACTGAAATTTTATATACATACATACACACAATATATATATATATACCTTAGCATAGCTAATTCTTTAAATAAAAAGGCAAAATTACTTAGTTCTTCACTGGAGCAAATAATTATCATTGGGAGAAACACAAAAGACAATTAAACAATTTGTCTTCATTGATGTTGTTGGGGAGACAAGATGTATTACTTGTGTTTGAATTTATTGTGATTGATTTACTTAAAACAAGTTCTCTCACTAGGAAAAGAACTCATATCCATTATCAAAATTTTCAGAGACTAGAGTAATTGAAAAACATAGAAATACTACCATTAATGACCCCTTTTAAAACTAAGAATAATATTTGTTTTATTTTTTATGAGAGTCCTAAGGGGAACAGAATTAAAGATGAAAGAAATCTTGCTCACAAATTATAAGCAATCTATTCTAGCTATTTTGGTATCGCTTCTCATCATGATCAACACTGAGTCCCCCAACAGGGTGGCATATCTGCTAAAACAGCTAGTGTGGTCTATGCTTCCATAACTTGACCCTAAGCAATGTAATATGGTATAATTCTACCCTACAGGCTCAGCTCAGGGACTGATGGAGACCTTACACATGGCATATGTAAGTGTTGACTGAATCACAGCCTGAGTGATGGGGTGATGAAAGCCTATTGTTCTCAGACATGATCCTGGAAAGTTCAAATGAGGCCTCCAGTGTGTTATGTGGGGGCAGCTATGATTTTTGTTTAAAATCAGAATGTGAAGAGTTCTCTGAGGTGTTGTGAAACAGGAAGATGTGACATTAATTCTATTGATGCTGATGGCATATACAGAAACCATAAAAGACCTCATGAAGGAAGTATGTGCTGAAGAATGAGTAAGTTCTTGACATGTGAATGGGTTCAGGGAATTGCAGGCGAAGGAACAAACTGAACCATTTCCAAAGCCTGTAAATGGAAGATAGACTTAAGAAACGGTGAGTAGTAGAATCGATTTGTTAAAAAAGATGGGCAGTAGAGTAGCGTCATCAGGCTGGTACCAGCTGTATTTTTCCATGCCCAGGAAACTCAATGAAAATATATTATCTATAAAATCCATGAAAATTGTGTCTCTGTGACTTATTGCTGAGTCCTGGCCTGGGATAGGTGTTCTGGCATGGCACCTGCCCTGTAATAGGAACAAAACAGAATAAAACACAAAAACTTATCCACTGGAGCACACCAGGCTTTTACTTTTGGGCCACCAACCAGTTCCCAAATCATGACATGAGACGTTTAAAAAAATTTTATAATTAATTTAATTTTATATGTCAGCCACGGATTCCCATGTCCTCCCTCCTCCCGCCTCCTCCCCACAACCCACTCCCCATTCCCACCTCCTCCAGGGCAAGGACTCCCCTGGGGATTCAGCTCAGCCTGGTAGATTGAGTTGAGGCAGGCCCAGTCCCTCCTCCCTTCACCTAGGCTGAGCAAAGTGTCCAGCATAGGCCCCAGGCTCCAAACAGCCAGCTCATGCACTAAGGACAGGTCCAGGTCCTATTGCCTGGGGGCCTCCCAAACAGTTCAAGATAATCGACTGTCTCACTTATCCAGAGGGCCTGATCCAGTTCCACGGGGGCTCCTCAGCTATTGGTTCATAGTTTATGTGTTTTCACTAGTTTGACAGAACGCTCATCCAATGACTGATGAAAGCAGATACAAAGATCCACAGCCAGGCCCCATGTGGAGCTCTGGGAGTCCAATCAGGGAGAGAGAGAGAGGGAGGAGAGAGAGAGCGCAGAGGGATTGTATGAGCGAGAGATGTTGAGACCATGATTGGAAAAAGCACAGGGACAAATAGACATGAAACTTTTTATGAGTTTTGAATGTTCGGCCTAGCTTAACTCGTTTCTGGCTAGCTCTTTTAACTTAAATGAACCTGTTTCTCTTTATCTACCTTTTGCCCTGGGGTTTTTTCTTTCTCTTTCTATGTATCTTACTTTCACTGCTCCTCCTATCTGTCTATCAGTGGGTACCTGTCTTCTTGTCCCAGGCATCTCCCTCATTCTCTCCTCCTTCTTCTCTCTTTTTTCTCTTCTCTCTTTTTTTCTCTTCTCCCTCGAGCCTAGATTTCTTCTCTTATTTATTCTCTCTGCCTGCCAGCCCTGCCTATCCTTTCTCCTGCCTAGCTATTGGCCATTATGCTCTTTATTGGACCAATCAGGTGCCTTAGGCAGACAAGGTGAAATAAATGCAGCACATCTTTACATAATTGAGCAAATGCAACATAAACAAAAGTAACACACCTTTACACAGTTGAAGTATTCCACAGCATAAACAAATGTAACACATCTTTGCCTAGTTAAATTAATATTCCACAACACTGGAGTAAGCAACAAAGATGTCAATGGTGACCATATAATAATAGCTGCAGTAAAATCCTGGAAAGGGGAGACTTGCAACCCAAAAAGCTGGGTTAATCAATATTTTGGATGGATCTATATTTCTTTCTGCTTCTATTGAAATATATTTTTAAAGTTGTGTTTGAAAACTTCAGCATTTAGCATAGGCACTACTGCAGTGTGTGTTTCATAAGAACATGTGAGCACGCCAACATTGAGCCAAAAATGAATTCAATCAATACACATTCAAACTTAGGAGAAAGGAGCATGAATTCTTAGAATGAGAAGAAAGAAAGTTCCAGGAAAATGACTAGTCCACATGGAATGTGATTGAAGGGCTCCACAAAAAATTCATTCAAGAGAAAAATGGGGTTTGAAAGAGCACCCTAAAACCATTCTGAGAAACTCTGTGAAAGGGAAACCCAGTAATATAACCTAGAGAGAATATTTGCAGAGTAAAATTTATAGAGCAATTCAAGTAAATTAAAAAATCAAACAAAGGCCATTATTACCTTTAGGTAAAATGAAAATAAGGAAGGATTTATAATATTTTTATGCTGCAGTTATCAACTGCAGTTATCAAATTACATTTGCTTAGGCAAACTAATGGAAATGCCTGATAGTATTTTTAATGAAAAACTACAACCTAACAATACTTAGAGATGACAGTGGGAGAGCAGAGGGAATGGAGATGTTAAAGAACTCTGTAATGACCTATCATTGTAGGAAGAAGATAATATCTATAATTGATAAAGCACAAGGTCATATATATTATTTAGAAAAGCAAAATTACATATGCATGTTCAAAGAACCACTGAAAGAGTGGAAAGGGGGGCTGCTAAGATGACTCAGAGGGTAAACAATCTTGCTGCCAAGCTGGATGACTGGAGGAGGCATGTGCATGCCCAACTCTACATACATGCACACAAAATAAATAAAATTCAATAAATGTTTTTAAATATTCGAAACAGTTTACCTCTTTAGAGATGAACAATGAAGAAGGGGGATGGGAAAGACATGAACCATTATTTTATTCTTTTATTTTTGGTTGTGAGCCTAGCCTTTAATGGCTGAGCCATCTCTCCAACACGTATTCTTATGTTTAACATAATATAGCTTAAAAAACTATATTATCTTAGTTTATATTACATTCATAAAAATTCATTTGAAGTGAAAATGTCTGAAAAATGTTCCAAAGTTATTAAGAGTAGGTATCTCCAAGGAGTGGGCTTGATGGAAAAGGGACCCTTTGCATCTCATTTTAAATCTCTATGCTCTTTGGAAATTTTCAACATAGCCACTCAAAACTTTTATCACTGGGTTAATAACTAAGCAACCAAACTAAGAAAAATATTACTTACTGAATGTTGACTTAGAAACAGGCAATCAGTACAAATAACTTGTAACTTCTTCAAAAATCAAGGTAAATTTGAACAGCTGAAATGGTTGAAAATCAATTAGTGGTATCATGTTAGAAGTGCCACTGTTAACTGTCTCCAACCATTTGATACAGTGACATGGGACCAGGAGTTGACATTTCTTCTTCCCTTAAGACTGCTACCATTTTTGTTTGAGAAGTTTATACATGCAGAGAATATATTTTGATCAAATCCATCCCCTTCCCCACTTCCAGCTCTTCCCCTACTTTTAAAGTGCTTCCTGTATATGCATAGGTGTAGGCATGTTTATTGGAGCATGGGTAACTTCTCAGGGGCCACATCCCTGAAGAAAACTGGCTTTCTCTCCCATCCATCCCAGCAGCCATCAATTGCCAACAACTCCTTAGCTGAGTATGGCAACTAATGAGCCTTCTCTTCTCTATGCTGGAATTCCAACTGGCTTGAACTTATGCAGGTTTTGTGAGTTCATATGTGCACCACCCTTGTCACGGTCAGAAAATGATCTTTTGTTGTAGATGCCCACTGCCTTTAACTCTTACCATTTTTCAATTTCTTCTTCTGCTATAGTACCTGAACCTTGTTGGGAGAGGGTATGATATAGATATCTTATTTCAAAATGAACATTCCACAGTCTCTTATTTTCTGCATGTTGACCAGTTGTGGGTCTCTATATATGCTGGCTAACTTGACACAGGCTAGAGTAATCTGAGTGGAGGGAACCCAAACTAAAAAAATGCTGCCATAAGACTGGGCTGTAGGGAGTTGGGGACTTAGCTCAGTGGTAGAGCGCTTGCCTAGCAAGTGCAGGGCCCTGGGTTCGGTCCTCAGCTCTGGCAAAAAAAATAATAATAATAAAAAATAAAGGACTGGGCTGTAGATAAGACTGTAGGGCATTTTCTTAATTAGTGAGTGATGGGGGGCATTGTGGGTGATGCCATCCCTGGGCTGGTGGTCCTGGGGTTCTATAAGAAGGCATACTGAGCAAGCCAGTAAGCAGCATTCCTTCACAGTCTCTGTGTCAGCACCTGCCTCCAGGTTCCTGCCCTGTTTGAGCTCCTGTCCTGTCTCCCTTCAATGAGGGACTACAAGGTCAAGTGCAAGCCAAATGAACCCTTTCTTCCCCAAGTTACTTTTGGTCATGGTGTTTGATTGCAGCAGTAAAAACCCTAACTAAGACACCATATTAATCACCATCTACTGCAAAAAGAAGCTTCTCTGATGAAGATTGAGAGATGAAGTAATCTACAGGAATAAGATAAGAATTTTGGGGGCAGTTTATTACTCTGTCCATTTAGCAGAATAATAGCATTGAATTATCTTCTAGGGCCCGTGACCTAGCCAGGCATGTTGGCTCAGTTAACAGTAACATGTATGAGTTCAAGTTCTCTCTTGTGCAGCAGGCTTTCAATCCAATCAAAAAGTAGTTACTTACTTCCATACCATTTTTTTTGCCACTGTTGCACCAGTGGACATATCTTATCAAGCCAGTTTATTGTAGCTCACAGAGCACAGCTAGGTAAGGCTGTTACTTACCATCCCCCTGTTAGCATGCATAGAACCCTTCAGCACTATAAAAGCTAGCTAGTAGAGATGAAGCAGCCAAGTTAATTCCAGCTTGATTTCTCCATGTTCTATGACTCAAGTAAGTGGTATCTTCATCAATAGGACCCTACCATCAATTTCTGGAGTGTAATCAAGAGCATCGGTAATGCTTGGGGTGGGGTCTACGGGAACCCCCCCCCCCACGCTGACTAGCAACTTGAAAAGTGGTAACCATTAGCTGGCACTGGGCTTTTTATCTGATCGCCTGTGCTGTCTGGGTGAGGTGTCCCTCCATCATAGGCTAATTCCTTTTAAATGTCATATATATGTATATAAATATACACGTGTGTGTGTGTGTGTGTGTGTGTGTGTGTGTGTGTGTGTGTGTGTGTTTTAGGAAGCTTCTACAGTAGTAGGTTTCCATATGGCTCTGTAGTGTTAGTTGTCACTCTCTATGGTCCCTCCTTTATCCAGCTCTCCCATTTCTCATCCATTTGACCTTTTCAGATCCATTATTCCCTTTTCTTTCTTCACACCACTTGTGTTCTAGTTTCCTTCCACTGAAATCTCCCTGCCTTCTATGGATACTCCAATTAAGCACACTTACTTAAAGATTCAAAACCAGAATCCATATATAAGAGAGAAGATGCTGCATTTATCTTTTGGGGTCTGGGTTATCTCACTCTCAATGATTATTTCCAGTTCCATCCATTTACCTTTGAATTTCACTAATTTTTTTTACAGCTGAATAATATTATGTTGTGTGTTTGTACTGCGTTTTCATTATCCACTCATTAGTTAGTGGACAGCTAGGCTATTTCCATTCCCTGAGAACAGCCATGAACATGGATGAGCAAATGTCTCTGTAGTAGGATATAGAGTCACTTAGAAATATACTAGGAGTAATATAGCTGGATCACATAGTAGATCTATCTGGCCTTTTGAGGAACCTCCACACTGATTTCCATAGTGGCTACACTAGTTTATATCCCTACGAACAGTGAATATGTGTTCTTTCCCTACATCTTTGCCAGGGTTTGTCATTGTGTGTGCGTGTGTGTGTGTGTGTATGTGTGTGTGTGTGTGTGTGTGTGTGTGTGTGTGTTTATATTAGCCATTCTGACTGTAGTAAGATGACATCTCAAAGTAGTTTTAATTTGCATTTCCTGATGGCTAAGGATGTTGAATACTTTTAAAAAATATTTCTGGAACATTTGTATTTTGTCTTTTGAGAACTCTGCTTGTTTTCTTGTTGTTTAGTGTTTTAGTTTTTTTTATTGTCATTTTGTTTTTTGGTTCTTTGTATATTCTAGACACTAACCTCCTGCCAGACATATAGCTAGAAAATATTTTCCTCCATTTTGTAGGCTTCCTCTTCACTCAAATGATGGTGTTCTTTGCTGTTCAGAAACTTTTTAGTTTCATGAGGACACATTTGTTAACTGTTGGTCTTAATGCTTGTGCTACTAGAGCCCTGTTCAAAAAGTCCTTTACTATCTGTACAAGTTTAAGCATATCCTGTTTCTCCTTTATCAGATTCAGGGTTCCAGGTCTTATGTTGAAGTCTTTAATACATTTGACATTGAGTTTTGTGCAGGATGAGAAATAAGGGATATTTTCCTTCTACATGTAGCCATCTGGTTCCTGAAGAATTACACAAAATTCTTAATATAACACTTGCAAATTTATCATAAAGGTCATTCACTATTATCAAGTCAGCTTCATCCTAGAGATGTAAGGATGGTTCAATGCATGTAAATCAATAAACTCTTAGGTTCTTCCTTGTTACCTAGTTTCTCTGAGGTTGTGGATTGTAGCCTGGTTATCCTTTGCTTTACATTTACTATCCACTTATGAGTGAGAACATATCATATTGTATTGTTGTGGATATCGCTCTGTGTAAATAAAGTTCTGATTGGCCAGTGGCCAGGCAGGAAGTATAGGCGGGACAAGAGAGAGGAGAATTCTGGGAGGTGGAAGGCTGGGGGAGGAGAGACACGGCCAGCCGCCACCATGAGAAGCAACATGTAAAGACACTGGTAAGCCACAAGCCATGTGGCAAAGTATAGATTAATAGAAATGGGTTAATTTAAGATAAAAAAGTAGATAACAAGAAGCCTGCTACGGCCATACAGTTTGTAAACAATGTAAGTTTCTATATGCTTTCTTGGTTGGGTCTGAGTGACTGTGGGACTGGCAGGTAAGAGAGATTTGTCCTGACTGGGCCAGGCAGGAAAACTCTAACTACAAATGGCGCCCAACGTGTTGGCAAGAATTTCCACCTAAAACCTGAGAAAAAAGATTCTAAAACAGAGCTAAAAAGAACTTCCTAGTTGTCTCTCTCAAGTTAGTGGCAACCTGCCGGTTTGAGCTACTGTGGCGGGTTTCTGGCATTTGCATCTGACCTGCACTGTGGCGGGAATGAGGAATCTATAAGCGACACTTTACTCTGCTGTGTGGTGGATTTAGCCTTTGCTAGTTAAAAAAAAAAAAAAAAAAAAAGATTTCTGGGCTATGCGCTACTTTAATAAAACTGCTTTTGATAGTTGATGGTACACATGGCTCCAGACCCAGAGCTGGTGGTAAACTGTACCACCGCCATGTTGGGAAACTGAGGTGGACAGAGCCAGCAGCCACAGTGGCGTTTCAGTCTTACAAAGATGGATATTACACAAAAAATCTGGTTTATGTTGTCTTTGGGATTTTTAACTACAAAAAAAGATTTGATCGTAAAAGCTGTTGAGTTAAACAAATATGTAAATTTTAAAGGGACCTTGACTTCAAAATTTGGATATAAGGATATGTTGCTTTGGAAAAGAGTCTCTGCTTTTGTTTCCAGAGGCTATGGATTTGTTCCAGATTAAGATACATCAGGTTTGATCAGCCAAGACCACCTAAAAGGTCTCTGATGACACCATGGCCCAGATGATCCAACATCCAGAATGGTTTCAAGGCAACTGGCTCATGGCTCACCAGTACCTTATATCTTGTCATGGCGCCTTAGACCACTCGGATAGCCATTTGGACAAGAAACTGTTCTTGCCTGGACTGCTTGATCGACTGGACTTGCAGGACCCATATAAAGGTGACCACTGAACTTTGCTTGACAAAATGGTCCTTCAGGTTTCTGCTTCACAGAAGAAACTGCCAAACATTTACAGGACACTGAGAGAAGTGACTGAGAGACTCCAGCCCTGTGGGCTGAAGACAAATGCCCCAACTTTACAAAGGAACATTAGGTGACTGTCCAGGCTGCCAGCTGTTTCTGTCTACCCTACAAGACTCCTGAAAAATGCTTACATCCTTCTCCCGGTTCTCAGGTAATATTATATCCTTCTGAGGCCTTTGATGTGGTTGAAGACTAGATAGTTATAATTTCCTCAGTTATGATAAAAGATAAGTTAGATATAAAACCTTAGACTCACAAATATAAGATAGATAAGATATCTTCTTTAATATTGTAACTGTAATTCTTGCTTGATAATTGTTTTGTTATATGTAATTGTACTATGTAAAAGTTAAAACCTTCCTTAAAAAAAAAAAGAAAAGGGAAGTGCTGTAGATATCGCTCTGCGTAAATGAAGTTCTGATTGGCCAGTGACCAGGCAGGAAGTATAGGCGGGACAAGGGAAAAGAGAATTCTGGGAGGTGGAAGGCTGGGGGAGGAGAGACACGGCCAGCCGCCACCATGAGAAGCAACATGTAAAGACACTGGTAAGCCACAAGCCATGTGGCAAAGTATAGATTAATAGAAATGGGTTAATTTAAGATAAAAAAGTAGATAACAAGAAACCTGCTACGGCCATACAGTTTGTAAACAATGTAAGTTTCTATATGCTTTCTTGGTTGGGTCTGAGTGACTGTGGGACTGGCGGGTAAGAGAGATTTGTCCTGACTGGGCCAGGCAGGAAAACTCTAACTACGTTGTATTTCTGGTACCATACCCATTTTTCACATGGGCTCTAGAGATTAAATTCAGGTTGTCATGCTTGTATGTTAAGCAGTTTGCCAACTGAGCTATCTCTCCAGCCTTGTCAATGAATGATATTCAATAACAAATGCAATGGATTGAATCAACTTTCAAGTCATATAACTTACTTTTCACACAAATTAATAGGTTCCGTTGTGGCCTTTTCATATTTGATATGTGTCCCTTTGGCTGATTTCATTCTTTCTCCCAGATGGTTCTCACTTCTGCTTTCATGTATTCCATTACCTGATTCCCCCAATTTATATTATTATTACCATGTCTATCCAGGAGAATGGAGGCCTCAGGAAGGCAAGGAATGTATTTTGGCTTAGACATTTATGAGCAAGTTGAGTATGCTGTTGTAGATCTGGGGTCCTAGTACTTTAGAGGCTGAGACAGGAAGATTATGGGCAAGCCTGGCCTACATAGGAAGACCCAATTAAAAAAAATCATAAAATGTGCAGGTCTAACTGGTCTGGTGAGGGGTCTAAGGGCTGTTCTGAAACTGCCTAACTTGACCCTAATGATGTCAGGCCTGCCCTTGGACTGCCCAGTATGGAATGGGCATAGCCCATAGAGATTACATGGCCATCTCTCCTGTATAATGGTACCACTGGGCCTCTGGTAAGGGAGTCTGGTGTGCAAATGGGCCATTAAGCTAAGGGGCACTGGATGACTGTGTCAAAGCCTTGCTGGGCTCTGGTTCCAGGGTGCTACAGACACTTGAACCAAGAAATGGCACTGGGTCTTGTCCAGCCTGCCTGGTCCTCTAAAAAGTGTAGGCACAGCAAAGGCTAGGTAGGAGAGTCACCTTATCTGGGAGCTGAGTGATAAGAATGAGAGAGTTGACCCAGGATGATCATGAATAATGGGGTGGCCTTTCTTTATCCTCCATGGCACCTTGTTTTGTTGATGTATGCTTTGAGGAGAAGTGTTGCCTGGTCTGTGATTGGTCTGTCCTTCTCAGGAGTTATGTTTATTGGAACACATTGTGGTGCACCAGGATTAGCACAATAAATTAGGATCTGGAAGAGGAGTCTGAAGGTAGAGGTGCAGGGAACCAGAAGGTAGGAGGAGCCTGAAAGGGATCCTTGAGTGAGGGACACAGAAGTCAGCTGAAACATGTTGGTGAGATGGTACAAAGTAGGTGGGGATGCCTTAACTGTATGTGTATTGTTAGGCCTGAGGACCTCCTCTATCTTTGTCAATGGGAGTGCTAACTATCTTTCATACAATGCCCAAATCTATTTTAAGCTCTCAGTGTGCTAACACCACTTCTTAGAGTTCTCTTTTAGGTACTATAAATGGATGCTAAGGCCATTGACCAGCTGTAGGATAAAGAAACATTCTCTACCCCACCTCTCTCTGTTGAGGGGAGAGTGAAAGGAGAGAACTGGAAAACATGAGCTTTCCTGCTTATACTTCCACAGAATGGCCTCTTGCTGGTTGCTTTTTTTTTCCTTTTTTTTTAGTTATTATGTGTTTTAATTTTATACATCAGCCATGGGCTCCTCTGTCCTCCCCCCTCCTGCCCCCACCCTCACTTTCCCCCCAGCCCCTCCCCTCCATTCCCATGTCCTCCAGGACCAAGACTCCCCTGGGGTTTCATTTAAACCTGGTGGATTAAGTACAGGCAGGTCCAGTCCCCTCCTTCCAGACTGAGCATGTGTCCCTGTGTAAGCCCAAGGTTCCAAACAGCCAGCTCATATACTAAGGACAGGTCCTGGTCCCATAGCCTGGGTGCCTCCCAAACAGTTCAAGCTATTCAATTGTCTCACTTATCCAGAGGGCCTGCTCCAGCTGGGGGCTCCACAGCCTTTGGTTCATAATTCATGTGCTTCCATTCGTTTGGCTATTTGTCCCTGTGCTTTTTCCAATCTTGGATTCAACAATTCACGCTCTTGCAGTCCCTCCTCTTTCTCGACAGTTGGACACCCGGAGCTCTACGTGGGGCCTGGCTGAGGATCTCTGCATCCACTTCCATCAGTTATCGGATGAGAGTTGCTTTTAACTGTCAACTTGACACAACCTTGCATCACTGGGAAAGGGAATCTTAGTGAGGAATTACCTAGATTCAGGTTGACCTGTGGGCATGTCTGTGAGGGGATATCTTTATTGTTAATTGACATGGGAAGACCCACTCTGAGTGGCAGTATCTTTTCATGGGCTGGACTATGAACTATGTGAGAGAAGAAAAAGGTAGCTGACCCTGAAGCAGCAAGCAAAAATGGTTGATTTTCTTGACTATGGCTGGCCTGTCACTAGCTGTGCTAACCTTCCTACACCAATGGACTTCAGTTAGAATATTGTGCTAAGGAAACCTTTTCCTCTCCTCTCTTGACATTGCTTTTCAGTCAGGATGTTTTATCACAGCATAGAAAGTAGAACAGGTCCGTGCCTGGAGCATCACTAGTCTTTGAAAAATGTCATCAGTGGCATTATTTGAGGACATCTGGGAAAGATTTCTTTCCCATTCAAAAACAGCACCTTTGTTGGGCACAGAAGGGCCATAAATACTGCAATTTTTGTGAAGTATCTTGAAGATGTAATGAAGTGTTCTTGTGTGAGGCAGGATGTTATGTATTAATCATCCAGTTTTCTTTAAGTGTTTTGTGTATCGAAGTGTTCACTCACTCATGCTTTAAGCTTGATCCCAGGTCTTTTCTCCTCTACCCACATTATCCCTTTAGGCTCAAAACAAAGAACAGGCCTTGAGAAGTAAAGGGGGCCTCTGTTATCATGTGATGAACTTGAAGTTGGCTCTGGATGGTGTACAGCAATACTGCTCAGGGGACATTGGGGAACATCCCAGAGACAAAATCTTGACTATTTCCAAAAGGCCCAAATGTCAAAGACTGATCTCCAGTGTGCTACTGTTGACAAGTGGCAGAATCTGAGGGATAGGGAATTGTGAGAAGACTTTGGAACTCTGAGGTTGTGTTCTTGAAGTACACTGTGGGCCACTGGACTCCTTTTGTTTTGGGCTGGGAGGTGAGTGGTTTTTCCCCCCAATAACTCTACTATGTTGGGTTGCCTTACCATAGGCCAAGGTCATGGGAAAATAAAACTACAAACTGAATAGATGAAAGAAACCTTACTCTTTCTGTTTGGTTGGTTGGTTGGTTGGTTTGGTTTTTTTGAAACTGGGTTTCTCTGTGTAATAGCACTGGCAGTCCTGGAACTTGCTCTGTAGACCAGACTGGCCTTGAACTCAGAGATCCACCTGTCTCTGCCTCTTAAGTGCTGGGATTGAAGGTGTGCGCCACCATGGCCAGAAACTTTGCTCTTAAAACATTGACTCTTTCATAGCTTTAATGTAGTGATAAAAAGCAAATATACAGCTGGAAGAGTTACTATTATGCCCTAGTAGGTAGAAGCTAAGGAAAGATACTGCCTAGCATCCTACAAGGCACCAGCTCTTCTCAGTGAAGAATTGTCATTCTGAAAAAGCCATGCCTACAGATGTTGGGAAATCTTGACTAGTGAACATTTCCTGCATCATCTAAATATTTTTGCTACCATATGGTAGAAAACTCTTTAAAGAGTGGCTTTGACATAGGAGGCATTTATGGGTTTTATTTTTCTAGTAACAAAAGTCCAGAAGTAGTTAGTCTACATCTGGTATTTCTTCTAAGAAATTATTTCAAGATGTCTTTTAGCTTCCTACTCTCCATCTGTAACAGCTGACTACTTCATGAACACAAGGCTGCTGCCGAGCCTCCAGACATGCCCAAGAATAATTAGGGAGAGCACAAGGCAAATGACATGAATCAGAAGCCTGTCCCCCTTGACAGAAAAACAATTTCCCAGAATCTCGACTTGGAAGCATTCTGCTGGTTTTCTTTCTTATGAGACAGAATAGAGTTTTGTGAAAGGGAGACTGAAAGTTAAAGTATTAGCTAGCAATACTGCTTCTATAAACATAGAGGCTCTGGGATACTATCTCTATTAACATTAAGGCTCTAGGATACTGTCCCTGTTAACACTGCGGCTCGAGGATACCATCCCTGTTAACACTGAAGCTCTAGGAATATTGTCCCTATGAATGCTGAGGATCTAAAAAGACAATGTAAGCATTTTAGTAGACAACCGGCAACTTCTGCCTTACCTACACACTTTGAAATTAATTTTAGAAAGCTAAAGAGTCCTCATTTTTTTTCAATAGAGAGATATTATGTATCACTTAAGAGCAAGTGTTAATTTTTAAATGAGGCATGGGGAGATGCTCAGTGGATAAGAGCATCTGATGCATAAACATGAGGACTTGAACTCAAATTCCTAGAACCTATGTAAAAAATCAGCTGTGCTCACACATGTGCCTGAAACTCCAGCACTAGAAGAGTAATGGATACAGAGACAGGAGGATTGTTGGAGTTTGTTGGCTCCCAGGGGTCAGTGAGAGACCTGTCTCAAAGGGTAAAGACTAATAGATCAGGACAACTGAGGTACTCCTTTGACCTCTGCATATGCAGAGAGATGCATACACATAGGCTCATCCTCCTCACACATACACAAACACACATGATAGTATAAGCTGAGTTAACTATGATAGTGCACACAGAGAGAAGCTGACCTCCAAGTTTAGGTCATGTTGTACTTGGGATGGAAAATAAACCTTCGGACCTTCAAGGCACAGTGGTTTCTATCACCAAAGTCAGTTCTCTCTGGCTCGTGTTACCTGTTGTTTGGTTACTGTTGATTCTGCTCCATGCTGTTTGTCATGGAATCCAGACTGCAGGAGAAGCCAATGGTTGCAAAATGATCCTCAGCCATTAGATATGACCATTGATAGGAACAACAACAACAACAACACAACAACAATACCAAAACACCAAAACCCAAAACCCAATTCGTGCCACAACAGATGATTTTTCAAAGATTCTGTTTGGATGTGATTTGTGCATTTTCCATGTATATTGTGTTGGCAGATGCAAGCCTTATGGCGTCCCTGATGTTCACTAGAGTGAGGATTTATAAGCCTTCCCACTGGGAAGAGGGGAAACCACACACATTTGTCCACAGCTAGTTTCTTCCTGGTGTGTAACACTTTAAAATGAATTCTGTTCAGTCTGTTCCTCAATTTCTCCTCTTTTAATGAAAATATTGGCTATGAGGATGGAGCAAGTGAACCCAAACCACATCCAGGAAAAAGACAGCCACAATGTGCCACTTCAGTCACTCATCCAGCAGCTCTGTTTTCCTTCTGTGTGCTAGGCTTTGTGTGGGTTGCAATAACTCTGGCTACAGATACTGTCAAAGTAGCAACTAGAACAGCTTTTCTCAAACCATGGATCATAACCCTCCTTTGGGGGTTGCATATTAGATATCTTGCATATTAGATGTTTTCATTTAAGATTCATAACAGTAGTAAATTATAGTTAGGAAGTAGCAATGAAATCATTTTACATTGGGGGTCGCCACAACATGGGGAAGTATCAAAGCATTAGGAAGGTTAAGAACTACTGCCCTAGAATCTAGTATAAATAAGCAACATCCTAGCAAAATGTATGGGCAGGGAAGAGGAACTCAGACTGGACAAATGGAAATATTCCAGGGAGATGACACTTGAAAAGAGGAACAAGAAAAGACAGGGAACAGCAGGATGTAATTAATGGTGACCTATTAAGACTTCTTCATGGTGACTAAGAAAAAAAAATAGTGTCAGATAAGATGTGATATTTCTGCTCAATACTGTTCAGTGGGAGAGGCAAAATAAAGATGCAGATTTCAAAAAGGAAACCAAGCATTTGTATATGATGTAATCATGGCAGATGATTAAAGAGTTTACATTTTATAATTGTAGCTCCTAAGTGACTTCACCAATATTTCTATATACAAAAATTAGCATAGAAAGCTGAATTTTCTATGTTTTGGCATCAAACTCTTAGATCTTTTAAGAAGTTTTAAAGCAGTCTCATTGATGACAGGATAAAAGCATCAGGTACCTAGCCAGAAATCTAACCAGAGATGCCCAAGAGCTAAAGAGGAACAAATATATGCAAACTGTAGCAACATTAAAGAAGACTTCAGTGTACAAATAGAACTACTTTGTTTAAGTGGTTGAAGATGCAATATTATGTCATTTCTTCTCAAGTCAATATAGACATTCATTGGGATCCCAGTGCCCTGGGATTATTTTCAACTTGACACAACTCAGAGTCACCTGGGAAGAGAGAGTTTCAGCTGAGGAATTGTCTAAATCAGATTGGTCTATGGCCATGTCTTTGGAGCATCTTCTTGATTGCCAATTGATGTAAGAGGGCCCAGTCCACTGTGGGTGGTTTCCTCCCTAGGTAGGTGGGCCTGTGTTACATAAGAAAGCTGGTTGAGCAGGAGCTAGTAAGTGAGCCAGTAGCATTCCTTTACAGTTTTTGCTTTAGTTCCTGCAGACTGGAAGTATAAGCCATATAAACCCTTTCCTTCCCAAGTTTCTTTTTGTTAGAATGGTTTTTTGTTTTGTTTTGTTTTGTTTTTGTTTTTGTTTTTTTATCACAGCAACCAAATGAAAGTAGAACAGCCAGGAAAATTGCAACTGATTTTTGTTGTTGTTATTGTTCTGGCAACTTACTAAACTGACTGTAAATTTCTAAGACAACATGAAACAACAACAAAACAAGAGTAGATAAACGCTCTTGAAAGACATCACAGTAGGATAAAACTTGCTACTAAGTCAATGGTCATTAGTGGAAAATACCATTATGAAACCAAAATGAAGTGAGTCTAGTCACACAACAACAACAAATGATCATAGGAAAGAAATTGTTGATGGAAACAGATAGGCTGTTGCACAGTTCTCCTATGGAGGCCTGAATAAATGTATGTTCACCTCAGATAGGGCACAGATAATGGGGCAATGAAATGAATCCACCTAAGTTTAGCTTGGTGAATCTCATAAACTGAATAACTGAACGTCCTTCCCTAACCTGCTAGTACCTCAACTGTCCGTTCTACCTCATCAATTCCTTTTGCTTATATAGCACAGAGGAGACTTGTGAACATACTGAGTCTGTGAGCCTACTTCCTCTCTATAGGATGGAATAACTATCTAATGGCGGCAAAAACTGGGTTAATACTCTTTGAGAAAATGGACATGTATGTGCACTATCATGTGAGACTCATTTCTTCTGACACTTTAAGAGACTAAGAGTGGTGTTGTTGAAGTAGGAGGTAGGTGTGAATTAAAAGTTGATGAGATTTTCACTTGCTGCTCTCTATGTGGTCAATGAAGTGAGAGGAAAAACTGATAACTAATAAGAAGGTTAATAGAAAAAATAATGTATTATGCCTTGGGTGAAGGACCCTGGAATGTTCATTCAGAACCTGAAGTCGAAAGAAGCTCCCTAACTGAGAAAGGCGTTTTCTGAGCATCAGAGAGCACCACTGCATTTGAAGGTGTTGATCTGTAGCCTGGCACTTCTGTTTGAAGATTAGTATCTATCTAATAATAAGGATTAATACAAGAGTAAGACTATGGCATGTCTTATGTTCTTATTTAAGATAGGGTCTTTTAAAAAATAAACATTTCTTTAATTTCTTCCATAATTTATTATTTTATGCATATGGGTGTTTTGCCTGCATGTTGTCTGTGCACCATGTACAGGCAGTATCTGTGGAGGGTAGACGAGTGTGTAGGGTCTCCTAGAATTGAAGTTACAGATGACTGTGAGCCACCATGTGCTTGCTGGGACTCGAACCCTGTCCTCTGGAAGAGCAGCTCTTAGCAAGCTGAGCCATCTCTCTAGCTCCCTTAAGATGGGGTCTTGCTGTGTCATACACACTGGCCTCAAACTAGTAGGCCCAAACGATCTTCCCCTTCAGTCTTGTGTTGTTGGAACTATAGGTAGATGCTGTAATGACTGGCTGCCGTTCATAGCATTTTATCACCCCTCACAAGAGTCCATGAAGTAAGTCCTAGTAGTATCATTTCACTAGAGCAAAGAAGTGTACCATGACCACAGTCACACAACTAGTAAACAGTGGAACTGGAATTCCATCCTAGGCACACTAGACCCACAGGTCACATTGTGAAACACTCTGCTGGGCTGTATAAGGGAGTAAGCAGGAAAGTAACTTAAAATTTCGTTTGAGGAATTCACCCTTTGGTGAACACTATAAGTGGGTTAATGAATAATGCTGATTTCCTTCCTTCCTCCCTCCCTCCCTCCCACCCTCCCCCTCCCTCTCTTCCTTCCTTCCTTCCTTCCTTCCTCCCTCCCTCCCCCTCTCTTTCTTTCTTTCTTTCTTTCTTTCTTTCTTTCTTTCTTTCTTTCTTTCTTTCTTTCTCTCTTTCATATTGACAAGTGACATCAGAGAATGGGAGGTTTTTGTAATTTTTTTGCTTCTGTATGTATTTATTCAGGTTGAGATCATGAGATCAATCAATTAAGAATTGAATACCCAGAAAAGAGAACAGTGTTTTGATGCTCACACTCATAAGATTTGTACCTCTCTACTTAACCTTGACTAGGGCTATGACTTTAGAAATGAAGCTATAAGCTCTCTATGTGTTCATCCATGTGTCAAAGACTTAGCAAAGTCTAACTCCTTTGAGCATGAGATGATTTCCCACCTCTGGAGGGAATTAAGTGATGCAATTACAAAGTATCTTAAAATAAAGGGTGTTCTGAGCACCCCCAGTTCTCAGTATTTTCATGGCTTAGAGATATAACTAAGAACATATAGAAATAAAGTATCTCTGAATTTCAAATTTTAAGGAAAATCATTATGGTTTCAATGGAAAGGAGTTTTCAGAAAAAAATTAAATAAAAATATATTAAAAATCCAAGTACACATAACTTAGACATGATTTTTCCCTGAATATATTTATAGGTCCAATAAGAAAAATGTCACTTCTGTTTAATGTTATGAAAATATAAATTTGTTCTAATTAAATTGTCTTTATTCTAAAAGACACCCTTTTATTTAAGCAGTAGCTATGTTTTCTAATAGGTCAGCTTACAAAACATTTTAAATCTCAAGGTAGCTTCAAATTAAGGGATTCTAGCTCATTGAGTTGAGGAATGAATCACCATGGGCTCTCTGGATCACATAAAGACCAGATACAGTCCAACAAGGATAAACTTCTGTTCATTTTATATGCCATGAAGATGCTGTGCCTTTGGGCCACCTCAATGCCTGTGTTCTCTTTTGACACTTTGGGAAGGAATGAGGGTGGTGTAGTGCTACAGAAGGAGTGATTAGGAGATTATCTGTCTTCTAAAATGCTCATGCAGAAGCTTTCAATTCTCTACCCCAAGGATACCCTTGCCATTTCTTGTGAAATAGAGGTCAGTAACTTAGTGTGAGTAGTTGGGACTGTACTCTAAGAAATGGTGACAAAAAACCTCAATTGTGCATGTGCCTTTCTTTCCAAAACAGGCACCTTTACCTTAATTCAGCAGCATTCAGCTGCCGGGTTCTTCTTCCTCCTTTTAGTACCTGAACCCGTTTATATTCTTGGAGTTTACTGAGGACCCTAAAGAATTTTGTGCCTGTGGATTAACTCTAAATACTACATTAGAAATGAAAATGGAGGAGTGGAGGATTCAGCTCACCATAGAGCTTGTTGCTTAGCATGGATGAGACCCTGGATTTGGTTCCCACCTAATACCTAAAAAATGAAAGGAAATGAAAATTGAGACAACTAAACGCACTAAAGACAGAAATCATGAGCGTATTTCATGTTAACGTCCCCAGCCCATCTTTTAATTTAATTTATTTCTGATACTAGAGAGTGAGCCCAGGGTCTCTTATGCACCTATATTCCTTGCCCAACACCTTAACATTACAATAAAAGTAGCACTGACTTTGGTTGCAATATTGCATATTCTCCATATTCTCTCTCTCTCTCTCTCTCTCTCTCTCTCTCTCTCTCTCTCTCTCTCTCTTTTCCCTCTTCTCCCTCCCTCCCTCCCTCCCTCCCTCCCTCCCTCCCTCCCTCCCTCCCCCCTGCTCTAAATAGAGTATCACTATATATCCTTGGTTGAACTCCCACTCATGGCAATCCTCCTGCCTTAGTCTCCCAAGTGGTAAGATTGCAAGTGTGCACCATTATGCCTGGGTCAAAATATCCATCTTTAAATTGCCTATTTGTTCCCAATTATGATGGAGTAAATAAAGTATAAAACCTGGAAAGTGAATTTTATTTGCCCTAGCTTTTAATACCTGCCTTGGAAAAAAATTGTGAAATGTATAAAAATCTTAGCTCAGTTTTGATCACTGTATTTTCTTAGTTTACTGCTTCTTGCTCTTGACTATAGTAGAAGGGATTAATTTTTATTTTCTATATAGCAGTGATATTGTGTGCAACCATTTCCTGTGCTTTATGTCAACTTTATTACATTCTTGACTATGTTAGAAGAGAACAAACAAAGGTTTCTTGCTCCTCATTTGTAAAAGAACCACAATTCCTTACTATTATGGTAATCTCTTTATTACTTTGAATGTTTTCTTGGCATTTGATTAAATATATAATCAGATTTCCTGATGTTTCTGGGGTACTTTTGATCCTATCTTAATTGTCTCAGTCTCCTTTGACAGCTACTTTGATGTTTGCCTTCTGCCAATCAGATCCTAAATATAGGGCAATTTAAATAAATGTTTCAGAATACTTTATATACTTGCACATTCTTTCCCTCCCTCTCTCCCCCACTTCCTCCTCTTCTCTATTTTTTCTTTCTTTCCTTTTTTTTTGAGAGAAGGTCTCACTGTATAGTCTAGGCTGGCCTGAAACTCACTGAAGTCCTTGTTTCTCAGGTTCTTGAGTGTTGGGATTATGAGCTTAAACAAATAATGGCTATGTCTGGATTCATTCTCTCATTTTACAAAAGCAAAAAATGAGTGATGTTAGTAATGACCACTATGATGGTTTGAATAGGAATGGCCTCCATAGGCTCATCTATCTGAAAGCTTAGTCATCAGAAAGTGGCACTATTTGAGAAGGATTAGGGGCTGTGGCTTTGTTGGAGTAGGTGTGGCCTTGTTGGAGGAAGTATGTCACTGGAGATGGGCTTTGAGGTTCCAAAAGCCCAAACTAGGACCAGTGTCCTTCTCTTCCTGCTGCTTGTGTATCAAAATGTAGAACTCTGAGCTACTTTCCCAGCACCATGCCTGCCCACATGCCTCCATGCTCATTGCTATGATGATAATTGTTTAAATCTCAGAAACTATAAGCAAGCACCAATAAAATGCTTTCTTTTATAAGAGTTGTCATGGCCATGATGTCTCTTCACAGCACAATCACATTTCATATTAGAGTCACATGAAAAAGTATAGTCAAAGACTATTGGGAAAAGTGCTTACCTTGCAAGCATGAAAACCTGAATTTGAACCTTAGAAATCACGTTTGTTTGTTTTTTGTTTTTAAAGCAGGCATGCTGGCTTAATACTTGCAATCCTAGTGCTGGGGCAGTTTGGGGACATGCAGATCCCTGGCCTGCCAGTCTAGCCTACTTAGTGAGCTCCAGGCTGGTGAGAGACCCTGATTCCAAAAACATGGTGAGTGATTCCCAAGGAACAACACTTGAAGTTGATCTTTTGGCCTCTGCATATGTGCATAGACATATTCTCTCTCTCTGTCTCTCTCTCTCATAGGGATACATACACATGTACACAAAGGAAAGTGTAGTCAATTAAGAAAAATTCAGCCTCTCTCACGTTAGATTTATATAGGTAGAGTGTAGATTTGTAGGCAGATATTATTAATACAAAGATTTTCGAACTGTGTGCTTTATAAGACATTCTCAGGGATACATCATAATTGTGACATGTTGTTTGTCACACTGCCTGATATTATCGTTATATTCTTAGTGTAGTTTTGGAATATTCTTGATACATTACACTTATTATGTATCAGTAGCAAGGTATGAATATGATTAATGTTTATTATATGCATGTATGAAATTCTCAAGCAATGAATAAAATGTTATATTAAAAATGAGTTGAATGGTTGTAGAGACAGGTGGATCACTGGCACTTGCTGGTGGCACCATCAGGTTTAGTGAGAGACCCTGTCTCAAGGGACTAAGTCAGGGAGACACAGAACCATCATCCTTTGACTTCTGCAGGCATGTGCACCCGCATACACGTGTATACATGTACACACACACACATAAAAAAGAATGGTTTCTTGTTGGAATATAGTTGAAAGGATTTAGAATAAAATAATTTTAATGTCCACTTTTTCCATGCATTATGTACCCTCCACATGTCTGTCCATCTCTCTCAGTTTCATCTATGTAGCACAGGCTGGTGTTGAACTTGTGATCCTTCTGCCTCAGTTTCCCAGGGGCTGGGTGTACAACCAACCATGTGCTACTGTACCAACTTTCTACTTAAGCTCTCCATACAAAGCAGATTTATAAAGATATAATTTACATACTGGATAAGCCACCCATTTAAAGCTTATAATTCAATGGGGTTTTTGTATATTAAAAGTGAATACACCTCAGTCATGGTTAATTTTAGAACATCTTATCACTGGGAAAACACCCCTGTAGTGATTAGCAGTCTCTCTCTATTCCCTGTGAGTCAAGGTTACTCAGTTCATGCCAATAAGTAATTCACTCTCAGTCCACATGGATATACCTATTTTGGATGTTGCATATGAATGAAGTAATGAAACTTGTGACATGAAACATGCCATGCCATTAGCTAGTGTCAAGTTTTCAGGGTTCATACTTGTTGTAGATGTATCCTCATTTCATTTTTTTGAATTGCTGAGTAATATTTCATTGCGCCAGTTTGCCATATCTCACACCTTTATCAAGTAGCAGACATCGTCATATACACACTATTTCAAGTCCCCCCCGATGCTATCTTTCTTCTCCAGCATTGTCCCACTGAGCTCTAAAACTCCATTTCCGTATCCTTCTTGGCAACATAGTTATTTGCATAGATTCATTAAGACTTTGCTTTGGTTTAGAGATCCACAACTGCTTAAAATTCAGAGACTACGGCATTCTCAGGTACTCAGCCCCAACTGATGATATATTTGCTGTGAAACCCCTACACCTAAGGGCCAGGGGAAATGTATGAAGAGGGAGTGGAAAGATTACACAACATAGATTCCCAGGACATGTTGCCAGAAAGTGCCCCCTAGGCATGACAGTGAAAATGTATCCATGAAAATTTTCAACAATATGGTTTCCTGAACCATAATGTCAATACAGTTCACATGCCAAGATGGACAAGGCATGGTCCCACCCCTAGATGAAGATCTATAGGTCATTGCCAATCCCAAGTAGCCAGCCCTGGACATATGTATGTATGAGGCAAGCTGAATGGAGTCAGTAGTCTGTATGTGCGTGTGTACACACACACACACACACACACACACACACACACACACACACACACACACACACACAGACACCAATAGTAATTAAAGAAGACCATGAAATTGGGACGCAGGGCATGGGAATAGTTTGAAGGGGGAAGGGGATATGAGAGTGATGGAGGTACAGTCCTTATATATGAAGTTTTCAAAAAGAAAGGAAAAGAAAAGAAAAGAAAAGGGATCTGTCTGTCTTTAATAATGGTAATATACTTAGAAGAAGAAGCAGTTATATTACCAAGATCTTGCCTGGGCTGTTCTGTTTGAGTACACTCATAAAACTCAGATTGGCTTTACTTTTGAAGCTAAGATCCCACAAGTTCTTCTGAGAGACTTCAAGTGGTGCTAACAGGGACCTCAACAGAACAGGAACCTTGGTACATTTGTGGGTAGGCATTCTGAGAAGAATATATACACAGTGCAAGTGAAATTTGGTGCATTGTTTCTGAAGCTTGGTTTTCCTAGCCTCAAAATAACAGGACATAGAAGCTTTGAAATCTGAGTTTCCTTGTGTGAACCTCAACCACTTTAGGTGTCCCTAGCTGTTAAAAAATACTCGCTGTACCTATGCACATAATTAGGCCAAAGCTAATGAGGCCAGCCTTATTTTGTGATCATGAATGTCCTTAGAGATGATGCTGATCTCTAAGTGATAGGAAAAGAGAGTAAAAATAAATACAAATGTTAGACTTTGATATGTGCAAAAGGAATTACTGAATATTCACTCAGTATGGTACTGGGGGTCTCTCAGGGTTATTAATCAGGGGAAAAACCTTTGCGTTTCCCTAAGATGCTCTGTGATCCTGAAGAGACACAAGTTAATTAGAAAACTGACATCATTTCTTTCTTGCCTAAAGAAGTACAAGACAGTTGTGTCTGGTGGAATGGAATTCATTATTACCAAACAACTAGACTTATTTTTGAAAATTTATATATATTGTTTTCTCCTGTGAACTAATCATGACATCCACCCTGGTTCCCAGTTTGTTGATGAGTTAAAGAAAACATACATTTCATGTTTTTCTTTCTAAAATATTATCCCTTAACCTCCTGTAAGAAGTTACAATTATTTCTACCCACACCTGTGAGACAACAGCCTAGTACTCTAGTTCATCTCTTTATCCATACATCCTTACTTTTTACGTAGCAGTTAGCACCACCATACTGTATAGGCTGTTGTCAGAGTGCTAACAGCACTAAGTTCTTCTTTATGTGTTTCTAAGGAAAGAATAAAAGCAGAGGGTACATGAAAGGTAAGAAGAAACCCTAATGGAATAGTTTACCCTGAGGAAAGCCAACTAGAAGTAAATTCCTGCCAAGCATGCCAAGAGATTTGGTGCCAAGAGGTCTGGGCTCTAGACCCACATGTCTAACCACCTGAGTAGCTTTTGTAACCGTTCTAGACTCCTCAAAGAAGAAGACTATCTTCTAGGGTTGGTACCAAGATAAGATGAAACCTGTCTTGAAGGTGACAGAGCACAGTGGTCAACAGAGTGTCATTGGCATAAAAATCGTTTTCATGCCTTCCTTACCCACAAAAAGGTCATGCCAGCACTCCTTTGGCAAAGGAAGTTAGCAAGAGAAAAATAAAAGTTTATCCAACAACACTTAGAATGACCCAGAAGCCTTCAAAAATGGAGACCAGATGATCCAGAGACTACTGTGTTTTTGTGCTGAGTTTCATGACAAAAGTGGAGAGTTGTGGAGAATCCAATTGAACAGAAAGTGTATGGCCTAGAACAAATAAACTGGTGGGGTAGAGGTAAAGAAAGAAAATACAGCAAGGCTTGTTTGCTCAGATTCTATTCAGTCTTTCTGTGTATTATTTCTTCCCCCAAGTACAGGGTAGGACCATTCTGGAATAATCATTCTAGGAGAGATAGGGTAGAGAATAATCCTTACCAGTTTTATGGCTTGCTTTGAGGGAGAAGGTGTAAGAAACAAAATCTGATGACTCATTTGCAAAAATAAAAGTATCTTGAATCATCTTAGGTCCAATTAGAGATGAGCAGAAAATAGTGGACTCCTGTGGGCAAGCTCACTAAGATAGTATCCCTACCCAAACTCTTCTAGTCTAGCTATGCCTCCGTCCCCCAAACCTGAAAGTTAGAAGAGAAAATTACTAACAGCCAAGCTTGCCTAACAACCTGAAGATTTGACAAGGTTTTGGGCTTGATGACTTTAAAAATAAATAAGATATAAAGTGAGATGACCCCACTCATGGTTGTTGAAAAATAGACAAATGTAAGCAGCAGAGTGAAAGATAAGACTTAGATGATATGTAAGATTATGTGCCCTAGATCCCTCAGCATCCTAGCTAGTTTTTCTATTATTGTGATAAAATATCATGTCCATATGCAACTTGGGGAGGAAAGGATTTATTTCATCTTACACTTCCAGGTAACAGTCCATTGTCAGGGAAGTCAAGGCAGGATTCTGGAGACAGGAACTTATACAGAAGCCATAGAAGAGTGCTGCTTACTAGATTGCTCTTCATGGCTTGCTCAGCATAGGGGTGGGACTGCTCACATACAACTGGGCACTTCCACATCCAATCATTAATTTTTAAAAATGCACCACAGGCATGGCCACATGTCAATCTGGTAGGGGCAGTTTCTCAACTGATGGTTCTCTCTTCCCAGATGGCCCTAGCTTGTGTCAAGTTGACATAAGAACTGTCTCACTCTGCCAATGAGGAAATGGGGGAAGGGAGTTGTGCTAGGATGACAAAAACTGTTCTCTGTGCTTAATCAGCATGTCTGCCATGCTGGGCAGGCACTCAGCTATGCAAAGTTGTGAAATCAACCTCCTTAGTTTCCCAATTTGTATATATATGTCTCCAGTCCTCTTACTGTGAAATGAGGACCCACATTTATCACAGAAGAGTTATAGTTCCTATGAAATGCTCTAGGTGAAAGAGAAGAGATAGGAGGATGGCAGAAGTAAGAAGTTGCTTCTGAGGCCTTCCCAATGTCCCCTAGTGTAGTTGAAATTTTCTTTGGACCAGCAATCAGCTCCCAAATAATGACATGGAGACTTCTTATTAATTATGAAAGCTCAACTTTAAGATTATGCTTGTCGCACTAGCTCTTATAACTTAATTTAACTTGTTTCTATTCATCTATGATGTACCCTGGGGCTTTTTACCTTTCATTCTGCATGTCCTTCTTTCCTGCTTCCTCTGTGTCTGGATGACTGGCTGGCTAGTCCCTGGCATCTTCCTGGCCTTTCCCTCTCTTCCTCTGTTTCTCTTGTCCTCCTCCTCCTTACTCTCTCTGCCTTAAAGTCCCAACTATACCTCCTGCCTAGCTGTTTAGCTTTTTATTAGACCAATCAGTTGCCTTAGGCAGGCAAGGCAAAACAAATGCAACACATCTTTACATAGTTAGAATAATATTCCACAACACTCCAGTGCAAAGTAGTGAGCAGACCAAGATGCCATTGAGAGTGTGTACTACGTAACTGTCAGCCCTTCTCCTCCTTTTCTTCCCCTTCTTCCTCTCTCTTCCTCCTGTCTGCCCCTGCTCCATCTCCTCCTCTGGCAGGATCCATACCACTAAAACTGTAGTGTCAACTTTGGAATCTTGCTTAGTATTCATTCCTAAGCCTCTCTCTCAAATACTCTACATGGTCATCTGGACAGTGTGCAGATAGATACCTGTGTTTTCAATAGGCATGCCAGCAGGTTCTGATGGAACTAATTTTCAGATTATGCTGAGGAAGAGTCTACAAGACATTTACAAATTACCTTCAGTGATGAAACCCATAATTTTGTGCAATGAATATACACTAATAAAATTGTTAGGTATGAGCATCTTTATATCATCTTTTCACCTCGAATTTTCTTAGCAGGAATAACAATTCACCCAGCCTCCTAAAGTGGACATAGAATCCAGAGAGCAAGGGTGGGAAATCATAGGAAAAGGAAATGGATGGGCTGCTTTATAAAGTTAAAAGGAAGCATGAAACACTGAATTGGATTAAACACATATACATTTAAATGATGGCACCATACTGACACATAATTCCTCAGAATAGGAAAGAAATGTGAAAGCAGACACCTGATTCCAAAGTGAGCAACACTAAGTTGGTTCCTGGAAGTATGGTGCCACAAACAGCAGCATCAGTCATCGCCTGGGAACTTGTTAGAAATGCAGACTTTGTGGCTGTACCTCAGGTCTACCAACCCAGAGCTGCATTTTAACAAGATGTGTAGGTGACTCAGATGCACTTTAAAGGTTGAGCAGCAGTGATATAGAACATAGACCAACATACATAAATCAGTGAGACAACAATTAAGTATGGGCTGGGTGATGCGTATTGATGAATGGCTCTCAGCTGATGGATGCTAGGCCAGTCACATTAAAATTGCATGAGAAGCTTAAAATGCAGCCCCAGACCTGGAAATTCTGAATTTCAAGTGGAGCCTAGGGAAAAAATGATTTGAAAGGAACATCCTGGGTAATGTAATTACAGTTCACAACCAAGTTTGGGAGCAGAGTATGAGAAGGGAGAGTTCTAGACAGAGACAGGATGGAACAGAGGAGTGGACTTTGAACTGAGCCTTTGAAGAGAAGCGTTCAACTTTTTGCAGAGAGTGAGGTCAGGGTGGGGGAGAATATAAGACAGTGTTATTGAAACTTCCTCCAGAAGCAAAAGCTTGAACTGAAGGAACTATTATTCCGTGGGGAGTTTCTGCTGGATATTATGACTCATAGTGTCTTGGGGGCCAATGTCCTATTTGATTCATGTTCAGAAACGTTTTACATGGCTAGTACATTTCTCTCCTCAATTCCCACTTGGGATTAATACATATGGTCTTTTGTCACATATAAAAACAATTTCAGACTCTTGCTCTATATCAAGCAGAAATAAATAATCTAAGCTTGGAATGATTTCAGGAAAAATGGAAATGATTTCTGTGCATTGGCAGGATACTTGACTGGTTCATTGGAGTGGAATGGGTAATGGGGGTGATTATAATTTGAAATTGTGAAATACTGTACAAGTGCCAGGTCATGGCGTGGGTCCCTCTGTCCCCTCCATAGTTCATATTCCTCTTGCCTCTCTCATCCCCCCTTTAATCTAACTGTACGAACAACCTTGACATTCACCATGGATCTTCTCGACCCTTAATCAGATTCGATATTTCCCCTTCAAAGTTTCTTTCTGGTTAACTCTATTTTAGCTACATATGCAGTGTCACACTTGATAGCATCATATTATCAGTTGTCTGTTTCCATGTAGGCTCTCTCTATTAAACCTGGAGCTATTTGGGGCAAGCATTGATTTCTTGTTCAAATTTGTATATCTAGTGATGAGAGTTCACTTCTCATACACTGGTGCAGTGGGGCTAAAAATAGTTTTCCTCTCTACCCTTCTGAGTTCTTAGTTGAGATATGTGTAAGAAAATACAGGTTAACAAGAGAAAACCAGGAAGCAGTTTAGCATCATGTATGCCTTATGCAAATGGGTGATATCTAGGGAAAGTAAGATCCAAAGAGTAGCCTTAAATACCATCTTTAATCAATGCAAACAATGAAGAGTGTTGAGCACACCAGTATTGGAGAGTAGACTAGGGAAAACAAGGTTGAACAAGGGTAAGGTTTCTTTAGAGAAAGTTAATATAAAGACCTAAAAGGAACCTGAAACCCTTAGAAATAAGTTAGGTTGGGGGAGGGGCGGTGAAAGGCGGGAGGAAAGTGGAGAGAAGAAAGAAGGAGAGATAACCAGAGGAGGAAGAAAAAGAAAAGAGAGACAAAGAGAGAGAAGAAGGGGAGAGAGAGATGAAGAGAGAGAGAAAGACATAGAGATAGAAGGTAGGTTATGGGATGGCAAGCTTGGAGGAAAGGATGATGCTCCCCATGAATGGTTTTCTATCTCACTGGTTATGGCTGCTGTCCACCGCATGTGAGAAACATTCCCTGGGGTTCTCTTGAAGGAGTCCAGCCCCAATCATAGAGACACTTGGGCTAGTGAGTAGACTGGGAGCCAGGATTTCTTGAATCCACATGCTGTCAAAGTGGTACACACTCTACAATGCCTGGTGTCTGTGCTGGGGAGGCTAGAAGAAATGGCTACTCGGTACAAGTTAGTCACCAGCTAGAGGCCTAGAATTTTCCAGTGTATGTCAGTATAGCCATGCCATGAATGTCACTGACCTGGACAGTCTGTGTGATAGGATCACTAAGTGATGACACATTCATTCTCAGCACACAGAGGGGCCCAGGGTACAACTAGATGTCCCTATATACATGCACCATACAGCAGAAGAAAACAAAGTGAACTTGAATTGGTGGGGCCAAGAGAAGAAGTCCATTTTCCCTTCCATATCCCTCTGCTGGAAATGTGTACCTGCACAGGGTACAGGGGTTAAAGGGGCTAGTCTATTACTGCAGAGTGAATGTATGGGTACTGCAGGGAGACTTTGGAGTGATGCCTTGCTAATGGGCATGAACTTCAATTTCCAATCAATGCCTTTGAGCTGCTATCCTCCTAAGGAAAGAGCACGCCCCTAAAGCCGTCGCCTCCTCAGACTGAAGCCTGCAGTGTGGAGTAGTCACGAACCTTGTGTGACGCAGCTGAGGTCATTGGAGTGACAGCCAACTTAAGAACTTCTGAGTTGAAATCAATTTTGATTGTAGTAAGTTATTGCGACTCTTGAAGCTATTTATCATACAGAGAAGCATGACAACCACATCCTGTTTTCCTCTGTATTCCCCGTGCTTGGGTCTAAATCATAAAAGAAACACAATTCATCTCTTTAATTGAATCACCATTCAAACGTTGGGCCCATTTTCTGATTTGCCTGAAGGTTTAGGGCACACAATGGGCTACAGACTGAGTCACGATTTCAGGTACACAGCAGAGAAAGAATAACAGCATGGAAAATTGGAGGAGAGTTCAAGTCTTATTAAAAACAAAAACAAATGAAAAAACAACCCAAAACCACTTTAATGAAAAACCCAAACTGAGGGATTGCTTTCGTGGCTTTTTGAATTGCATAACTCATTCCGAGTGGATGCAGCTAGGTCATTAGGTCTGGCTTCATCATCTAAATTGGTTACTTTTTGATGTGGCTTTGGGGGAGCAAGGTGAAAAGCAATCAGAGAACAATTGCTTTGCATACGTGCCTTGATACTGCTCAAAGGATCAACGTATGGGTGAGGAGAGAAAACAGATAATCCAAACATGGCCTTTACTTGTATGGCTGCGCCTGGCAAAAGTTAATTTCATGTTCTAATCTTTTTCTCTAGCTTAGGGTCAGAACACAATCTCACACCTTCATATACAAACAGTGAAGAACTATTGTGCCTATATATGCCACTTTTGCTATGCCAAGACCCATCAACTGCCATTAATACAGATTCTTTGGTGAGTTGACATTCTTCTTGAGGGGTGGGTTGGGGGGAGGAAGCTATGAATTCCTTTCAAGGGCACTGGCTGGAAACCTTGGCATGGTATTTTGTGTGATTGCTGCTTTGATCCCAGCTGCTGGCCCTGGCCATCAAGGCACTCGAGACCTTGGCCTTGCTTTTTATGTGCACAGAGTAGCGCTGTCCTTTAATTTAAGACACAGTTTGTGCCTGGAGAGCTCGTTAGCAGTGCCACACTTCAAACAAGTGGCCGTGTCTGTTGTTACTGTGGACTTGGTGCTGCTGCTGCCGCCGCTGCTCTTTGGCAAGCCATCAACACTCAGAGCTTTTGATTTAGTGGTTTTCCCCTAATAACAAAATTTTCTAATTAAATACGCTATAAAATCTTCTTCTCTTAGTAATGTCATTTTTGTTCCCTGCCTCCTTCCAAGGACATTCATTAAAATGCTTTCCAAAGTGAATGGGTGAAGTATTGTGGTATTATGTTAGGCCCACAACCTCCCTGTACTGTATAGGTTTAAAGTTTCTGTGTGTGTGTGTGTGTGTGTGTGTGTGTGTGTGTGTGTGTTAGTGCAACTCCATGTGTGTGGAAGTTTACATGTACATGTGTCAGCACATATAGGGAGGCCAGAGGACAAGCTCAGATGTCATTCCTTGGACATTGTCCACTTTGGTTTTTTTTGATACAAGGTCTGTCACTCACCTGGAACTCACTGAGTAGCCTCCCTTGGAGGACCGGGGGGCCCCAGAAATATGCTGGTTTCCACCTCTCCCAGGTCTGAGAGTGCAGGTGTGTGCTATTTCACTTAGCTTTTTAGATGGATGCTGGGGATTTGAACTCAGATCCTCATCCTTGGGCAGGAAGTACTTTATCCACTGAGCTGAATCCCATGCTTTTCTTGCTTAGTACTCATGGAAAGAAGCTAAAAATCAGGTTCCATGTATTTGCTTACTATCCTTTAAAGTTACCTTTCTAAGACAAAAAACAAAAACAAAAACAAAACAAAACAAAAACAAAAAGACCTTTTGGTATCTCTTAAAAATTAAAAAAAATGTATTGTATGTTTGTATATGTGTGTGTATGTATGATTTGTGTGTATGTATGATTTGTGTGGGGGTGAAGCATGCCATGATGCCAATTGTAGAGGTCAGAGGGCAAATTTGTGGAGTCCAACCATTCTTTCCTTCCTCCCTGGGTCCTGGGTATCAAATTCAGATTGCTAGGCTCATATGGCAAATGTCTTTGCTCACTAAGCCATCTTGACAGCCTGATAGGTATCTTTGAATATGGTTTTCTAAAGTAAAAATAATATATTCACTTACAAATGGAAGCTATGGATAGACTATAGACCCAGGTAGAATTTTAAATGTCATTTTCTACAACATTTTCCTGTGACAATTGAGGTTTAAAGAGGTTAAGTGACAAGGTGCTGGTAGATTTAGAACAAGAATTCAGTCACTCTCTTTTCTCTTATGGTTTTCTCTTCACAGTAATGGGAGGGCAGGAGGGAGTCTCAGAGATCATTCTATTCAACCATATTATTTTAGAGATACTCAAGCAACGGTGAGGAAATGTCATCATTTGGCACTCAAGTGTTATTTGTGGCCTTCCAATAAGCACTCATACTTTTCAGTCATAAAATGTGTACCAGGGAATCTAGTCCCAGGGAGACAATGCCAGGGAATCTGTAGTTTTCACCACGAGTCTCCCCAGAAGCAGAGACATCCTAGTGAGTGGGCAGCAGAGCACACTGGGAAATCTCTTCCAACTAAATCATCACCCCACACACACCTGTTTCGAAAACTGTTTTTCCTGGGCTCTGAAAGCTTCCTTCCATCTCTCAGAGTTCTCTAGTAAAAGGCACACAACCTTAGGAAGAAAATCACATTGAGTCACTTAGATGGCATTAGTGCACATTCAAGGTTCTTTTGTTGTCCTTGTGAGACAAGAACTTCCTTGATATTCTTTTGTATGTTACAAAAGGAAAGCACTCAGGAGAAAGAGTCCCAAAATGACCTAGCATTCCTTAAATCATGTTGCCTAAAACACATTTGGGACTGGGCTGGACTTCAAGTCTTGCCACTCTGCAGAGGCAGCAGTTCTGGGCATGCTCAGAAGGAAACATCCCTGAAACTGTTATCTCAAGCATGGGAAGGGTCCTGGGTCTTTTCGTCCAATCTCATTCTGCAGTGGCTGAATGACCCCACATGGGGAAGGGGAAACCATGGAACTGAAAGCTTCAGTGAAGTAGGTACACTCTTAATTTTAATTGTAACCTACCCATTTCACAAGTCCAAGATGTATTTCCCCTTCCTCACTTTAACATTTCTGAAATTCTCTTCTCTCTCTGACTCTCTCTTTCTCTCTGTTTCTATGTCTCTCTGTCTCTGTCTCTTTCTGTCTCTGTCTCTCTATCTCTGTCTCTTTGTCTCTGTCTCTCTCTCATGTGTGTGTATGTGTGCGTGCATGTGTGTGTGTGTGTGTGTGTGTGTGTGTGTGTGTATGTGTGTGTGTGTGCACGCATGCACAAGCACCATGCACTCCACAACATGTTTGTGGAAGTCAAAGGACAGCTTGCAGGAGTTGGTTCTCTCAATACACCATGTAGGTTCTGGGGACTGAACTCAGGTTATGAGGCTTGGCTGCAAGGACCTTTATTTTGGAGTTACGTTGTTGGCTCATGAAGTATTTCTGATAGTTGGGCATGCCCTATACTCATTGGCAATCAAGATGCTCATTGTCATGTAACTTTTGCAAAATGGGCAACAGCTTGATCACCACGTTCATATTCTTACTTCAGTCAATTCACGAGTGTCTGGGCCAAAGGAAACTCCAATTCCTCAAACTCCAAAAGGCAGTCTAAATATCTAGAAATGATCTCAGCCTGGACTATAGGAGGATTTCTGGGGGTTAGATAAAAGTCAGCATTCCTGAGGAACTGGTGAAGCCAGTTTCCATCTGCCAAAGAGACATTTCCCTTACCTCTAGCAGAAGGTAAGGCTACACGTGGTGCCTACCAGCATATCAAAGTGCATGCTAGCCTCCAAGCTTCCTCAGTATCACAAATACCTGTTATGTATTTCAAAGTCCATCCTAGCCCTTTCCCCCTCTCTCCTCTTCTCTAAGCTCCCTCCAAATCACAGGCTTCTACCCTGCCCCCAGCTGTCCATCCTTCTTATAATGCTGCTGTTCTCACTATTCTTGGCTCTTGCTATTCTCACTGTGCTCTCTCTATTCTCTATCTCTGGCTAGTCTCTCTTTTCTCTGTATATTTTCTATTTGTTATCTACAGTGAAAACCTTCCCCTTAACCATACCATGGAGGGGGGTCATGTCCCAAGTTGAATCCTCTTACATACAATGTGCACTGTGTTTGCTATGCCTGCTAGATCGAACTGTCTTCCATGGATTACTCATGCTATGGCATTAAAACACTGAGATTGAGAATGCAAAGGAACAGAGTTTTGCCATTGTAAGAGTGATACTTGTCATTGAAGAGGAGATGACAGTCTTACATTTTCTTCCAGTGTGCTTATCAAGTACTCTAATAGCTCTAGGGGAAAGGTTTCCACAGGCAGATAGAACTCTATCTATTCCCATCTCACCATGCATTTTTCACAATACCTTTGCCCAGAACTCACTGAGGAAAAGCATGCCATCATCAGCATGTTTAGATGGTGGCAACAGCATGGAAGAACATCTAGACAATGCCAGTGCAGCCCTGTGGCACATAGGACAACTCCTCATGGCACATAGGACAAGACCATGTATGTGCTGTAGCCTGACACAGATGTAAAAATAAAATCATGGGTGTATTCACTTTCTTCCTGCTGCTGTGATTTATGTCATAATCAAGAGCAACTTGGGGAGACAAGGGTTTATTTTGGTTACACTTCCATATCACGGTCCATCATTGAGGGTAAGCCAAGGCAGGAAGCAGAAAATAGGAACTGAAGCAGAGACCATGGAGGAATGCTGCTTATTGGCTTATTCCTTGTGGCTTGCTCAGCTTGTTTCTTATAAAACCTAGAACCACGTGCCCAAGGATGGAACAGTGTATGATGGGCTGGGATCTCCCACATCAGTTATTAAACAATCAAGAAAATGCTTCACAGACTTGCCCATAGGGCAATCTGAGGGAAGCAATTTTTCAGTTGAGGTTCTCTCTTCCCAGGTGACTCTAGTTTGTGTTAACAAAAACAAACCAGCACAATGGGCATGGACATTAAAATTCTGTGAACAATGACTTAAGGCTTGGACATGGCTAAATGGATAAGAGCACTTGCTATCAAAGTTGGAGGTCCTGAGTTCATAATTTTCAGCACCCAAGCAAAAGATGAGCGTGGCTCTAAGTACCCATAACCCCAGCACTGGAGGAAGGAGATAGGTGATTCCTGGGAGTTTGCTAACCAGCCAAAACAGCTGAGGTTGTTAGCTCTAGGTTCAATGGGAGACCCTGTCTCAAAAATTAAGATGGAGAGCAGTAAAAGAAGAGACCCAGCATGCTCTTCTGGCCTCTAAAGGCATGCACATGCACACCCTCATATGTACATACACTAGACACACACAATTAAAAAATGACTTGAAAGAGTTAGATAATAACTTTGAAGAATCCTTAGCAGATGTATCAATTTATTCTGTTTATAGTTCTGTTTTTGTGTATGTATAGTAGTGAAATTTGTTAAAAACTAAGCCTCATAGCTTCTGATTCTAAAAGTTCTTTTAAAATTATACAAATAGACTTAAAGTAATGAGGAGGAATTATTCCATGATTTAGCTTTAAGTATATTTTTCTCTCTCTCTGTGTCTGTTGGGTATGTGCATGTATGATCCATTTGAGTATACACAGGTGTTTATATAAGTGTGTGTGTGTGTGTGTGTGTGTGTGTGTGTGTGTGCATGTGTGTGTGTGCGTGTGTGTAGGTCAATGTCAAGTGAGTTCCTCCATCTCTCTCCATCTTAATTTTTAACACAAGGTCTCTCACTGAACCTGGACCTCTCCATTTCAGCCATACTCCCTAGCCATAGAGCTCCTGGCTCCCTCCAGGATAGACCTATCTCCTCCCCACAGTGCTGGGATTACAGCCCAGCTTTTATGTGAGTACTGAGAGTTTGAAGTCAGGTCCTCTTGATTTTTCAACAAGTGCTCATACCTACTGACCCATTTCCCAGCCCTTGAAGCAATTATTTTCCTTTCTTGGTGTTTTATATAATGGTGTGTGCTGTAACCGATGATGTCTTAGATTCAACATTAAATTGTGGCAAAGCCCGAAAAACATCTAGGTCGGCTGTCTTCTGACCTCACACTATGTCCCTCACATAGAAGGCCTCAAGTGAACAGAAGAGCATCAAAGAAAGAGGGGGAATAACAGCTACAGATTTCACCTGGATGAATTCTCCTGTAGCAGAAAGGGAAGATATTCCTTGAACAGAATTTTCGAGGAGTTTTGACATTTGTGGTTTGAACTCATTTTTGTTTAACCCTGGTATTTGAATTTCTGCTGAAAACTTTTCAGAGGCATGAGCTTGAATGCTCTTGATTTGCTGTTTAGAGAAGAGGATAATTACGTGCAATGGTTTTTAATCATACCTGCAAAGACTCCATGGGAGGCCAAATACAGTTATGCAGTTAACCTTTTAATTAGCATGGGTGTTTTCAAGCAGTGGTAAATCAGATAAACGGCACAGGGCAGGGTGGTGGAGAAGAAGAAGCTAGTTAGAGGCTATGGGGCCTTAGAGACTATGAGGCACAGGCTGTGGGAGCCTCTCCACTTCAGGTCCTGTCCAAATGCATGAAGCATTAAGCCTAGTTTTGTGAAATTCAAATCCTGGAGTGCTTGGGCTAACACTACATGGAGAGGCAGAAGACAGGGCCTCAGTCCTAGAAATACAAGAAATTGTACTCTCCTTAGATTGAGGGTGCTCCAGAGATAATTGGGCATTTATCTGATGCTCAGTCGGGTTGTTACTGAATATTCTATTTTTTCCAAATGGAAAGAATCACAGGGATTGTGCAGCTACCACTGCCGATCTGCACAGCTTCTCCTTTGGTCTCCTATAACAATCCTGCAAATAATGCACGGTGGTGATGGTTAACCTTCATTGTCAGTTCGCCAGTGTCAGTTTGAGAATTACCTAGGAGGAAAACCTTGCAGATGGTCTGTGGGGGCATTTCCAGAGACATTTATCTGAGGCTTGAAGACCCACCTTGAATGTGGGCAGCACTCCTGGCTTCCCATACTCAACAAGGACAAAGCTATCTGGATACTAGCATCCATTTCTTTGCTTCCTGACTGTGGATACAATGTGACCAGCCACCATGCCTACCCTGCTATGAGAGACTGCACCCTTAAGCTACAAGCAAAATCACCTTTCTCTTCTTAAGTTGTTTTTGTTGGGCATTTTTGTCACAACAATGGGAAAAGGAACCAATGCAAAATGCATTCTTACTCTATTTTTACACGACAATTACTGGGGCTTGGATGTTCTCTTGGTGTCACAGCACAAGTGACAGAACTGAGCTAGAAATTGAAACCCATGTTTACTATTCAAAATGCTTTCATTTGAAATAGATAGGAAGACATGGGAGATGCTATGTTAGGGTATACAGACAAGAACAGTTAAGTGTGGTGTATAACTGGAAAGTTCCAGTTCATTAAAAATTGCTGGGGAAGCCATTCCTTTTATATTTAAATTAAAACAACCATAGAGTGCTTATATTCATAGCACATTGTTTAAAAGTAAAAAGAAAACAGGAAAGTGCGAGGCTTGGGTAGGAGTTGGAGCAACCGGGACTCTCATACATTGCTAGTTGGAATACAAATTGTTAAAAACCACTTTGGAAAATTTTTTGGCAGTGTTACAAAAGCTGGTTATTTGTCTAGTCTTTCGAATTTCAATCCCTGATATATCTCCAACAGAAATGTGCACATGTGCTTCTGAAAAGGACTCACAGAGGAGTGATTGTTCATAAGGTACAAAATTAGAAATAGGCACCAAATAAATATAAGTCAAATGGTAACTGGCTAAGGGAAGTATAAATTTGTGAATGCTTGTCAACAGAATGCTAATTCACTCTTATGTACAACAGAACATAGATAACTTTCATAAATGAGATCTAGAGACAGAAGTCAGATACAAAAGAGTTTGTTCAGTATGGTTCCATTTGGTTCAAAAGTAGGCAAAGCAATGGCTGAAGAGATGCCTTAGTAAATTGCCACACAAGCCTGATGACTTGAATTGGATCCCTAGAACCCACATCGAAGTTCGATGTAGAGCTCACATGACTGCAATTCCTGTACAGCCCTACCAGGAGATGGGAGGCAAAGACAGGAGAATCAACTACAGCTAGTGGGCTAGCCTGGCCAATATAGCAGTGAACAAGAAATCATGTCTCAGACAAGGTAGAAAGTGAAAACCAACACCTAAGGGCTTTTTTCTGACCTCCACAGGTGTACCCTAGGGCACACATATACTTACACACACACACACACACACACACACACACACATACACACACACACACACACACACTAAACAAAGAAATCCACAATCTTAGAATACACAATAGTGATTGATTTTGAAGTAAGGATGAAGGAGTGACAGTTTGTGACAATTCATTGTTGTACAGAGTGAAGACTTAGGCAGTTTCTGATATGAATTTTACAAAACAGAATTTCTCTAAAACCTTTGTGCAAAACAAAATGGATCAAAGAATGCCGTACTCACGTTGGATTGTTCTGTGTTTGGAGAAAGCCTGATGCCTAGCTTAGAGCATATTTTTGGAACTGAGAGAAGACTTGGTCTCTTCTCTAACTTTCATATCCACCAACAGGGTTGTTGACCCATATTAAGCAAAGAAGGATGAGAGTGCAGATGTCTCCAGTGCCCTAGAAGATGGCTTTCTATTGAGAATTCTCTGTTTAGTTCTATAGCCCATTTCTTAATTGGACTGTTGGGCATTTTGATGTCTAATTTCTTGAGTTCTTTATATATTCTGGATATCAGCCCTGTCAGTTGTGGGTTTGGTGAAGACCTTTTCCCATTCTGTAGGCTGTTGCTTTGTCTTAGAGTCCAATTGGTGAGAAAGAGGAGGGATTATATGAGCGAGAATTGTTGAGACCAAGATTGGAAAAGCACAGGGACAAATAGCCAAACTAATGGAAACACATGAACTATGAACCAAAAGCTGAGGAGCCCCCAACTGGATCAGGCCCTCTGGATAAGTGAGACAGTTGATTAGCTTGAACTGTTTGGGAGGTACCCAGGCAATGGGACCCAGACCTGTCCTTAGGGCTTGAGCTGGCTGTTTAGAACCTGGGACTTATGCAGGGACACTTTGCTCAGCCTGGGAGGAGGGGACTCAACCTGCCTGGACTGAATCTACCAGGTTGAGCTGAATCCCCAGGGGAGTCTTGGCCCTGGAGGAGATGGGGATGGGGGGTGGGCTGGGGGGAAGGCGGGGCAGGGGGCGGGGCAGGAGGAAGGAGGACAGGGGAACCCATGGCTGATATGTAAAATTAAATTATAAAATACAAAAAGAAAAAGCTAACATCCACATGTAAGGGAAAAAAAAGAAGTTGGCTTTCTAAAGGGTACCTTTATTGACTTGATGTACTCAAAGAAACTGAGTATTTCAAACAGATTTTTAGTGTGTGTGTGTGTGTATGTGTATGTATATATGTATGTATGTATGTATGTGTGTATGTATGTATGTACTTGTGTGTGGCCAGAAGAAAAAGTTGGGTATCTTGGAGGTGGAGTTACAGGAGGTTGTGAGCAGCCTGATTTGGGTGCTGGGAACCAAACCCAGCTCTGGAAGAGCAGCAAGTGCTCTTAACCACTGAGCCACCCCGTCCAGCCTCTGAAATTGAGGATTTATAATAGAACGTGCCATGAAATGTTGTATATCAATATTCAATAACAAGTTTATATGATTAAAAATTGATTATTAAAAAAGGAAAGACTAGGGACTCAGCTGGTAGAGTCCTTTCCTAGCATGCATGAACTGGGTGTTGGGGGCACATGTCTGTAATCCCATCACTTAGGAGGTGGAGGCAAGAGGATCAGGATTTCAAAGCCATCTTCAGCTACACAAAAGCCTGACTCTTCCTGCCCCAACCATCAGCAGCGGAAAAAAAAATGAAAGAAGGAAACACTAAAACACTACAGAGAATTCCAGGAGTTCTGGGTCCTTCCATGAAGCAAATACATGATTCTATTGTGAATAAGAAGTTGAAATCTTTGAAGGTATTCACAGGCCTTTGCCTTTTCACTCCATCTATTAAATGATGCTTTTCATGACTTTCTCTGTAAAAGGAGCTTCATAATTATGCATGGACCAGTAGTTCAATATAAGGTTAGAAACCTACATCTTCCAATTAATCATGTGTAGGCTTTTCCATCTTATTTCCTTTCACTGGGGCAGATGTTAGGAGCATGGCAAACAGCAATGTATCAATGGTTATTTTTTACATGCTTTACAGAGCTGGAAGAGCTTGCAGTTTGTTTCTGTCTGTGAGGCTGGGCTGTCCTGGAACTCACTATGCAGCCATGTAACCCAGGCTGGCCTAGAACTCATGTTGATCACCTGCCTCCCAAGTGCTAGGATCATAGACTCAAGTCACCACATCCACATCTGGCTCTAAGCTTGTTTCTTGCCCACACTCCCCTCTAGCTCCTTGGAGTCAGAGATCTCCTGGGCCTTAAATGTGGACTGATACATAGAAGATGCATAATAGATATTTTAATAGTAAATTAATAAATAAATGATTAATAGATGAATAAATAATACAGTAATTCCCTCCAATAAATTTAATTTTTTTAGCTGAATGTAAATCTTAGTTTTTCATGATGCTATAGAGTGCACATGTGGAAAAGATATATTCTTTTTTATACACACAAACACACATGTGTGTGTATAAAATGTCTGCTCACAGTGACAAGGGACATGGGGATCACTCATTCCATCAGAGCAGGGAAATTCAGTCAAGAGCATTTGTTTCCATAGCAAGCATCACCAAGAACGGGATTACTGCGGCATGTTTACTGCTGAACTGTTTAAGGGGCAGCTGTAGGTGATTTCAATTCAGGCTTTCAGATCACAACAATCTGCAGTCACTTTGCAGAGAGCAACGGTTTGTTTCAGTGTGTTTCCGTCTTGCACCTGAGCATTGCTTGCTCCACTGCCATTTCCATGTTGCTTCCTTGCCAAGGTCTGTAGTGAGAGCCACCTGGTGTTGGGATCAGAGTTGAATCCAAGGTTGCTGTTCACTCTGAAGGCTGCAGGAGCCTGCTCTGGAGCAGAGCAATGATCTAGGCACTTATTTCCTGCTTGCCTGGGACATAGAAGCTTAATGCAATAAATAACCTGTCATCTCATAATTTCTGTAAGTTAGGAATATGGACAAGGCTTAGCTGGGGCTTTTGGAGCATGGTCTCCACAAGGTCATAAGACAGGGACTACATTTGTCTCAAAGCTTAATGGCTTTGAAGTTCACACTTGGACTGAGGGCCTGAGTTTTTTTCTGGCTGTTGACCAGAAAGCAGCTCTTAATCTCTCACTATGCCTGCATCTCTGTAGGGCCATTTACAACACAGCATCTGCTTCATCAAAGAGATGAACAAGAAGACAAAGCTAGGGCTAGAAATAGAGAGAAATCAAAGTCACAGGGTTTTACAACCTAATCTTTGAAGGCATAATGCATCACTTTTGTCACATATAGTTGTCAGTCACTAGGTCCAGTCCACACTCAAAACAATGGGATTGCACAAGGATATGGCTAGCAGGAAGTGGAGATAGTTGGGAGCCATTTTGGAAACTGCCAACATAGGAGACTTAGATTTCTGGCAAATATGGCAGTCATTAGTGTGGTGATATTTTATTTGTGCTCTAATAAATAAAGCTTGCATGGAGATCAGAGGAAAAAACCACCCACTCTATTAAACATAGAGGTTAGGCAGTGATAGCACATGCCTTTAATCCTAGCATTTGGGAGGCAGAGATTCATCTAGATCTCTGTGAGTTTAAGGCCACACTGGGAACAGAGCCAGGCGTGGTGGCACATGCCTTTAATCTCAATGCTACTTAACCATAGAGGTCTGGAGGTCCGTACAGACAGATAGGAAGTGATGGATCTGGGTGGAAAGAGGAAGTGATATAGCTGGGCAGAGAGAGGAAGTAAGAAGGCAAGGCACAGGAAAGTATATAGGTGTGAGTATACAGAAAGTAGCTCTCTCTTGGGCTGAGGATTTTCTAGCAGTAAGAAATTGTGGCTGTTGCTTGTTCTATCCCTCTGATCTTTCAGCTTTCAGCCCACTATCTGGCTCCAGGATTTTATTAATAAGACCATTCATGTTACGCATTAGTGTTATGATGCTGCCCATGTTATTTTGGTGTTTAGCTTTCAGTTTTCTCATTTGAAAACTGAGGAATTAAACTGAATAGTGAATTGCCATTTTTCATAGGCTGTTAATACTTGTGTTCTACTTCTGGGCTTGATTTGTTGGACATAAGTATAGCCACTAAAAATTCTTCATTGTGTTGATCAACCTTTTTGGCTTCAAAGAATAAAGACTTCCTCAAGGGTCTTACCACAAGGAAAGCAGTCCTCCAAGGCTAACATCAGGTAGTATGAACAAAAGTGGGAGGCAAAAGGTGATGATTAGAATTGGCTCCTGGCAGTCTCTTTGAGGGATCTTTGTTGTGGTGTGTTTTTTGCACTGTGCTGAGGATCAACTCCATTCTCTTCTACCTGCAGACTGGCTCCTCCCTGGCACATAGCCTTTCATTATTCAGTTTTTGCTTTCCTGCTATGTTCATTGGCTGTGCTCTCTCTGAAGCTGGATCCTAGCTCTTAACAGTACTGACCTCATCATATCTTTTTGACATCTCAGGTATTACTTATGGTTCACTGGAAAATCCTAAGTAAACAGATATCCTTATTGCTTCAGGTCCTTAGTTCATGTTGAGATTTCCTTAGTTCATGTCCTTAGTTCATGTCGAGACAGGATCACTATGACTGACTGGACACTCCAAATATGGTGTTTTAGATATCTTATATATAGAGGAACAAATCCAAGAACTACCTCGAATGGATCTAAAGTTCTTCCATTTCCATTTACTAACTATAAGGTCCACATACATAACACCAGCAATATAGAAGATGGATCAGGATTTGAAACAAGCCAGCGCTACACAGAGATACCCTGACTCAACAAAACAAAAACAACAAAAATTCCAAATTCTTCCCTTTCCATTTTTAGCCCTTTCCTTAATTTTTGTGTTTATTCACACACACACACACACACACACACACACACACACACACACACACACACACACAATGGTGCATGCTTATGTAGGGGTCAGAGGACGACTTGCAAGAGTTGGTTCTTCTTTATCATGGATCCCAGGCATTGAACTCAGGTTGTTAGGTTTGGCAGCATGTGCTTTTACCTGCTAAGCCATCTTACCAGCTTTTCCTTCTTTCTTAGTTATTATAAAAAAAAATTACATACAATGAGAGAAAAAACCCTTGTATTCCAGGAGGCTCAGTAAAGAAACTACAAAGTGACTCATCACTCCATGGTATGGTCAAGGAGAGGGGGGAAGGTTTTTATTTTGAATACAAGAGTGAAGGTATTAAAGAGGCATCTGAAAGAGTCCATAATAGAGAGAAAGAAAAACAGGCTGGACATGGCCAGGGCTATCTGGGAGAGAAGCGAGGGAGGGGTGAGAAGAGTAGCTTTAAGGAGGATTATCCTTGCCATCTGGGAAGAGCGAAGCCTGAGAAGATAAGAATGGAGCTAGGATGCTACCACAGACTTTTACATGTATAACAAGTTCTTGTGAATAGGGACTGAGGGAGCCTGGAGGCTGGCAGGAGCTTTGATATGCAACCACAGGCATATGTCAATGGAGCCATATGTCCCTTCTGCCAGAAGGAAAGGAAATGACTCCTTTGGCAGATGGAAACATATTTCACAACTTCCCCAGGGACACTGGTTTTTATCTAACCACCAGACATCTTCCTATAGTCCAGTTTGAGATCATTTCTGGATATTTGGTTGCCTATGAGACCCATCAAATCTATAGTGGGGTGTAAATATATGATGAGTCTGAGACTATAGTAAAGACAGAAATATGAACAGTAAGAAAAATTAATTCAAAAGTCTTGAGAGGTATTTTCTTTTTTCTAAAATTTATTTTTATTTTATGTGCATTGATGTTTTGCGTTCATGTATGTCTGGGTGAGGGTGTCGGGTCCCCTGGAACTGCTCTAACAGACAGTTGTGAGCTGTCATGTGGGTACTGGGAATTGAATCTGGATTCTCTGGAAGAGCAGTCAGTGCTCCTAACCACTGAGCCATCTCTCCAGCCTCCAAGATTTTTTTTTCTATTGACAAATTTCTGACCTTTTCTCTTCCCTCTTTCCCCTTCCCCCACCCAAAAGTAGAGCAGGCAGAGAACTATTGCAATTACATTTAGTGATGAACATTCTGATTGATTTCAGTGGAACTGCAACTTTTACCAAGTCCCTGTTGACTTCCCAGCTTAGACTAGAGGGCATAAGAAGGAATCTGGGTCCCTGCAAACTTTTTACTCTAGAGTACCAGAGGACTGTGCCCTTGGCTCTCCCATTCCCTTCCACTCCCCAGTGACTCCTTTCTAATTAGGAATCAATATGTTTTCTGTCTTCCTATTTTTATTGAAAATAGAAGTTATATCTGGCAATGCAGCTTCATTGATATGCCACCCTTGTAAGCAAATGAAGATTTATTGATCCTTTCTTTTTGAATCTTTGCTTGGTGACATTTATTTACCTTTAAAAAATAGCCTCAACTGTAATCCTAGCACTTGGGAAGCAGAAGAAGGATGATTGGGGTTCGAGGCTATCCTCAGCTACATGATGAGTCCAGCCCAGGTTATAAGACACCCTGTCTCAAACAACAACAATCCCCAGAAAACCCTCAAGCCTCATTTCTTTCAATAATCTTTTGCAACTTGATTCCTTAGTATAACAGACTATGCAATTTTTGAGTGCAAGGTAATTGACAAATTTAATCTATGTATTATGTGGTTGAGAAAAGATGAAGAAAAACTAGTAGCATGACCAATAGCCCACAGTTACTGTCAGAGCTGTGGTTGAAACCTATGTTCTCCAGTTTCAATTTAGACTTTTATATGGTAATCAATCACCTACCAAGATATTGAATATTTCCTTTTTTCAGTTTTGGCCAAAGAACTTATGGTTTGAAAGAAAATGACTCCCAAGGGGAGTGGCACTATTAGAAGACATGGCCTTGTTGGAGTAGGTGTGGTCTTCTTGGAGGAAGAGTGTCACTGTGGAAGTGGGCTTGGAGGTCTCATATATGCTCAAGTCATGTTCAGTGTTTCAGACTACTTCCTATTGCCTGCCAATCAACATGTAGGACTCTCAGCTTCAGCATCATGACTGCCTGAATGCTGCCATTCCCACCATGATGATAATAGACTGAACCTCTGAAACCATAAGTCACCCCATTGAATGTTTTCCTTTATAAGAATTGCTGTGGCCATGGTGTCTCTTCACAGCAATAGAAACTCTAAGACAAAACTACTATGGAGCTAAGCTATAGTAAGAAAAATTAGAAATAATATTTTTACCTATGCTGGTTAGTTTTTTATAATTTGACACAAGTTAACTTCATCGGGGAAGAGGGAACCTCAGTTGAGAAAAAGTCTACATCAGCTTGGCCTTTGGACAAGTCTGTGTAGGCATCTTCTTGATTAATGATTGGTGTGGGAGGGCCCAGATCACTGTGGGCAGTGTCATCCATGAACAGATGGTCCTGGGGTGTATAAGAATACAAATTGATCAATCCACAGTGTGCAAGCCAGTAGGTAGCATTCCTCTGCTTCAGTTCCTGCCTCCTGGTTCTTGTCTTGAATTCTTGCCATGATTTCTCTCAGTGATGGAATGTGACTGGAAGTTGTGAGATTAAGTAATTCCTTTCCTCCCCAGGTTGCTTTTGGTCATGGCATTTTTCACAGTAAGTAAGTAAATTAGAACATTACCCAATGTTTTATCCTTAGTCTCCAAATGTGTGAGGCTTAAAGACTTTTCAACAAGATTTCCTAATGTTCTAGTCATAGGTTCCCAATGACCAACTGTCCAAAGTTTTCCTAGGATTCTTCAACTACATCCATCCTATTGGTACTTAAGCCAGTTCAACCTTGTCATAATGCTTCTGTCTACCTTCTGAAGACAACCCAGACTCCTTAAAACCTCAAACATATTCTGTCCTATGGCCTCTGCCATTTGACAGTTGATCTTAACTAAAAGACTAAGAATGATGCCTTTTGAATTTCCACCCATGCTGATTCTTCTCCTTTCTACCTGCCAAGGACATTTGTGGTCCATCCTGGCACCCTTCATTTTCTTGCAGCACCTCCCATCTACTGTTGTCTGCTGTGACGTTCTTTTGCTGGGAGCTCTCATAACAGGCAGAATGTACTTTTCAGCCTCACCTTATATTGCTTTCTAATGGCCCATGGTCATAAGCCCTTTCATAACCAGGGCAAGAACTTCCTTGAGGGCAAAAAAAGTAGACATGGTTTCTGTTGTGACCCCCATGACTCCTGGCAGAAAACCTTTATGAGATAAGGTTTTAGATGGTGGTGACAAGAATAGAACTGGCAGAGTGATGAGGTAAGTATAAAATTTCATTTTTTTAGATTTACTTTTTTTTTATTAAGAATTTTTAATAATTCCATATACAGATCCCTCCCCCATCCCTCCTCCTGCTCCCTCCCAGCTTTCTTCCCCATCTCACCCCTGTCCCCTTCTCCCATGGGGAGTCAGCAAAGCCAAGCACATTCAGTTGAGGCAGGTCCAAGCCCCTCCCCTTGCACCAAGGCATCAAGTTCATGAGTTCCCACTGGCTTGGTTTGGTTGTATCTGTAAGTTTCCCCATCATGGTCTTGATGACCCTTGCTCATAGGCCTGGGAAGAGGATACAGATGAGATTTCCTGAGCAAACTAGGGATGAGGGGGAGGGCAATGGAGAGTAGGGGGTAGGGGATGGGAGCATGGGAATGTGATGGTCGAGGTGAGAATTGCATTTTTAAAATATTAAATTGTTTATCCTTTCATTTTCTCATTGACTTCTATAATCCAGGTATTGATATGACTTTGTGGGTGAAGGATATCAGACATTTGACAATATGACTCTCACTTTTCTTGCTTATAGTTGTATGGGGAAAGATAATTTCTGGAAATTTAGAGTGGATAATATTTGTGTATTAACTTACAAAATGTTCCTTTTAGGAGGCTGAAGAGATCATTCAGTGGTTAAAATTACTCTAGGGCCTCTTTTAGAAGACCTGGGTTTGGTTCTCAATACCCACATGGTGTCTCACAGTCATTTGTAACTCCTGTTCCAAGGGATCTTGTGCTCTTTTCTGATCTCCATGGGTACCAGGCATATGCACAGTGAAATATATGCATGTTGGCAAAACACCTATATACATACAATGAATAAGTATTTAAATATTTAAGTTCCCCTTTCCCTGCCATGCATAGGCAGCTGTATACATTTCTTTCTTTGTTTCTTTTCTTTCTTTCTTTTTTTTTTTTTTTTTTTTTGGTTTTTCGAGACAGGGTTTCTCTGTGTAGCTTTGCACCTTTCCTGGATCTCGCTTGGTAGACCATGCTGGCCTCGAACTCACAAAGATCCGCCTGCCTCTGCCTCCCGAGTGCTGGGATTAAAGGCATGTGCCACCAACGCCTGGCGTGCTGTATACATTTCTTTGAATGATATATATGGAAAGGGTTGAAAAAAACCAGAAGTAGCTGCTGTGAGTTCCTAAGCACAGATGTCCTGCCGTGTCCATATATTTCTTTGTAGTCATCCACTACCTCTATCTCTTATACTCTTTCTTCCTATCTTCTGCAATGCTCTCTGAATCTTGGGAGCAGAGAGGTAAAGTATATATGCTTCCTTGAGGGCTTAGCATTCTGTAGTCTCTTATTCTCTGTACCTTGACCAGTTGTGTCAATTACCACCTCTGTGTCAACCACCATATATTGCAACTAGAAGCTTTTCAGACGAGGGTGCAATGATCCTCTATCGGTTGTATAGTAGGTAAGTTTTTTTTTTCTCATACTGTAGGCTACTTGTTTACTAGAGTGTTGGTGTCCTTTGTTGTATGGAAACTTTTTAGTTTCATGAGGTCCCATTTATTAACTTTTGGTCATAATGCCTGAATGAGCTGGGTCCTGTTCAAAAAGTCCTTACTTGTGACAATGAGTTCAAGCCTATTCCCTACTTTTTCTTATATCAGATTTGGGATATCAGGTTTTATTTTGATCCATTTGGGCTGAGTTTTGAGACAGTATGTTTAAAACCTGTGCAAGCCCAAGCTGAAACAAATCCTAGCATGGAGAGGGGACTTGGACACACTATTACATCCCTAGTCAAGAAGCTATTGGAAACTGACAGCTTCTGGGAGAGGGAGAGAGAAACAGTTTTCTCTAAGAGTGTAACCTATGGTAAGTCACCACACTCCAGTTGAAAGTCACACATCCATGAATATTTGGGGAGCACAAAATGGTCTTGAAAGCTTTATAAAGAATAAAGAAGAAAAATGTGCATGAGTAGGGAAGGGGGTTGGATCTGAGAAGAGTTGGGGGGATGGACAGTGACTATGATTAAAACGTGTTGTATAGAAATTCACAGAAAACCAATAAAAAAGTAGTCTCATTTACATTTTCCATACTTTAGCTCTTAAAAAGCTGAACTCTTTGAGTTTCCAGTGATATCCAGAGGAGATTCTTGTGTATTATCATCCAAGCCCTCAGAAGGCTTGGTTTTCCTGTTATATTTAGAGTTTTGGAAAAACCTAAAAGAGGGCTTCTCTTGTCTCAGATGGGAAATCATTTTCCTGAGGATCTTGTAAGAGCTCAGATCTATAAGCAGCTTCTTGGCTCTTCTGTTGACAGGACTCCAAAGCTGATTGACTTTCAGATGGAAGTAGCCAACTGTCCTAGTGGAGATACTCAGACAGGCAGTGGCTCAGCAGGACCCTTCACACCTGAGAATCGAATGCTTATTCTAAGGTCTCTCCAATTCCCTGCCTCCAGGCAATAGTTTGTGCCAAGAAATGAAAAGACACTGAAGAGGAAGACTGAGAGGAAGAACAGAGGCTTAGCAATCCATTAAATTGTTGGAATGGTTGCTTGGAGTTCTCCAAAATAAAGAAACAGTGGACTGTGATCTTCAAGACTATGGACAGAAATATATGTCTACTTTGTATTTTATTGTCATGTTGCTGTGTAAAAAAATGCTCCCTTTGGGTAACCCAGATAATTAATACAAAATCCTCTACTTAGAGAGCTGGATAATGTATAGAATAAATGTATATATTTTAAAAAACTCCTCACCCTTTGACATTATGCAATATGTCCTAATATTCTAATGTTCCACAGTGTCCTCAATGACCCATTCCTCCAGATAGCACTTGAGAATAAGAAAACAAAACAGTTAAGACAAGCAATAGAAACAATTTTTAAATCTGCTGGTATCAAGTCACAATAAAGGCCGGAGATATGGTTCAGCAGTTAAGAGTGCTTGCTGCTCTTCCAGAAGATTCAATTTTGGTTCCCAGCACTCACATGACAGCTCACAACCTCCTGTGATTTTGGTTCCAGGGGATATAATGTCCTTTTTTTGGCTTCTGGGGGTAATACACACACATACAGATAACAATACATCTTAAAACAATAAAGAAATAATAGCCAGGCTATAAAGTCAAACTGTTTGTCCATCAACTGAGAAGTGGTAATGACAGTGTAGTATGCTTACATAATAGAATATTAGTCAGATGGAACCAAGATGAAGTCTTGTCATTTGCAACAACATGAGTGGAAATGAAATGAGACTATTATGTTAAATCAAGCAGGTCATGCTCAGGAGTTCAGGTGCAGTGTGATCACAATCATGTGAAATGTGCAATGTTGATGTTGGACTGGGAAAAAATAGCTCAAGCTGGTATAGCACATACTTTGGGAGCACAAGAACCCAACTTCAGATCCCAAGCACCCCACATGCAAATGTCCTTAGACGTTGAAAGTAGAAAAGTCATTACCACAGGCTAGGTAGAATGGAGTGTGTAGGAGGTGGGGGAGATGAGGAAAAAACTGATGAACTGGTACCAAGCTATAGTTACATAGGATCAGTACATGAGAATGGCCACACATAATTATGTACTGCATGTCTCAAAAAGCCATAAAAATTGTTTGGAATGTTTTCACCATAAAGAAATGAGCACTTGAGAAAGATATTTAACTTGATTCAAACATTATAGTATGTGTACATATATCAAAATACCACTGCTCCTCATTACCAAATGCATTTTGTGTATCAGTTGAAAATTTTGTCCACAAAGAGATACCTGTATATCTATATTTACTGTTGTATTGCTCACATTAGATAGGAGATAGAGCCAGCCTTGATGACAATCAACAGATGAATAAATGGATTAAATGAATGTGATCCATAGTTGATGGATATTATGTTAAGGTGTGTTACTTTTGTTTATGTTGCATTTGTTTAACTCTGTGTTACTTTGCCTGTCTAAAATACCTGATGGTCTAATAAAGAGCTGAATGACCAATAGTGAGGCAGAAGAAAGGATAGGCGGGGCTGGCAGGCAGAGGGGATAAATAGGAGAAATAGCTAGAGAAAGAGGAGGACTCCAGGGGCCAGCCACCCAGCTACACAGCAAGCCACAGAGTAAGAGTAAGATTTTTAGAAGTAAGAGAATGGGAAAATCCAGAGGCAAAAGTGGATAGGATAATTTAAGTTAAGGAAAGGTGGCAAGAAACAAACCAAGTAAGGCTGGACATTTATAATTAAGAATAAGCCTTGTGTGTAATTTATTTGGGAGCTGGGTGGTAAGCCTCCCAAAAGAAGAAAACACCAAGAACAATATACACAATAGAATTATATGCAGCCATTAAGAAATATGAAATCATGACATTTACAGGAAAATGAGTGGTATTTTCTCTAATATGAAGATCCTAGATTGTGTGTGTGTGTGTGTGTGTGTGTGTTTCTTTGTCTGTGTCTGTCTGTGTATGTGTGCATGTGCATGTGTGTGTGTCTACCTTATGAAACCAGAAAGGGAACCATGAGATAAGAAAGAAGTCAGAGTAGGGAGAAATAGAATGCATGTGCCATGAAAGCAGAGGGGATAGCAGTGGGAGGAAAGGGGCCAGCAGGATGGAAGCAGGGTGTCTGAGAGGGAAAGAGGGAAGGAGGGTAGTTGACAAAGGAAGAACATGTCATAATGAAACCCACTACTTTTGTACGCTAATTTGAAAAAAAACTAATAAAAATAATTAGGAAAAAGTCTGCTGGAAACAAAACATGCTTTAAAATCAGACTTACTTATTTCACTGTAAGTGGTGCTGGCATGCCTAGGGAGAAGGCTCCCCTTAATTATTGTTGTCTTTCTGTATCCTTGAGGGATGTATCAGGAAGTAATATGCTGTATGGTTTTCCCCTATAGAATCCCCCATGTTTGAATAATTTGGCAAGTGAAGTTTTTTCTCAGTTGTTCAAAATCAACTTTTCTCAACTTTATTGCTCTCTCTTGTCCAGCAACTGTCTCACTTCCGGGCATTACAGCAGCTATGAGAGGGCTCACTTGGCCTATACCATAACTAAAGTTAAGGTCTCCTGTGCATAGCTGGCTATTCCATTTGGAAAGCTAGGGACATGGCTGTGATTCTCTTCTGACATAACTCAACCTTTAATTTTGCACCTACCCTCAACATTGTTACCAATATTGTGTTCTCCCATGAACCATCCCAAGTTTTCCTTGAGTGCTACCAGTCAGCCATCAACAGTCAAATGCGAGTATATTTCCCAAATGAAGGAAGACTAATGAACATTTCCTCACTGGACTGAACATTGTTCTGTATAAATAGCTGGGCTTATTGACTACACATGGAAACTATTTTACTTATGATATTCTATTTACTCAAAAAAAAAAACCCAAAAAGATTGGCATAGTAAATTTGAACAACTACTCCAAGATGTGCAGAATTTGTTCCTGGAGTGACAAGAGAAGGGACATTTTCATGTTTAAAAAGCTGCTGTTGTGAAATTTCATTATGCATGTGCAATTTATTTGCTCTTAGCCTTTCCTCTGTGGAAAGATGAAACTTACTCGGTCTCATGTGAATTCTATGGTTGAGTTGCCAAATATGTGTTATTATAATTTATAAATCATAATCCTCTTGTTGACATTTTAGTTCCTCAAAAGGGCATCTTGTTACTCCAATAAGATTCTGTTCATGCCCCTCCTTCCTACTGCTCTACCCTCAACAACTGTGCATTTCTCCTTCATCAGTATTAAGATACTAAAATAAAGCATGGGTGATGTTCTATTAAAAAATGAGTATCATTATGAATGTTATTTCTGCTTACCTATTTGAACTAATATAATAGAAACAAAATTATATTGAAGTTATGAAATATTGATTTAAAAGTAAAGAAGTCCACCTTAGGACAGACTATAAACATTTACACAAATACACACATGCTTACGCATGTGCACACATGACAGGATGCCAGACATCTAGGGTAGTTTGCCATCTTCTCACAGGCTTGGCATCTCCATATTGTGGAAACAGCTCCTAAGCGTGGTTTATAATGCAATTTTCTTCAAATTTATATTGGTGGAAGCAAGTGACCAAAAAAATATGAGCTAATTTGGGTGCTCTAATCTAATATTGGAACATTAACAGCATTGAAGAGCTTCTAATCCTTCCAAATGAGGTCATGACATATCAGAGCTAATAAGTGATCTTGAAAAGATCCCAGGAATCAAGTCTCTGGGCAATGGTTTACAAGGTAGACAGTGTTCAACTGGAATATTTTCCATCTCAGTTTAGGAAACAACTGAGTGAGGGTTATTTTAGTGGTGGTGGTGGCAGTGGCTAACACTTTAGCATTCTTAAGATTCTATCCTTTATTGGATGAGAGTTCCAGCTCAACTGTTAGGGTGTGGATGCAGATATCCTCAGCCAGGCCCCAGGTGGAGCTCCAGGAGTCCAATTGTCGAGAAAGAGGAGGGATTGTAAGGGCGTGAATTGTTGAGCCCAAGATTGGAAAAAGCACAGGGACAAATAGCCAAATGAATGGAAGCATATGAACTATGAACCAAAGGATGTGGAGCCCCCAGTGATAGAGATTACATGTCCACACGGTTGGGCTTGCCTGGTGGACAGCCTAACTATTTCCGGTTCAGAATAGCCATCTCCGGGTCAGACATCTTGCGGGACTGGGACTCTGTGGCCTTACGTGATTGCGTAAAGCGTGCGCGCAGCCATGTAATCTACGCACATGCGTGGAGTACCCACAGGAGTCTCTGTATGCATGCGCGGCCCAACCTTTAAAAAGCCGGTGCCATCTTGCATGAGCCCCCCTTACCTCCTCATCCACGTGTGTTTCACGCAGGCCTGTCACCTCTATCCTCTTTAATAAAACTCTTCTGTGGTCTTGTCGTGCTCGGGACGTGTTCCTAGCGCCGCTTAAATACTAACACCCAGCTGGATCAGGCCCTCTGGATAAGTGAGACAATTGAATAGCTTGAACTGTTTGGGAGGCACCCAGGCTGTGGAACCGGGACCTGTCCTTAGTGCATGAGCTGGCTGTTTGGAACCTTGGGCTTATGCAGGGACACTTTGCTCAGCCTGGAAGGAGGGGACTGGACCTGCCTGTACTGAATCCACCAGGTTTAAATGAATCCCCAGGGGAGTCTTGATCCTGGAGGAGATGGGAATGGAGGGGAAGGGATGGGGAGAAGGTGGGGGTGGGAGTGGGAGTGGGGAGGACAGGAGAACCCATGGCTGATGTGTAAAATTAAAACACAAACATAATAATAATAATAATAAAAAATAAATTAAAAAAAGATTCTATCCTTTAAAGGACCATTCATTACTGTTTCAGTTCTCAGAGATGTCTATTGTTACTTGTATCAAAATGTTACAGTATGACATATTCATATATATTTTGGTGGTTTTACTGAGATGTCCCCCACTGTCTCAGGCTTTTGAATATTTTACCCCCAGTTGGTGGTACTGTTTGGGGAGGCATAGGAGGTGTGGCCCTGTGTCACTATAGGCTGGCTTTGAGAGTTAAAAGACTCATGCCATTTCTAGTCAACTTTCTCTTTTTCCTGCTTGTGGATGAAAATGTGAGTTCTCAGCTGTTGCTCTAGCTGCCATACTTACAGCTGGCTTACCTCTGCTGTGCCATCATGGACTCAGACATCTGAACCAAAAACTCAAACTCTTCTATATATTGCCTTGGCCATGATATTTTATCACAGCAACAGAAAAGTAATGAATACAGAAGTACAACTTGACAAATTCATATGAGCCAGATCACACTATTAAATATTTTCAGTGACTTGAAAGTCTGCTTATGCCCCTTGTGAGTCAATCTGTCTTTGTAATATATATGTAGTCATTTTTCTTGGTTATCTATTCAGTAGTTTAGTAGTTGAATTGCTAGGTCATGTTCATCTCCAGTAATTGTTTTTGTATACTAAGTATTTACTACCAGTCTTTCAAACTTTCACTCCTATCAGTAACATGTATGAAAATTCCATCTCCTTATTATCAGTTAGTATTCTCAATCATCAATTTTGGTTGCTCTGCTTATTGTGTGGTAATACCTCATTTAAGTTTGCTTTTTTATTATGATTAATGAAGTTATAGGCTTTTTCATCTGCTGATGGGAATTTGGATATTCTCTTTGTAAAGTGTCTGTTCAAATCTTGCACTTATTTCTAAATTTAGGCATTTACCTTTTTGTATTCATTTCCAGGAGCTCTTTATATGTTGTAGATATGAAGATTCTTTTGATACATGTAGATGCTTCATCAGTGACTAGTCTTCATTTTCATAAAAGTGTCTTCTGATGAACTGAGGTTTTTAATTTTAATAATATCCCATTTATCAATATTTTCTTTTATGGTTTATGCTATTGTATCATTTTAAAGAAAAAAATGTGTACCTTTCCTAGATTTACTCACTGGCCAACAAAAAAAAAATACAGGTATGGGTAGAACTGAAGATCATTATGTTAAGCAAAATAAGCCAGACCTAGAAGAATAAATGCCACATTTTTTCTCAAAAACAGAGCCTGGTTGGGCTGGCTATTACTATGTCAACTTGACACAAGCTGGAGTCTTTTGGGAAAAAGGAACCTCAATTGAGAAAACATCTCCATAAAACTGGGCTGTAGGCAAGCCTGTGGCACATTTTCTTAATTAGTGATTAATATAAGAGTGTCCAGCTCTCTGTGAGCAGTGCTGTAGGGCCCTGGAATCCCCAATTTGGGTAACTGCCGCCCTGCTTGCAGACCTTGACCAGATGTCCTCCCTATGCTTGATTCCCTGCCGGTTTCTTTCTTCCTGAAAGCTTGCTCATGGAGGTTCTTTGTGTATCCTGCATTTGGTGTAAACAGCTTAGATGCAAGAATGTAGAACATTCAGTAGCGAACTTCTGCCCTCCAGGGTTCTTCCATTGTGCTGTAAGCCTGTGTTTAAGGTTTCCTCCCTTCTTCAATAAATGACCTTTGGCATTCTGCTGGAGTGAATGACCTGCTGTCTCTTGTCTCTGTTTTTCCATCCACAGCCCCTCACTCACATGGTGAATGGGTGGTGGTAGCGCGGGTGCTACCGCAACATAGTGCCACCCCTGGGCTGGTGATCCTGAATGCTAGAATAAAGCAGCACCCCTCCATGGCTTCTGTATGAATTCCTGCTTGAGTTTCCTGGCTGATGGACTTTTACCTGATAATATAAGAGGAATAAACTCTTTCCTTCCCAAGTTGTTTTTGGTCATGGTGTTTTTTATCACAGCAATAGAAATTCTAACTACTGCACTGGATTTAAATTTGTGTGTGTGTATATAATACATTTTATGTATTGTATATGTAGGACATGAAAGTAGGAATGGGCCTGTGAGAGGGGAGGAAGAGGTACAAAGGGAAGGGGAAAGAGGAAGAAGATAGAGTAATGAAGTTTATAGTATAAAAGCAGAAAGGCAAACTATTATGAGAGGGGAAATGGGCCAAGAAGAGGGAGAGGGGACAAGAGGATATATGCCTGTTGGGGCTATGTCAAACAAGAACAAGGTATAATGATGTACACGTATGAAAATACAGTGAAATCCATTACTTCATATGCTAACAAAAGTATTAATATGAAATAAAACCAAAAATGAGCTGAGGCTGTCTCTCATGCATGAGGGCTTGGGCTTGATCCTCAGCAATATAAAAATAAATTCATATGTGGTAGTGCATACCTGAAATCTTGGGCCTAGGGCCAGGAAGATCTTGAATGCCAGGTCAGGGTGGGTTATATATGAGGACCCTATATCAAACAAATAAATAATAAACAAATACATGCAAACAAATAATAATAAAATGAATATGGACAATTAGAAAAATTTTAAATGCTATAAAACTCATCATGACTATAATTTAAAGATTTTCAACATAAAATGTTGATAAGGATGTAGATTAGCTAGAGGTTTTATTGTTGGTGAGAGTGTAAAATGTAATTTGATTACTTTGGAAATCCATTTGTCAGTTTATTTAAAACATATGCCTGTGCTGTGTCCTCAAATTTTGATTTCTAGGCATTTCTTTAAGGGTAATGAAAATGTATGCCTACAAAAAAAGCCTTATATAACAATAATACATAATCATCCAGATATCAAGTCACAGATTATTAAAGAAAAATCTCTATGCCAGGCATGGGATACTTCTTTATGAATTGGTTTTTTTTTTTTTTTTTTTTTTTTTTGGTTATTCGAGACAGGGTTTCTCTGTGTAGTTTTGATGCCTGTCCTGGATCTCACTCTGTAGACCAGGCTGGCCTCGAACTCAGAGATGCGCTTGCCTCTGCCTCCTGAGTGCTGGGATTAAAGGCGTGCACCACCACTGCCCAGCTATGAGTTGTTCTTTAGTGAGGCTATAGAGATCCCCTAAATAATATGGGCTGTTGCTACTACTCTTGATTTTGGTTGCAGGAAATAGAGAAATCAAGAAGCTGAAATTGACCTGGACATTTCCTCTCAGCTGGTTTTCTTTCATGGCACTGAAAGATGCTATGTGAGCTGTTGAAGGAGTAAAGTCATGCTCAATGATTGACCCTGTATGCTACAATGCTGACCTGTCAGGCAAGATGTACCCAGTGGTGTATGGATGTTATGGGAGTAGCCAACCATTTCCTGATTCGATTTGAGGCATACTTATGGAGGAAGGAATTCATATATGATACTACAAACTTAGTTAAAAAAAAAAAAAGAAAAGAAAAAAAAGAAAAAGAAAAAAAAACATATCTGGGGAGGCCATGGACCGTAGTGGGGAACTTACTGTGATTGTTTTGAGAACTGAACATGTTGTCAAACTGAATATTTATATTTAAATCCATAAATTAATAATGTTCTCTTCAGAAAATCTTCTTTTTTGCAGTGGGTAGTGGCTAATGCAGAGACTTATAACTGGTCAGAATTCTGAGTATGAGTGACTGCTGGGTGCTTAGCCCTAAATATGAAATCTGTATCACTCCCCACTCCAACCTCGAGAAACATTGTGGATAGAGGGAATGAAGAATTGTAAGAGCTGGAAGGTGGGGAGGGATGCTATAAAATGTTATCTCCTGGACATGGCAAGATTGTTGCTCTCAGTAGTTCATTCATGCAACAGAATAATACTCAGTAATAAAAATAATGAACTGTACTTACTCATAAGTGGATATTAGCTGTAAAATTAAGGATAACTGTGCTACAATCCACAGACTCAGAGAGACAAGGTAAGGAGGGCTCATGGGGGGATGCCTGGATCTCCCTGGGAAGGGGAAATAGAAGAGATTTTGTGAGTGAATTGAGGGAGGGTGAGGGTGGTAACATGAGTAATGAGTTTGGGGTGTGGAGGGGGAGTGCATTTCAGGGTCAGGTAAAAGCATGGTGCAAGGGAATCTCCCAGAAATCTACAAGGATGAGCCCAGCTAAGACTCTTAGCAATAATGGATATATAGTCTGAACTGGCCTTCTCCTGTGACCAGGCAAGTCTTCAAGTGGAAGGAGTGGGACACCAACCCAGCCACATAACCTTCCAGCTATAGTCTGTCCTGCCTATGGGATGTGCTGGTGGTATTGATGCCTAGCCCAATTGTCATCAGAGAGGCTTGATCCAGCAACTGATGGAAACAGATGCAGACCCTCAGCCAAACATTATGTGGAGTTCGGAAAATCCTGTAGAAGAGGGGGAGAAAGGATTGTAGGAGCCAGAGGGGTCAAGGACACCACAAGAAAACCCATAGAATCAACTAACCTGGGCTCATAGTGGCTCACAGAGACTGAACTTATTGCAGCTTGTCATACCATGTTTTATTGATACTCATGGGAGACTTGCCCTTTCCTAAGCAGAAATGGAGGAGGAATGGATTTGGGGGGTGAAGACAGGGAGGAGGAGGAGGAAAGACTGGGAGAGAGGGGAAACTGCAGCCTGGATTTAAATAAATAAATAAATAAATAAATGAATGAATAAATAAATAAATAGGTAGATAGGTAGATAAATAGATAAATTATAAAATATAACGAGGGGGTTGGAGAGATGGCTCAGTGGTTAAAGCACCGACTGCTTTTGCAGGGGACCAGGGTTCAATTCCCAGCACCCACACGGCAGCTAACAACTGTCTGTTACTCCAGTTCCAGGGGACCTGAAACCCATGGCAAAACACCAATATATATAAAATAAAAAAAGAACTGTCAATAGTTTTAAAATTGGAGGGGGGGAGGTATGGGGGTGGGTGGAGGGAGGATGGGGGAATCCGTGGCTGATATGTGAAATTCAGTTAATTATAAAATAAAAATATTTAAAAAAATAAAGGAACACACAAAGTACCTGTGACAAGCCTAACCAAGAAGGAACAAGAGTCATAAAATGAAAACCTTAACACGCTGAGGAGCAAAACCGAAGAAGACACTAGAAGGTGGACAGACTTCCCATGCTCATGGGTGGGCAGAATCAGTATTGTTAAAAAGGCCATGCCATTAAAAGTGACCTACAGATGCAGTGCAATCCCTGTCAAAGTCTCCACCTCTCCATCTCCCTACCTCCCACCTCCCCACTTTCTCACCCATTCAACTTCATGCCTTCTTTATCTCTTTAGAAAACAAACAGGCAAATAAAAAAGCAAACAAACCAAAAAATATGAACTACTGATATAAAACAGTATGGGTAAGTTTCCTAAACACATAAAGGAAAGATACTAGATAACAGAGAATACATGTTGTACTATATCATTCTTATGAAGTGACTAAAGTTGCCAAATAATGTATGCTAAGAGAAACTGTAACAAGTAGACACCTTTCAGTTCTAAGTGATGCTTTCCTTGTAGAGGAAACACAATAGAGCTGATGAACTACACAGGAAGAAAAACAATTTATAAACATGATCTTGCTGGCAGATAGCTTCAGTTTCTGCCCAGAAAGCATACACTATGCCTCTCTGAGTCAAAACTTTATTCTACATCAGAAGCTTGGGGCTCTTAGAAACTGTCCAGTGCTGATACTAGAGAGGTGACAGTTGGACAAGAAAATAAAATGACTGAAAAGGAGGCAGAGGCAAGGGAGAAAGTAGTTGTGAAGGGTGCCTAAGCCAGGATGTGAGTTCTGACAGTGATCCTAAGGACTTTTCTGCATTTTCTGTTACCACTCAGCTACAGTGGCTGCTGTGCCATGTAATCCTGGCTGGCCTGGGACTCTCTCTGTATACTAGTTCCCCTCGAACCTGTGGCAATTCTGCTGCTTTTGCCTCTCAATTGGTGGGGATTTTATCCAAAGACTTATTTTGTTTAAAGAGGCTACTGTTATATACATCTGCATCCTCCACTGAAGCCCACCCAAAGGAAAAAGCGTTAGGGAACTCCCATAGCACATAGTGAGAGTCATTAAAAATGAAAGTAAAAGGGTGCTGGAGAAGTGTGATCTGCAATGTCGAAATGCTGGAACTTTGTCAAGATGCAATGGTCACCATGTGGTCCACGCCACTGTACATATGCATTTAAATATATGCATGTATATCCATGCTTCGATAAGACTTACATTTATTGTTTTTAAAGATGTATTTTATTTTTATTCATGTGTCTGTGTATGAGTGTGTGTCACCTGTGCTTGGGTGCCTGCAGTGGCCAGTAGAGTGTGTCAGAGCTTCTAGAGCTAAAGTTATGGGCAGCTGTCAACTACCCCATGTAGATGTTGGGAATCAAACTTGGGTCCTTTGGAAGAACAATAGATATTCTTAACAGGTGAGCCATATTTCCAATCCCATTCGTGAGTTTTTCATGGATATTGGTATTTAGGAGAGTGAATGATAGGATACAGGGCTCAGTTTAGCTCCCGGGTGAAAACAACCCTGGGAGGCATTAAAAGTGACTTTATAATTTGTAATCTTAGTGACTTTACTTGGATTGTTGTGTGGCTTTCTCTTAGCTTAGGTAATTAGCATCCATAAATAACCTATCAGAGACCCCTGCATTATATTGTCTTACTAGCTTCTGCGTTTGCTGTTACCATGGCTCTCATTAGTAGTCCTTCTGAGTTCTGGCCTCAGGGGCCCCAAAGAGTCATAGTGAATAATTATTTAATAATTGTTAATTCTTGCCCCTCAAAAGAGGTCTTGTCACCAGAAAGTCCCAACAGACCATACTCCCAACGCCAAGAGTCTATCATAAATAGTTTAGAATGGAACTGGAGAGATAGTTTAGCAGTTAAGAGCTCTTGTTGCGCTTGTGGACCTGAGTTCAGTTCCCAGCATCCATATAGTGGCTAACTACAGTCTAGAATTGCAGTTCCAGAGGATTTGATGCCCTATTCTGACTGCTGACTTTTTTTTTTCTGCTAAAATAGCAGGGATGATGAGTTGTAACTGACACCACAGAGTCTGTAAAAGCCTATGATATTTACTCCATTATTATAGGAAAAGTTTATTAATTCCTTATTATGGTTTGTATGTAAAGTGTCTCAAACAGGCTCATGTGTTTGGATGCTTGATCCCATCTGGTAGTGATATCTTTTGTAGGATGTAGAAACATTTGGGACTGTGCCTTAGCTAGCAGAAGTGTGGGCCACTGGGAAAAGGTGGCATCTGCACGCCTTGCAAGGGACATCTGCCTCTTGTCTCAGCTTGAATTCTCTGCTTCTTGTTCAGTCAAGATATAAACAAGCCATGTAACATGCTTCCACCATTATGGCCTTCCTTAGTTAGGGTTTCTATTGCTGGTGAAAAGACACCATTACCATGGCAACTCTTTTTTTTTGGGGGGGGGTGAATTCTTTTTTAATTTATTAAAATTTTTTATTCATTTTTATACCAATTACAGATCCCCCTCTCATCACTCCTCCTGCTCCTTCTGGCCTTCCCCTGTGACCTACCCCCCATCTCCTCTCCAAAGGGATAAGTCGGCAAAGAGCATGGCAACTCTTATAAAGCAAAACATTTAATTTAATTGGGGTAGCTCACTTATACTTCAGAGTTTCAGTCCATTATCATGGAGGGAAGCATGGTGGTGTGCAGGCAGACATGGTGCTGGAGAAGGAACTGAGAGTTCTACATCCAGATTGGTAGGCAGCAGGAAGAAAGAGAGTGACACTAGGCCTGGCTTGAGTTTATGAGACCTCAAAGCCCACCCCCTATGACATACTTCCTCTAACAAGGTCACACCTCCAATAATGCCACTCCCTATGAGTCTATAGGGCCAATTTTCATTCAAAATACCACATGGCCCAAACCACTTCTATGGTGATATTTTATTGGTACTGAAATGTGATTTTATTTGTATGTTAATAAAGTTGCCTTGGGGTCACAGCAAGCTATAGTGGAAGCTGGGCGGTGGTGGTTGCACGCCTTTAATCCCAGCACTTGGGAAGTAGAGCTAGGCGGATCTCTGTGTGTTCAAGAATACAGTCAGTATGGCGACACACGCCTTTAGGCTCAATACCAACCACAGAAGACCTGGAGGTCTGTACAGACAGACAGTGATGAGGAGGTCACGTGGCTGGGTTTACAACCAATGAGAAGGCAGAACAGAAAGTCTATAAAAGAGATAGGACACAGGAAGTAAGCCTCTTGTGGAGAGGAAAGACAGCAGCAGCAGTGAAGGGTAAGGTTTTCAGCTCTCAGCTCTTGCTCTGACCTCTTGGCTATTAACTGTGCATTTGGCTCCGTGTTTCTTATTTAACAAGATGGTTACATCTAGACACCTCAGTCACCATGGATTCCCTATGATGATGGATGACACCCTCTGAAACTGTAAGCCAGCATAAACTTCTCCTTTCAGTTGCTTCTGTAAGGTATCTTGCCACAATGATGAGAACAGTAACCAAAACACTCCAGATGCATATGACGATATTTTGATGTTGAGTCTCACTTTACTCCTGTGATGAGGGCCTGTCAGGTCTTATCTCCATTTGACAGGTGATTGATGAAAAAAACAAATAAAACCAACCAACCAACCAACAATCAAACAAAACAAAACAAAACAAAAAACCCCCAAACAAACTGAGAGCCAAGAGAAGTTCAATATCTTCCTGACTGTCTGGTTAGTTGTGTATCAAATAAAATACTGAAATCGAATTCACATTCTGGGATTCACTCAAGTGCAGTACAACAGGGGCTGCTGAACTACATTGAATGAGCACCTGCTACAAAATGTTAGGAATGGGAAGCGTTCCCAGAAGAGTTCACTAAATGAAGTAAGTCTCACCATTCCATTATGGCCTTTAGGCAAGTGCTATAGGAGCCTTGCAGATCTCTCAGGATTGTGCTGTTTCTACCATTTCCCTATAGGGTCAACCAATCATTGCCCACAGTAGAAGCTGGCTTAACAAAGTGTCCTTTATCTTCTGTCTTCTTGCCCTTTTCATATCTCCCTACTCCCCTACCTGTGTAATCAGCACTTCCTAAATCAAGTACTTGTATCCACAGTCTTCTTAAATGGAAGCACTCTTGGAGAAGAGTAAATATTTGGCCTCATGCTGATAGCTTACTAATTTTTTTCCAAGGAAAGACTCAGTCATGAGGATGGGGTTAATCTTTGTGGTTCATTCTATTAACCTAACTTCTCATTTGCAGATGAGGGCTCACTCTCTCTCTCCCCAGCCCCTCAGTCACTGGTCTCAAATGACCTCCACCTGCTATGCTGGCCAGGAGGGAAGTGAGCATCAGCCAAGACTGCAGTGTCACCAATCAATGCCTTACACATGCTCTCAGATGAAAGGCAATTAGTGCTACTCAGGATAAGGACTATTATAAGATTGTATAAGATTGGATGTGTTATTGAAGAGACTATCACATCAGCCTGGTTGGTAGAAGTGACCAGAGGCAGTAGGAGTGCTCCCTATCTGTGCTAGGCAATGGGCTAGGGTAGACAAGCCTTCCATTTCCAGTTTGGAATAACAAAGGTTATTCCAGTGATAAGAACATTAGTCATGATTGATAGGGACATTACTACTTTTGGGTTCTCCCCTCACCAAATTCGGCAATGGATTACATCTTCACATACAGTTATGTCCTTTGTATTCATTTGTAAAAGCATAGTGATAGTAATTTTTGCAAGCTTCTCTAATTTTTCAGTGTTTTTGACTGTCTCTTATGTTTTTCCTGTGGCTTTTTGTCCCCCATCTCTATCTCTGTATCTGTCTCTTACTTGTGCTCTCTCTTCCCATCTTTATCCCCCTACCTCATTTCCCCTATCAGCTTCCTTTTCCTGCCCCCTTCTACTTTTTTTTCCCCTCTCTTCCCTCCCCTCCCTTCCTATCCCTTCCCTAGCTCTGGTCCTTCTTTGGGTCCTTGGAATAATTTCTCATATTCTGACATTCCTAAAAGTACATTCATTTATTGAATATTGTATCCTGCCCCTTACCAAAGCAGGTGGGTGTGTTGGTGGGGCATTAGCAGGCTTTCTTGGACCACCAGCCCCTAAATCATGACACAGAGACTTATTAATAATTATAAATGATCGGCCTTAGCTTAGGCTTGTTTCTAGCTAGCTATTTTTTAAAACTAAATTAACACATTTCTATTAATCTATGTGCTACCCTGAGGCTTGTTTACCTCATCTATGTACTATCCACCCTGCTTTCCTGCTTGACCCATGTCTGGCTGTCTGGCTAGCCCCTGGCTGGCTGACTGGCTGGCTCCCCTTTTCTCTTGGCCCGCCAGCGCTACTTATCCCTCTGCTTCCTAGCTAATGGCAGTCCAGCTTTTTATTAGACCAATCAGGTCGTGTAGGCAGTCAAGGTAAAACAGCAACACATCTTTTCATAGTTAAACAAATGCAGCATAAACAAATGCAACACATCTTTACATAGTTAATCAATTGTTCTGCAACAAACAAATAAAACACATCTTTAAATAGCTAACCAAATATTGTATTATTCCACAATAGGGGGCAGAAACAATTAAAGACCTTTCTGTGCCATTTGTGCCCAAAAAGCCTGACATAAAATCAGTTAGAGTCATTTTCAAGCAAAATTCTGCCTTGGGTTTTAAAAGCCTTCTTCCTAGGTCCCAGCTGGATAGACTGTCTGCTTTGTTGTCTTTGTGGAAGCTCCACTGTGCCTGCTGAACGTTATCTAGGTGATGCAGTACCACAAAATTCAGGCATTTTTGAAAAATAGGTGGCAAGTCTTCTCTCCTGCACTACTTGTGTTGAAAGGCAGGAGACAAAGTAGTAAGATGAAAGGCAGCACCTGAGGCTGTGCCTCATGGGCTGTGCTTCATTGCTGGACCTCTGAGGGCTGAGAGGACATAGGCATCTTTGAAACCAGAATGGAGGCCAAGTGACCACAGGCTTAGTGTTCAGAGATGTAAAATCTGAGATAATCACAAGGCTGGGCCTGGTTCTGTATCCTTACCCACTTGTTAAAGTATTGAAAACCTGTTGGCCAGCACATCTGTAGTCCTAGTTATTTGAGAGCTGAGGCAAGAGAATCCATTGAGCTTGTGAGTTTGGGGCCAGCCTAGGCAACACAGGGGGATTCAAGCTCCCCCCCCAAAACAACAACAACAACAACAAAACAGCAGTAAAAGCAGCAGCAGGAAGAGGTGGAGAGAAAACTCTCTTAAAGATTCAAGATGAGGGGCTGAGGTGAGAGCTCAGCTGGGAAGGTACTTGCTGTGGAAGGAGGTGAGTTCCAACCCAAGAACCCAAACTCAACAAAAGCATGCACTTCCTGGGACTCTTTGAACAGCTACCCTTGCCTGTTTGGCAAGATGTATGCCAGAGAGAGGCCCTACCTCAAAAACAAAATGAACAGTGCTTGAGGAACAGTCCCCTCTGGCTTCTGTACACACACACACACACACACACACACACACACACACACACACACTACCAAAGAAGGCAGAAAAACTATGTACCAAGCAAGAAAGGAAGTTGACAAATCACCAATGAGAGAAAATGAATTCACTCAAGATGGAAGTAAAATAGTTTGCTTAAAGCTTACAAAGATTGCATTATCAGTAGAGCTATGATTGACAGACTGAAAAAATAAATTTTTGGTCAGAGAGGCAACTGCACCTGGGTCCCACTGCTGGACACAGGCCATCCGAGGAAGTCCTGACCAACTTGGCACCAGTTTCCAGCCAATCGGTGGGCCCTGCAGGAAGGCTCCGCTTTTCCAAGACTGCAGGCAGACCCTGCAGTCTCCACAAACTACCCTAACACCCATCTGCCGGGGACCCCAGGCACTTCCTGAGAATCAGAGGACAGCCCCCAGCTTCCATCCTGCCCTGGAACTCCCATCTGGACCAGAGACCAGGGGAACTCCCATCTGGACAAGAGACCAGAGGAACTCCCATCTGGACAAGAGGAGCTCCCATCTGGACAAAATAAGGAGACCCCAGGGACTTCCCGAGACTCAGAGTCCAGCCCCCCAGCTCCTATCCAGCCATCATTCTCATCTGGACCAGCGCTCCCATCTGGCTCAGAGCTTCCATCTGGACCAGAGAGAGGCTCCCTAAATCTGTCAGCTCTCTCTGGACCAAGTACACTGATAAGACCAAGAACGAACCCACGAGGAGATGGGAAGACATCAAGGCAGAAGTACATACAACAAAATAAAGAGCAATACAGCATCACCAGAACCTAGCCCTTCTCCAACAGCCAGACCTGAACATCACGGAATGGAAGAAGAAGAAAACAACCTTATAAGTAACATCATGAAGAGGCTAGAGCCTTATATAGAAGAAATCAAAAATAAAGTAGAGGAAAAGACAAACAAAAAATGGGAAGAACACCATAAAAAACTAGAGGAAAGGACAATTAAAGCAGAAGACAACAATAAGTCCTTGAAAGAAAATCATGAAAAAGCAAGGGAGACAGTCCAAGACCTGAAGAGGGAAATAGAAAAAATGAAGAAGACACTAGCAGAAGGAATGCTGGAAATAGAAAATCTGAGTAAACAAACAGGAACTTCAGAGGCAAGTAATAACCAACAGAATGCAAGAGATGGAAGAGAGGATCTCTGGTATTGAAGATATGGTAGAAGAAATAGATTCATCAGTCAAAGAAAACACTAAAACCAGCAAAGTCATGACCCAAAATGTCCAAGAAATTTGGGACACCATGAAAAGACCAAACTTACAAATAATAGGGATAGAGGAAGGAGAATACCAACTCAAAGGCACAGAAAATATATTTACCAAGATCATAGAAGAAAACTTTCCCAACTTAAAGAAATGCCTATGAAGATACAAGAAGCCTATAGAACAACAAACAGACTAGACCCCCCAAAAAAGTCCCCTTGCCACATAATAATTAAACAACTAAACTAACAGAATAAAGAAAGAATATTAAGTGCACAAAAGGAAAAAGGCCAAGTGACTTATAAAGGCAAACCCATCAGAATAACACCCGATTTCTCAATGGAGACTTTGAAAGCTAGAAGGACCTGGACAGAAATAATGCAGACACTAAGAGACCATGGATGCCAGCCTAGACTAATATACCCAGCAAAACTTTCAATCATCATAGATGGAGTGAACAAGACCTTCCAAGACAAAACCAGATTTAAACAATACTTATCCACAAACCCAGCCCTACAGAAAGCACTAGAAGGAAAATTCCAACCTAAGGAAGGCAGATACACCCATGAAAACACAGGCAATAGATAATAACACAGCAGTAAATCCCAAAGATGAGAAGTACACACAGACTACCACCAAAAAATAAAAATAAAACAGGAATCAACAATCACTGGTCATTAATATCCCTTAATATCAATGGACTTCATTCTCCTATAAAAAGACACAGACTAACAGAATGGATATGAAAAAAGGACCCATCCTTCTGCTGCATACAGGAAACACACCTCAAATTCAAAGAGAGACACCTCCTAAGACTGAAAGGCTGGGAAAAGACTTTCCAATCAAATGGTCTTAAGAAGCAAGCTGGTGTAGCCATCCTAATATCCAGCAAAATAGACTTCAAAGTAAAATCAATCAACAGAGATGATGAAGGACATTACATACTCATCGCGGGAAAGATCCACCAAGATGAAGTCTCAATTCTGAACATTTATGCCCCAAACACAAGGGCACCCACATATGTAAAAGAAACATTACAAAAGCTTAAATCACATATAAAACCCCACACATTAATAGTAGGAGACTTCAACACCACACTTTCACCTCTGGACAGATCGGCCAAATTGAAACTTAACAGAGACATAATGGACTTAACTGATGTTATGGCTCAAATGGACTTAATCGATATCTACAGAACATTCCACCCAAACAAAAAAGGATATACCTTCTTCTCAGCACCCCATAGAACCTTCTCTAAAATCGACCACATACTTGGCCATAAAGCAAATCTCAACAGATATAAAACAATTGGAATAACCTCCTGTGTTCTATCAGACCACCATGGTTTAAAGTTAGATTTCAACAACAGAAAAAACTACAGAAATCCTACAATCTCATGGAAACTGAATAATGCTCAACTGAATCACCAATGTGTTAAGGAAGAAATAAAGAAAGAAATTAAAGACTTCCTAGAGATCAATGAAAATGAATACACCATATACCCAAACTTATGGGACACTATGAAAGCAGTGCTAAGAGGGAAATTCATAGCACTGAATGCCCACATAAAGAAGCTGGAGAAATCTCACACTAGTGACTTGACAGCACACCTGAAAGCAAAGTCTCCTAGGAGGAACAGACATCAGGAAATTATTGAATTGAGAGCTGAAATCAATAAAATAGAAATAAAGAGAACAGTACACAGGTTTAATGAAACAAAGATTTGGTTCTTTGAGAAGATCAACAAGATAGAGAAGCCCTTATCCAAACTAACCAAAATACAGAGAGAGAGCATCCAAATTAACAAAATCAGAAATGAAAATGGGGACATAACAACAGACAATGAGGAAATCCAGAGAATCATCAGGTCATACTTCAAAAATCTCTACTCCACAAAACTGGAAAATCTAAAAGAAATGGATAGGTACCACATACCTAAGTTAGATCAAGACCAGATAAACCATTTAAATAGTCCAATAACCCCTAAGGAAATAGAATCAGTCATTAAATTCTCCCAACTAAAAATAGCCCTGGACCTGATGGTTTCACTGCAGAATTCTACCAGATCTTCAAAGAAGACTTAATACCAATACTCTTTCAATTGTTCCACACAATAGAAGCAGAAGGTATATTACCAAATGCCTTCTATGAGGCTACAATTACCCTGATTCCTAAACCAAACAAAGATGCAACAAAGAAAGAGAACTACAGACTGATCTCCCTCATGAACATTGATGCAAAAATACTCAATAAAATTCTGGCGAACAGACTCCAAGAACACATCAAAATAATTATCCACCATGATCAAGTAGGCTTTATCCCAGGGATGCAAGGGTGGTTCAACATACAAAAGTCTGTCAATGTAATACACCATATAAACAAACTCAAAGAAAAAAACCACATGATCATCTCACCAGATGCAGAAAAGGCATTATACAAAATCCAACACCCGTTCATGAAAAAGGTCTTTGAACGATCAGAAATACAGGGAAGATACCTAAACATAATAAAGGCCATCTACAGCAAGCCAACAGCCAACATCAAATTAAATGGAGAGAAACTCAAAGCAATACCACTAAAATCAGGAACAAGGCAAGGCTGTCCCCTCTCCCCATACTTATTCAATATAGTACTTGAAGTTCTAGCCAGAGCTATAAGACAACATAAAGAGATTAAGGGGATACAAATTAGAAAGGAAGAAGTCAATGTCTCCCTATTTGCAGATGATATGATAGTATACATGAGTGACCCCAAAAATTCAACCAAGGAACTGATACAGCTAATAAAAACCTTCAGCAACATAGCAGGATACAAGATCAACTCAAAAAAATCAGTAGCCCTCCTATATACAATAGACAAACAGGCTGAGAAGGAAATCAGAGATACATCACCCTTTACAATAGCCACAAATAATATAAAATACCTTGGGGTTACTCTAACTAAGCATGTGAAGGACCTATATGACAAGAACTTTAAGTCCTTGAAAAAAGAAATTAAAGAAGATGTCAGAAAATGGAAAGATCTGCCTTGCTCATAGATAGGCAGGATTAACATAGTAAAAATGGCGATCTTACCAAAAGCAATCTACAGATTCAACGCAATTCCCATCAAATACCAACACAATTATTCACAGATCTGGAAAGAATAATACTCAACTTCATATGGAAAAAACAAAAAACCCAGGATAGCCAAAAGAATCCTGTACAATAAAACAACCTCTGGAGGCATCACAATGCCCGATCTCAAGCTCTACTATAGGGCTACTGTAATAAAAACAGCTTGGTACTGGCATAAAAACCAACATGTGGACCAATGGAATCAAATTGAAGACCCTGACATTACCCTGCACACCTATGAACATATAATTTTTGACAAAGAAGCCAAAAATGTACAATGGAAAAAAGAAAGCATCTTCAACAAATGGCACTGGCATAACTGGATGTCAATGTGTAGAAGGCTGCAAATAGATCCATATCTGTCACCATGCACAAAACTTAAGTCCAAGTGGATCAAAGACCTCAACATAAATCTAGTTACTCTGATCCTCATAGAAGAGAAATTAGGAAGTACTCTTGAACGCATTGGCACCGGAGATCACTTTCTAAATATAACACCAGTAGCACAGACACTGAGAGAAACAATCAATCAATGGGACCTGTTGAAACTGAGAAGCTTTTGTAGAGCAAAGGACACGGCCAACAAGACAAAGCGACAGCCTACAGAATGGGAAAAGATCTTCACCAATCCCACATCTGACAGAGGTCTGATATCCAGAATATACAAAGAACTCAAGAAATTAGACATCAAAATGCCCAACAGTCCAATTAAGAAATGGGCTATAGAACTAAACAGAGAGTTCTCCACAGAGGACGTTCCAATGGCCAAAAGACATTTCAGGAATTGCTCAACATCCCTAATTATCTGGGAATTGCAAATCAAAATGACTCTGAGATACCACCTTACAACTGTCAGAGTGGCTAAGATCAAAAACACAGAAGACAGCTTATGCTGGAAAGGATGTGGAGCAAGGGGAACTCTCCTCCACTGCTGGTGGGAATGCAAGCTTGTACAGACACTTTGGAAATCAATATGGCACTTCCTTAGAAATTGGGAATCCATCTCCCCCAAGACCCAGCTGTAGCACTCTTGGGGATATACCCAAGGAATGCTCAATCATACCACAAGGGCATTTGCTCAGCTATGTTCATGTCAGCATTGTTTCTAATAGCCAGATCCTGGAAACAACCTAGATGCCCTTCAGCTGAAGAATGGATAAAGAAAATATAGTATATATACTCAACAGAGAAAAACAATGACATCATGAGGTTTGCAGGCAAATGGATGGATCTAGAAAAAATCATCCTGAGTGAGGTAACCCAGACTCAGAAGGACAAACATGGTATGTACTCACTCATAGGAGGATTCTAGATGTAAAACAAAGATGACTAGACTGCTACACAACTCCAGGGAGCCTACCTAGAAAATGGGACCCTAGGAAAGACCCAGGGATCACCCAATGACAGAGAAATGGATGAGATCTACATGAACAACCTAGATGACAGTGGGAGTAATGAAGGGCAAGACTTGAGGGAAAGAAAGCTTAGGGGAGCAGGAGATCCAAGCTGGATCAAGAACAGAAAGGGCGAACGAGGAATAACAGACCATGATAAATGAAGACCACATGAGAACAGGAATAGGCAGAGTGCTCGAGAGGTCCCCAGAAATCCACAATGATACATCCTCTGTAGACTGCTGGCAGTGGTTGAGGGAGGGCCTGATCTGACCTAGTCTGGTGATCAGATGACTAAACACCCTAGCAGTTGTCTTGGAACTCTCATCCAATAACTGATGGAAGTGGATGCAGAGATCCTCGGCCAGGCCCCAGGTGGGGCTCTAGGTGTCCAACTATCGAGAAGGAGGAGGGACTGCAAGAGCGTGAATTATTGAATCCAAGATTGCAAAAAGAACAGTTACAAATAGCCAATCGAATGGAAGCACATGAATTATGAACCAAAGGCTGTGGAGCCCCCAGCTTGATCAGGCCCTCTGGATAATTGAAACAATTGAATAGCTTGATCTGTTTGGGAGGCTCCCAGGCTGTGGCACCAGGACCTGTCCTTGGTGCATGAGCTGGCTGTTTGTAACCTTGGGCTTACACAGGGACACTTTGCTCAGCCTGGAAGGAGGGGACTGGACCTGCCCGTACTGAATCCACTTGGTTTAAATGAGTCCCCAATGTTGTCTTGGTCCTGGAGGACATGGGAATAGAGGGGAGGTGCTGGGGGGGAAGTTGATGGTGGGAGTGGGGATGTCAGGGGAACCCATGCCTGATGTATAAAATTAAAAGACATAATAATAATAATAAGAAATAAATAAATTTTCCTAAGAAGAAGAAATTATAAAAGAATAAATTGGATACTAAAACAAAAGAGAATGAAAATATAATTACTGGAGGTACTCAATAGACAGAAATTTACTTATTTATTTATTTTATGTGTATGGATGTTTTACTGCATGTATATCTGCATATCACATGTTTGTGCTTGCGATGCCTTGGAGGTTAGAAATTTCCTGGATATAGAATTATAGAGCTGTCATGTGGGTGCTGGAAATCAAACCTTGTTCCTCTATAAGAGCTCTTAACTGTGGAGCTACGACTCCATCTCCAAAAGTCAATAGATAAATTCAAAACTAAACATATTTGAATAGAGAATTTGTGATTTAGAAAACACAGTTGAAGAATTCAGCCAGAATACAGCACAGAGACAGTAACATCAACTAGAAAAGTTGCCATGGAGATAGGTTCAAAACAGGTTTCTGGGTGACGTGGTGAACTCCTGTATTACAAATTTGGAGCTTAGCCTTTGCTACTAGTAAGACTTTCCAAAAATTTAAACAGTAACAATGCTTAGATACAGTGTGCATTCTATAAGGAAAAAAAGGTTAAGAAGCTAAAACTGTCAGTGATATTTAAGGAGATAGTTATAAACTTTTCCCATAATTGATGACAGGCATGAATCTTTAGAGCAAAGCACACGTTTAGATTGAACAGGATAAATAAAAGGATACCCATCACTAGACAATACTGGAGCACAAATGAAGAGCAGCAGGCATAGAGAGAAAATATTTACAGTGCTACCAAGTAGAAAAGACAGATATAAGAGAATAATTAGGAAGAGAGCAGGCTTTTCATTAGCAATAGTTGCAAGGAGACAATGGAGCAATATATTCAAGCTAGAAATTTATGCACATGCAATTCTTATTCAAGAGTGAGGTGAAATACAAATATTTTACAATTTATAAAGGCTGAATGGTGTGAATCATAGACCTCAGTTGAAAGAAAGACTGAATTATGCATGCTCTCCAGAAGAGGAGTGAACGCCAGGCATGCCTTGGATGTGTGAAGTAACAGTGAGCAAATAAACCGGTAAAATATGTTAGTATGTATGTTTAATTAATGATGGGGAAAAGTAATTTCTTTATATAAATAATGGAGATGCTAAATCTTAAAATGACCAGAAAATGAGGGAGATTATTCAGTCCACATTTAGAGCAGATAAGGTGTTTGATTTCACATAAATTTGAAGGTGGCTCACAATTAGTTTAAGAAAGCATGAGGACTTTTCACATTAATTTTTGTATATAAATAGATTATGTCCAAGAATTTATAAAATTATTTTCCAGCTGACAAATATTCTTTGATTATGTGAACACTCAAGATCTTTTTGAGACAAAACACACTACAAATAAAATTAATCAAAGTGTTACTTAAAGGAATAATTTTTTTAAACAATGTCTCTAGCCCAAGTAAACTTCAAACTTAATAAACAGCAAAGGGTGATCTTGAAGTTCTGAAATTCCCAGCTCCACCTTCTGAGTGCTTGGAAAACTGGTGTGTACCTCCATGAACAATTTTTAAATACGTATTTATATTATTTTATATGTATGAGTGTAATGCTTGCTTGAATGCATGTGCACCATGTGTATAAGTGGTGCCCGCGGAGATTAGAAGAAAGTTTTAGTGGCCTTGGAACTTGAGTGATAGATGGCTGTGAGCTACCTTATGGATGCTAGGAATTGAACCTGGGTCTTCTGAAAAAGAAACAGGTGCTCTTAACTACTGAGCCAGCCTTCTTTCTACATTTTATGTGGTGCTGGGAATTGAACCCAGGTTTTTGTGCATTCTAGGCAAGCACTTTTCCAATTGAGGCATGACTACAGCATCAATGCATGATTTATAGCATAAAAACAGACAGCATTAAAACAAACAAATCCAAAGAAAAAGGGAAATAGAATAGTGGATAATTAATATGACAAAGTCGGAGAAAGAATGCCTCATATGAATCCATGGAGGCCAGAAGAAGGCATCAGAGCCCCAGGAACGGGAGTTATAGATGGTTGTGGACTCTCAAGTGAGTTCTGGGAACCATCTTTAGTCCTCTGAGAGAATAACAGGTACCTTAAGTGTTGAGCTCTTCTTTAAATTCTTTCACTGATGTTTTGCAGTTTTCAGTGCATAAGTCTTGTATTTCTTTTGTTAAATTTATTCCTAAGTATGTCATCTTTTGGGGCTCTATTTCCACGAGACTGTTTTCTTCATTTCTCTTTTGTATTATTCACTACTAGTATATGGGAACACAACTAACTGATTTTTACATAGTGAGCTCAAATCCTGAAGCCTTACTGAATTCACTTATTGGCTTTAATAGCTATCTTTGTGGATTCACTAGGATTTTCTTTATATACAATTGTATCCTCTGCTAATAGATGGTCTGCTGTGGGATGTCTTTCTGTATGCTGTGAATATGTGTTGCTCCCATTGGCTATAAATAAAGCTGCTTTGGCCTATGGCAAGGGAGCTTAAAGGTAGGTGAGAAATCCAAGACAGAGAGAGGAGAAGAAAGACAGAGGCAGGGGAGACAGTAACTGCTGTCTAAGGAGCAGCAAGATGCCAGCAGATTGGTAATGCCATGGCCATGTGGCAACTTAAAGATTAATAGAAATGGGTTAAGTTATAAGGGCTAGCTAGCAAGAAGCCTGTCATAGGCCATACAATTGGTAATTAATATAAGCCTCTGAATGATTATTTTGTAAGTAGCCGAGGGACAGTGGGGCCAGGTGGGATGGGAGAAACCTTCTGACTACAATAGTCTTCCTCCTCTTTTTCCCTATATGAATGCCTTTGATTTATTTTCCTTGTTTAAATGCTCTGTTCAGGACTTCCAGGTTGAGTAGAAGTGTCATGAGCAGGCATTCTTCTATCTGTCCTGAACTAACAGAGAAGCTGTTCAGTATTTCATCATTAAGTGTGATTTAACTCTCAGTTTTATGTAAATACCACTTCATTATCTTGAGGGGATTCTCTTCTGTTCCTATTTCATTTATTGTTTCCATTATAAAAAATTGTCAAGTTTTCCTCAGTTGCTTTATCTGGATCTATGAAAATGATCATGCTAGGTTTTTATTCTTTATTTATTAATATCACATACTAAATTGATTTTAAGATGTGTGTTAGCTTTTATGACTGTGAGAAAATACCTGACACAAACAACTTAAAAGGAGAGAGGATTCATTTGGTTGCTATTTTTTTGGAAGTTTCAGTCCATGATTGACTGCTGCCGTGTGTCAGGCTGTGGTGTGGTGAATCAGAATGTCATGGGAAAAGGATGTGGCAGAGCAGACTTTCTCCCCTCCTGGTGATCATGAAGCAAAGAGAGCATAAGAGGTGGCTATACCAAGATATAACCCAAGTAGGTATCCCACACAGCACAGTTGTACTGCCTCTCAATCTGGTATTCACATTTTGAATGTGCTGATTAGGTCAGAGTCCTCATGATGTAACCATCTGATAGACATGTTCAGAGGTGTACTTCACGAACTTCCTAGGCATCACTCAAACCAAACAAGAAGAAACATCACAATATGCTAGCCCGAGCGTTTAATCCAGGGATATAGTAATTTGACCCTGTGGTATAATCCTTTCATATGCTCATGAATTTCCTTTAATATATTTTGTTTGGATTTTTGACCCTATATTCATTTGGGAAATAGTTCTGTAATCTCCCTTGTCTTTTTCTCTTTTTCTTTTCTTATAATGTCTTTGTCTGGTATTAGCATAAGGATCTCATAGAATGGATTGTGAAATGACCCTTCTATTTGGAGGGGAAGAATTTATGAAGAGTTGGCATTGATTTTTAGTCAAATATTTGATAGAATTCACCAGTAAAGGGAGCTTGATGTCTTCATTGTAGGAAATTTTATGGTTACTATTTCAGGCTGTTTACTTGTTATATGTTTGTTAAGATGTTCTGTTGCTTTGAAAGTTGCTGGTTTAGATAATGTGTTGGCATATGATTGTTTGTAGAATTATTTTATGCAGACAATTCCCAACTTATAATGGTTCAATTTATGTTTTTATGACTTCCTGATGCTGCAAAACCAATATGCAGTTGTTTGAAAGGGAACTTGGAATTCTGAATTTCTTGGAAATAAACTCAGGGACACAGGATATAACATTTTAAAACTTAATGGTTGACAAAAGTGAAATTTAGGATGTAATTCCAAAATCAACTTGTCTTTGTCAGATTATTTTATTGGAAGTATCTAATGACAAAAATTGTGATTGAATCTTTAAGAAAACAGTGAGGATTCAACAGCATGGGAAGATATGAGAGGCTGAATTTTGATTTTGGCATCCACAGGGCTCTCCAGTATGTCTAGGAAATTTTGATTGTAAATGGAGGTACTACTGGTATATAGTCTGCAGAGGTCAAGGACTCTGCTCAATATTCTGCAATGTGCAGGAGAGCACCCCAACAATGAGTGATCTAATTTTAAAAAATCAGTAGTGTCAAGACTGAGAAAAATGCTTGTAGATTAAAATCTAATTCATCAGAGTAAAATGGAATAAGTATTTAAATTTTTATTACCATAAATATCATGCATACATACATAAGTATCTTGATTTTGTTTCATAAAGAAATTAAACTCAGGGACACATGATACATTTTAAAACTTAGCAGATGACAAACATGAAATTTAGGATATAATTCCAAAATCTGCATGAAAGATTAACAAAAGACAGCATCAGCAGAAACAGGCCTCTGATAGAGCGTAATTAATTATTTTATGCAGAGATTAGTCATGTAGAGGTGGTGTTGCATTAAGGACTGATAGGAATTAGAAAATTGATCACAGGCTTTTTCTCTGTAAAGTAGTATTTAGAATACTTTTACTAAACAAGCTTTGTTTTAGGTATCTCAAATTTTGTAAGGTTTTTAGTTTTTTTTATTTCAAATTTTATTTTTTATGCGGATATTTGTGTTTCAATTTTACATATCAGCCATGGGTTCCCCTGTCCTCCCCCTCCCGCCCCTGCCCCCACCTTCCTTCCATCGCCCTCTCCATTCCCATCTCCTCCAGGTCCAAGACTCCCCTGGGGATTCATTTAAACCTGGTGGGTTCAGTACAGGCAGGTCCAGTCCCCTCTTTCCAGGCTGAGCATGTGTCCCTGTGTAAGCCCAAGGTTCCAAACAGCCAGCTCATTCACTAAGGACAGGTCCTGGTCCCACAGCCTGGGTGCCTCCCAAACAGATCAAGCTATTCAATTGTCTCACTTATCCAGAGGGCCTGATCCAGCTGGGGGCTCCACAGCCATTGGTTCATAATTCATATGTTTCCATTAGTTTGGCTATTTGTCCCTGTGCTTTTTCCAATCTTGGGCTCAACAATTCACGCCCTTACAGTCCCTCCTCTTTCTCGACAATTGGACTCCAGGAGCTCCACCTGGGGCCTGGCCGAGGATCTCTGCATCCACTTCCATCAGTTAATGAATGAGAGTTCTAACATGACAGTTAGGGTGTTTGGCCATCCAATCACCAGACTAGGTCAGTTCAGGTTTTCTATCGACCATTGCCAGTAGTCTACAAGGGAGGTATCATTGTGGATTTCTGGGGGTCTCTCTAACATTTTGCTTCTTCCTGTTCTCATGTCTTCATTTATCATGGTCTGTTATTTCTTGTTCTCCCTTTCTGTTCTTGATCTCCTGCTCCCCTAAACTCTCTTTCCCTCATCACATCGAGGTTGTTCATGTAGATCTCGGATTTTTAGTTTTTTTTTTTTTTTAAATGAGGTTTTTCTTTGTCTAACAGTTGACTCATATCCTACAGAATCCATTGATGTGTGTTGCATATGTATGTGTGTGTTTATGCTTGGGTGCACACATAGGTGCATGTGTGTTGGTCAGAGGTCAATAATGAATATCTATCTCATTCGGTCTTTACATTATTTTATTATGATGATTGTGATTATAGGCAGGTTTTCTCACTGAGCCTGGAGCTTGCTGATTTGGCTAAACTGGCTGGCCAACAAACCCCAGGAATCCTCCTGACTGTCTGCCTACTTCTGCGGTTACAGGTACATGCTGCTGCACTCAAGTTTGTCTATGTGGATGATGGGGGATTGAACTCAAGTCCTTATGCTTGCAAAGCAAGCACATTACAACCGATCTATCTCTCCATCCCTGCCTTGTTTTTTTAATATCCTCCAATGTTGTTGGTTGTTTATCTCTTTTTACTAGTTTGGGGGCCTGCCCACCCAGCTCCCAAATAAATATATATGGTCTTATTTTGACTTATGAATGCCTGGCCTTAGCTTGGCTTGTTTCTAGCCTGCTTTTCTTAAATTATCCAATCTATTTAGTCTCTGCCTGCCAGCCCCACTTATCCTTTCTCCTGCCTTGCTATTGGATGTTCAGCTCTTTAAAAAAATTTGTTATACATTTGCACATGTGTAATAACATGATTGTGACACAAGCCTTTGTCTTCCACACCCAAACTCACGCATACATGAACATGTGCATATGTGTAACACAATTGTGACTATTCTATACTGCTTTCTAGTAAAATATGTGTTTAACTTATACAACTCTGTAGAATATCTGGATTCTAAATTTGTATAGTTGATTTTGCAGTATTCATAATAATGGTAATAATATTTGTATCTATTTCTGTTTTTGAAATATTTTAATTTGTTTATTCATTTATTTACCTTTGTGTGTGTGTGTGTGTGTGTGTGTGTGTGTGTGTGTGTGTGTGTTGTTTAGGTGTGCACATGCCATACCTTTTCACAAAATGTGAATGGAGGTCAGAAGACAGTGCGTTCTCTCTTCCTACTATGTGGATTTTGGAGTTCAAACTCCAGGCATCAGACTGGAAGCAAGCCTTTGCCCTCTGCACCATCTTGCCAGCTGGCACTTATTTCTTCATGATTAGTTCTCATTCAGAACTGATCTTTTTTGTTGTTTTTTTTTTGAATTAAGAAATTGTTTTATTCATTTTACATATCAACCACAGATCCTTCTCTCATGCCTCCTCCTGCTCCCCCAAAGCCTTTCCCCCCATTCCACCCCCATCCCCTCCTCCAAAAAGGCAGGCCTCCCATGGGAAGTCAGCAAAGCCTAGTACATTCAGTTGAGGCAGGTCCAATCCCCTCCCCCTGCATCAAAGCTATGCAAGGTGTCCCATCATAAGTAATGGGATCTAAAAGGCCAGTTCATGCACCACGGATAGAGCCTATTCCTACTGCCAGGGGCCCCTTAAACAGACCAAGCTAAACAAGTGTCTCAAATATGCAGAGGGCCTAGTCCAGTCCCATGCAGGTTCCACAACTGTTGGTCTAAAGTATCATGAGTACCCAAGGAATACTCAATCATACTACAAGGACACTTGCTCAGCTATGTTCATAGCAGCATTATTCATAATAGCCAGAACCTGGAAACAACCTAGATGCCCCTTAACTGAAGAATGGATGACAAAAATGTGGTACATATACACAATGGAGTACTACTCAGCAGTAAAAATCAATGACATCATGAAATTTGTAGACAATTGGATGAAACAAGAAAATATCCTGAGTGAGGTAATCCAGACTCAGAAAGACAAACATGGTATGTGCTCACTCATAAGTGGATTCTAGATTTAAAGCAAAAGATAACCAGACAACAACCCACATATCCAAAGAAGCTAGGTAACAAGGAAGACTCTAAGAGGGACTCATGTATTGGCCTTGGAAGGGGAAATAGATGAGATCTCCAGAGTAAACTGGGAATGAGCGGGGCGGGGGGAATACAGGTTAGGGGGTGGGGAATGAGAACATAAGGGAATGGGATGGTAGAACTGGAACAGGGATGGAGTGAGAGAACAATGAAAGAGATATCTTGATAGATGAAGACATCCTGGGGATAGGGAGAAACCTAGTGCTAGGGAAGTTCCCAGGAATCCACAAGGATGACCCCAGCTTAAACTACCAACAATAGTGGAGAGGGTACCTGAGCTGGCCTACCCTGGTAATCAGATTGGACATTCAGCTCTTTATTAGACCAATCAGGTATTTTTGACAGGCAAAGTAACACAGCTTCACAGAGTTAAATAAATGCAACATAAAAGAATGCAACACATCTTTGCATCATTAAACAAATGTTCCACAGAATAAGCAAATGTAACACATCTTAAAATTATATTCTACAATACTCTAACATTTAAAGCAAGAGTCCATACACTTTTTCTAGTATAGGCCGTGTAATGTTTCTTTTCCTCCATTACAAGCAATTCTCATGTCTGTTCAGGGACTCTGGGTTCACTGTGGATGCCCATAGTGAAGACTGAGACAGTCAGAGACCTTTCTCAACTAAAGAATAATCTGAATATTGAAAACTTCAGTTATCAACTGTGCAGTGGAGTACACATCTTTAATTTTAGCACCTGGGAGGCAGAAGCAGGCTTATGTCTGTGAGTTTGAGGCCAGCCTGGTTTACAGAGTGAGTTCCAGGACAGCCAGGGCTACACAGAGAAACCCTGTCTCAAGAAAAAAAAAAGAAAGAAAGAAAAGAAAACCTGAGAAATCAACTTTTAGACCTGTTTTTTTTCTTTACTTTTCTGTGTGTGTATGTGTTGGGGCAATCTTACTATATTGATTATGTCCAAGGCTGTCCTCAAATTCCTGGTCTCAAGTCATCCTCCTGCCTCAGCCTGTTTAGATCTGTGCCATATTTTTTTAATTTGGTTATTAATTTGCTTGATATTTAGATTTTTTAGTTTCTTACATGTTTTGGAAATCTTTCTCCTTTCTGTGAGCTGTTGCTTTTTCTGAATGATGCTGTCCTTTGCTGTACAGAAAGTTTTCAGTTTCCTGAGGTCTCATTTATTACTTGTTGATCTTAGTGCCTGTGCTAAGTGTTCTGTTCAGAAATTTTTTCCTGTGCTGATGAGTTCAAGGATATTTGTGGGATGCATGACTCATCCTTAACCTGCTTGAGGGTCAGACTGCCCAAACAAGTAAAAAAGATACTTTCTGAGAGCCAGCCTGGGTCTGCCTAAGGGTCTTAGCAACAGCAGCTGAAACATGATCTGGAGATGACCTGGACCAATGAGAGACAGCTATGTCATGCCAGCATATGCATATTCATCAGACCTCCCACCAGGGTCGGGTGGAGGGTATATAAGGCTTGCCTCTTCCTGAATCAATTGAGATTGTTTGGACATTCACCCAGAGTCTGTGTGGTTTGACTCTGCGCCTACTTGGCCCCCGCCCCCAAAGGGAACAACAGCAAGGACCCTGCTACAGATATTCTTCACTTTCTCTTCTATCAGATTCAGGGTATCTGGACTTATGTTGATTTCCTGATTTGGAGTTTTGTGCAAGGTGATAAATATGCGTTTATTTGGATTCTTCCATATGCATCCATTCAGTTTGACTAACACTGTAGAAGATGCTGTCTCTTTTCCAGTGTATGTTTCCAGCCTTTTTTTTTTTTTTTAAATCACAGATCAGTGTCTATAGATGATCAACATATCTGTTTCTGTGCCAGTACCATGTGGTTTTTATTACTATAGCTCTGTACAATAACTTGAAATTGGGGATAGTGACACCCGCAACAATTCCCTTACTACTCAGGATTATTTTAGCTAACCTATTTTTTTTTTCATATGAAATTGAGTATTGTTCTTTCAAGGACTGTAAAGAATTGTGTTGGAATTTTGCTGGAGATTGCTTTGAATCTCTAAATTGTTCTTGGTAAGATGGTCATTTTTACTATGTCAATCATACCAATCCATTAGCATCTTCTGATATTTTCTCCAATTTCTTTCTTCAAAGACTTGAAGTTCTTGTCATATAGGTCTTTCACTTGCTTGGTTAGAGTGACTCCAAGGTATATATATTTTTTAGGCTATTGTGAAGGGGATTGTTTCCCTGATTTCTTTTTCAGCCCATTTGTCATTTTTATATAGGAAGGGTACTGATTTTCATGAGTTAGCCTTGTATCCAGCTACTTTGCTATAAGTGTTTCTCAGCTATAGGTGTTCCCTGGTGGAATTTTGGGTGTCATGTGTGTATACTATCATATCATCTGCAAATAGTGAAAGTTTGACTTCTTCCTTTCCAATTTGTATCCCCTTGATCTCCTTTTATTGTCTTATGGTTCTAGTTAAGATTTCAAGTACTATACTAGGTAGATACGAAGAGAGTGGACAGTCTTGTCTTGTTCTTGATTTTAATGGAATCACTTTGAGTTTCTCTCCATTTACTTTGATGTTGGCTGTTGGCTTGCTGTATAATGCTTTTATTCTGTTTAGGTATGTTCCTATAGACTTGCTGTCAATTGCATTTATCATGTTTACGTGTGTACCTTCTATCCCTAATCTCTCCAGGATTTCTATCATAAAGTGTGTTGGGTTTGTTAAAAGCGTTTTCAGCATCTAATGAGATGATCATGTGTTTTTTCCCTCAGTTTGTTTATCATTATTACATTTACTGATTTTTGTATGTTGAACCACCCTTGCATCTCTGGAATGAGACCTTACTTGATCATGATGGATGATCTTTTTGTTGTGTTCTTGGATTCAGTTTTTGAGTATTTTATTGAGTATTTTTTGCATCAAAGTTCATGAGGGAAATTGATCTGTAATTCTCTTTCTTTTGGGGGGAAGTCTTTATGTGGTTTAGGTATCAGGGTAACTATGGCCTCACAAAATGAATTGGGTAATGTTCCTCCAGTTTCTATTTTGTGAAATAATTTGAGGATTATTAGCATTAACTCTTCTTTGAAAGTCTAATAGAATTATGCTGTTAATCCATCTGGCTCTGGGCTTTTCTTTTTTCTTTTTTTTTGGTTTGGGAGACATTCAATGACTACTTGTATCTTACTAGGAATTATAGGTCTTATCTGACCTTGATTTATCTTTTGTAATGGTATATATCTAGAAACTTATACATTTCTTTTAAATTTTCCAATTTCACAGAGTATGGGTTTTTAAGGTGTGTTCTTATGATTTTCTGGGTTTCTTCAGTGTTGGTTATTATATACCACTTTTTATTTCTGATCTTTTTAATTTGGATATTCTCTCTCTGCCTTTTATTTAGTTTGAGTAAGGTTTTTTCTATCTTGTTGATATTCTTGAAAAACAATTTTTTTCATTGATTTTTGTATTGTTTTATTTTTTGTTGTTTCTACTTTATTGATTGCAGCTCTGAGTTTGACTATTTCTTGCCATCTATTCCTTTTGTGTGTGATTTCTTCTTTTTGTTCTAGAATTTTCAAGTGTACTGTTAAATTGCTTGTATGAGAGTTCTTCATTTTTTTATGTAGCCACTTAGTGCTATGAATTTGCCTCTTAGAACTGTCTTCATTGTATCCCATAAGTTTGGGTTCATTTTGTATTGATTTTTATTGACTTCTAGAAAGTCTTTAATTTCTTTCTTCTTTTACATTTTGACCCATTTCCATTTAGTAGTTAATTGTTCCATTTCCATGAGTTTGTAGGCTTTCTGTTGTTTGCTGTTCTGTTGTTGATGATATCCAGCTTTAATCCATAGTGGTCAGATAGGATGCAGGAAATTGTTTTAATCTTCTTGTATCTGTTGAGACTTGTTTTGTGTCTGAGTATGTGGTCAATTTTGGAGAAAGTCCATGAGGTACAGAGAAGAAGGTATATTCTTTTGTGTTTGGATTAAATGTTCTGTAAATAGCTGGTAGGTCCATTTGGCTCATGGTGTCAGTTAGCACCAGCATTTCTCTATTTAGTTTTTGTCTGGATGACCTGTCCATTGTCGAGATGGGATATTGAAATCTCCTATTATTGGTGTGTGATGGTCATTATGTGATTTAAGCTGTAGATTCAAGCTGTTTCTTTTATGAACTTGGTTGTCCTTGTGTTTGGTACATAGATGTTAACTGCAGTGTCCTTCTGGTGAACCTTTCTTTTGATGAGTACATAGTATCCTTTCCTATTTCTTCTATTTAGTTTTGTTTGAAGTCTAATTTTTCAGATATTAAAATGGATACACTGACTTGCTTCTTCAGTCTCTTGGAATATCTTTTTCCCCAATTCTTTTCCTTTAAGGTGATATCTATCCTTAATGTTAATGTGTGTTTCTTGGATGCAGCAGAAGGATGGCTTTTGGTTTTGTGTCCATTCTGTTAGTTGTTTTTTTTTCCCCTTCTTTTTAGGAATTGAAAGCCTTGATGTTATTGATTAGCAATGTTTTTTGATTCCTGTTATTTTTTGTTATGGTGTGTGTCTCCTTTTGATTTGCTGGTTTGTTATATATTTCTTGGGTGTGGTTAAACTCTTCAGGTTGAAATTTTCCTTATAAAATTGTCTGTAGAGCTAGATTTGTAGATAGATATTACTTAAATTTGCTGTTATTGTGGAATGTAATTAATTTTGTTTTGTTTTCTCAGTCTATTCTGATAGAAAGTTTTGCTGGGTATAGTAGGCTGGGCTGACATTTGTGGTCTCTTATAGTTTATAGAACATCTGTCCAGGCCTTCTGGATTTTAGAGTCTCTATTGAGAAGTCAGGTGTGATTATAATGGACCTGCCTTTATATATTACTTGATCTTTTTTACTTGCAACTTTTTAATATTCTTTCTTTGTTCTGTATGCTTAGATTTTTTATTATTATGTAGCAAGGGGCCTTTGTGTTCTGGTCCAGTCTATTTGGTGTTCTGTATGCTTCTTGTATCTTTATAGGTATTTCCTTCTCCAGGTTAGGGGAATTTTCTTCTTTTGATTTTGTTGAAAATGTTTTTGTGCCCTTGACCTGGGTTTCTTCTCCTCCTCTCCTATTCCTATTATTCTTAGATTTGGTCTTTTCATAGTGTCCCAGATTTCCTGGATGTTTTTGTGCCAGGAGTTGTTGAGATTTAACATTTCTTTGACTGAATTATCCATTTTTTTCTGTCTTGTCTTCAGTGCATGAGATTCCCTCTTCCATCTCTTGCATTGTGTTGGTGAGATTTGCTTCTGTGGTTCCTGTTTGAGTTCCTAGAATTTTCATTTTCAGATTTCCCACAGTTTGAGTTTCCTTTATTGACTCTATTTCCACTTTCAGGTCTTGAATTGTTTTATTCATTTCTTTCCACTGCTTGTTTGTATTTTCATAGCTTTCTTTCAGGGATTTATTAATTTCCTCTTTAAGTGCCTCTATCATATTCATAAAAGCTATTTGAAGGTCTTTGTCTTGTGCTTCAGCTATGTTTCATTTCTCATGACCTACTATATAGTAAGGTTGCTAGGCTCTAGTGGAGACATATTGTCCTGGCTGTTACTGTTTTTACACTGGTGTCTAGGCATCTTGGATTTGGAAGACTGTAACTCGAGGTGCTAATAGCTGGTCATGTCTTTGTTGGGTGGGTATTTTATTCTGTGGTTTGTGTTGCCCTCTCTGGTTCTTTGGAAGAGTATGGTAGCTGTTATGCCTGGGAGAGGACTCTTCTGGGATCCTGTTAGGTGTGGCCACTAGAGGTTCTTGGTAGAATGTGTTTCTAGGTATTGGAAGCTGTTACTTAGGAATGGAAATGAGCTAGGAAAGAGAGTGAGGGGGTCCATGGGAAAGGAGAAATCAGGGTGTTCCACCAGGATCTGCCTAGTCCCCTGGGAATGTCGGCAGAGAATGAGGAGAGGCCCAAACAGGTGGTCTGCTACAGATCTGGGGATGAGACTAGGAACTGGCTTTGGAGGAGAGGAGGGGGAGTGGAGGTAAGAAGCTTGTTTACGTGCTTTGCTGGTTGGTACTTGCTTCTCTGACAGGCTTGGCTAGAGAGTTCCCAGGGAATGCCAGCTAAAGCTGAGGTATGGGGCAATGGGACAAATTGGGAGGAAGGTTGGAGGAGATCTATATGATCCAATGGAGATGGGGGCAGGGAGTGGACACAGCAGGTGTTCTGGTTCAGAGTTGGGTTGAGACTGGGAGATTGGATTTGGAGGAAAGGAGAGGAAGGTTAGCATACCTGCTTCCTTGCCTGGTATGTCCTGAAAATAATTTCAATTGTTCATATTAAATTTTAAAATACGTTTTTATAGGTATAGCTATAATAAAAATGTTTTTTAAATCTATTTCTCCATATTCCTATAGACATAATATGGTATGAGTCATAATACTATCATGTATATGTGTGCATACATATGATGTTTTGTTTGATCAAGTTAATATGTTTAGCTTGATCACTTTATGAAAAATATTAGAATGATATTAGACATATTGAAAATCACTGTATAGAAGGTGATGTGGGCTTGAAATTCCATCCCTAGCTGAGGAGCTATTGATAGCTACTTGGTAAGGGAAAATTAGTTTTTTTTAATGGTGTGGTCCCTGGTAGGTCTAATGTGTTCCAGTGGATGACCAGTACTAATGGGACTTGATGGATTTTTTTTTAATGAGGACACAAAGTTGGTGGGCATGGAATGGGGCTATCTTGGAAGATATGGAAAGGGGGATATTATTAAAATACATATATGAAATTCTCAAAGAATTAAAAAGTATAAAAATACATGAGCAGTATACTATCTCTTATCAAGTATTATACCCATAAAAATGCTTATGAAGTATTTGTTAACTAACTAGTCAATTTAGTTTTTCTCCATGCTTACTGCATGTGAAAGCAAACAGACAGTTGTAGCATAAATTGCTAGCTATCTACCAGTTAAAAGATAAAATGTATTTATTTATTTTCTTAATGGAGTTTTAAACATTAAAGTGCTTATTGTTTATTTTTACACACACATGATGAGTTACAATTGTTATGAACCCATTCTCATTCCATAGTATATAATATGTTAATCACTAGTATATTTATTATAAATAATTTGGCCCTGTTTATTGTCCTATGATTATGTGTATACAGTTTGTAATTGCTTCACAGCTTTCCTTGTAGCTGACAATAACCTATTTCATGTAACATCCATTTTCCAAACTCTTATTTACTTTATCCTAATACTTTAAATCTTATTGCTACTCAGTACATCTGGTATTTTGTTGGTGGTCCTTTTCTTGATAAGTCCTTTTTCTTTTGTTAATAGGTAGTATGTGCATACGTATACAGAAGATTAGAGATGAAACTGTAGGGATGGAGACTCCCTCTGACCTAGGCCTTTCAAACATGATCTTCTTAGATACAATTATCACCACATGGTATGTTCTGCAGTTTATTTCATGCTAGGTTTTTAAATATGTAGCCCACTCTTTCTAAAACACTGATAAATGCAGGTCTGGGGCCTGTAGCCTAAAGTACATCCATCCCTGGTGATCTACACGGGCAAGAATAATAAATAAATACTGACAATATGGAGGGTTTTTTAATTTTAACTTTATTAAAAAATAATTTTTACTTTATGTGAGGGGCCTGGAGTTGGTTCTCAGCTTCCACCTTTATGTAGGTTCTGGGAATTGAACTCAGTAACACTTGCATCACCTGGTAGCTAATGCTTCTTACCCTTTTACCTCTTGACTGGTCTTGCCAGCCCCATATGACAGTTTCTTTAAAAATAAAACAACAAAAAAGGGAACTACCATATGATATAACCATACCATTCCTGGAAAGATACGCAAAGGATTCTTAAGTCCTACCACACAGAAAACTGCATATCTATGTTTATTACTGAACTATTCACAACAGCAACAATGAAGAACCAGCTTAGGTGTCCATCAACAGGTGAATAGATAGGGAAAATCTAGTAAAGGAACAGCAGTGAAGAAAACTGAAATCATGGAATCAGCAAGAAAGTGAATGGACCTGGAGATCGAGAGCGCGCATGTACACAAGTGCGCGCGCGCGCGCGTGCGCGCACACTCACACACACACACACACACACACACACACACTCACACTCCATGATAAACAAATAAATGTAGAAGACTTCAAATGATTCTGTCCAGTAGGTGTAGCATCTTTCTATGCTCTTTTCAAATGCTGTCTTTATATTCTAGACACTCATGTGCATTTATATATATTTCTCAAATTTGTCATGTGAGCAATTGAACTCTATATTCATGCACTACTTTTAAACCCATTGTTCTGCAATATTTTAATATTTAATAATGCTACAACCTTCCATTTATAACATATCAAACTTACTGGTTTGTCTTGTTGGTAAATTTTTATGTAAACTTCAGATTCAGCTCATATATTTCCCCTCCAAAGTACATGGAATTTTATTGAGATTCTATGAGTTTAATTTAGAGAGAACCAACATTTTTATGATACGCAGCTGTTATAGCCAAAGGTATAGTGTATACTTTGTCCATCAAGACTTTAACATTTTTCTTTATGCACATTTTTTAGGGTTGGAGAGATGGTTCAGTGGTTAAGAGTGCTTGCTGCTCTTTCAGAAGACTGGAGATCAGTTCCCAGCACCGATATCAGATGGCTCATAACCTCCCATGATTTCAACTCCAGGGGATCCAATGCCTTCTTCTGGCCTCAGAGGGCACCTGAAAACATGTCATGCACACACACACACACACACACACACACACACACACATATACACACGCACAATAAATAAATAACAAAAATAAGGATAAATCTAAGAAAAATTTCACATTTCCTATTAAGTTTAGTTTTAGGATCTGTTTTCAGTAGTTGTAGATATTATAGGTAACAACTGGTGTTCATTTGTCAGAAAACTCTATTAAATACTTAAGCATGGCTATGATATATTACTTGTTAGAAACAAAAGAAAAAAATCATTCTGGCTCATGGTTTCAAAAGGCTCAGTCAACAATTACTTAGTACCATGTGCCTAGGAAGAGTATCATGATGGTAGGAGCATGTGGCAGAGGGGAGCTATTCACTTCACAATGGACCAGGAAGGAGAGAGCTAAACAGGAAATGGTCAGAAATAATATACTCCATGGATTGTGCTTTAGTAACATCCTTTCTCCAGTATTTGTGGGTTGCTAAACTAAATGTTATGTTGGATTTTCTACTTAAGTCATTTTATCTACAAATAATGGTAACTTGACCTTCCCAATTTTTATACCTTTTGATTGTTTCTCAAATTGCTTTGGCTCAAAAATTTTATGTTAAGTAATAACAAAAAATACAAAAGTAAAAACTATTCATGTGTTATCTAATTTTAAGGGTGATACACTCATCATTTTATAGTGATGATTTGTTTGTTGTTATATTTTACTATGACAAGGAAATAAATGAACTGATTTGTATTTTGTTAACAATTCATATAATTTTACTAATTTTTTTTGAGACAGGGTCTTGTTAAGTAGCCCTATTGGTATATAGCCCAGGCTGGCTTTCAGCTCACAGTAATTCCTGAACCTTAGTCTCCTAAGTGCTGAGGTGTGCACTACTACCACAAGCTAATGGTTTAATTAAAATTTTAATAGATGTTGAATTTTGGCAAAGGCCTTCTCAAAATCTGTGTAATATGTGATATGTCATTTTTTTAAAATTTGCTAACCTTCTAATCTTAGCTTGCTTTTCCAAACATGTTTTTTTTTTCAGTTTTTCTTTTATACAGTAGCATCAAACATCTCAGTCTCTAAGGAATTGGCATCCAGTACCTATTCTTTCCCAGATCTAGCCACAGTTCTAGCTGTGAACTTAAATACCATGGCCATAGTCTGTTCCACAGTTCCCATCCTGTTAGAGAGTTTCTAAGGAGCACCCCCTATACCTTTTTATCTTCATTTATCATCTGAAATTCTATTCTCTGATACCCACAATCCCAATGCTGGTGCTAGCCTCTCATATTTTATTTCTCATAGTTTCTTTTTAAACTTTTATTTTATTTTTAAATTATGTGTATATGTGTGTATCTGTTATCTGTATATGAATGTGTACATGTAAATGTAGATGCCCTCAGAATCCAGAAGGGCATTGTGACATTCCTCACAATTTTGATGGTGGGAATTTTCATGAGTGCTGATTTGTTTTCCACTGGCAAGTAGGATGTTAATGGTAGCTCTGTACTGTGCTTCATGAAGGTCCCTTCCCTGAGTGGTTCCAGGTTAGAATTGGCCACAAGAGAAAGTGATGTAAGATTTAGAAGGTAGGAGCAAAGCAGTAGCTATGTTGACACTCTGCTATATATAGCATGTCAGGTTGGTGGTGATTGATTTACAGGCTTGCCATGTTGACACAGAGCAATACTTGGACATATGGCTCTAACAGATTCTACCAAGTCTCTTCCTTAGGTTTCTCTGGGACAAACATGTGAGTGCCATGGCAATGCTAGCTTCTCCTAAAAGTTACCCATGGCACTAATGTTGGAGGTAGAGAGAAATGCAGAGCTTGTCTTGTGTTTGTTTCTACCCATATATAGCTCCATTCCAGCTGCTGGTCTGGCTGGTGACATTAGATGCAGAAGCAAACAGCATTACATGGACCACTGACTCCCTTTATAGCACCATAAAGTCTACCCTCTGTGAGAAATCCGACACTTCCACATCAAGCTTCTCTCACTGAATCCTGTGTGATTCAGATATTCTTTTACTTATTACTGACTTTAGAAAGTATATTGGTATAAAACTTTGGGGTACAGAAATCCTGAAATTTTATATATTTTCTACCACTAATTCAATCTTAAACCCTGACTAGGTCACCTTGAGAATCTTTTGGTTCCTCAAGTGCTAGAGAATTATTTTTTTCTGAAGAAAATGGTCTCCTGAAATTGTTGGTGATGTATATTGATTAAGTAGCTCTAATAATCTGATTTAAGTTAAATTAGTACATGGCTGTCCACAAAAACCCTTAATCAAATTCCCTCTTGAGGTAGTTTAAATTGTCCTGAATTGCTTTGATTTGTCTTAGCACTTAATATACAATTATCGATCCCCCCACACTTCTTGTGAGAAACAAATGAGACTGAAAAGTGAAACTTTTGGTCTAGTATTTAACGAAGTCACACTATATACATGTTCCCAGAGACAGCGCGCGCACACACACACACACACACACACACACACACACACACACACACACTGTTAAAGTTGGTGTTAAAGGGACCAACTGTGAGATCAATTGCAGTCAAGCCAATCATGGTGACTGATGTCTAGAGTCCTAGTACCAAAATAGGAGAATTGCCATACTTCAAGGCTAACCTGGGCTGCAGAGTCCCTATCTTAAAATCAACAACAATAAAAAATAGAATTGCATTTGGTCTCCAATCAAGCCCAAATTTGCAATATTTGAGGGAGTAATCCTCTCATGGAAAACCTGTTTTCATCTATCATTTCCTGGCATATGCCAACCTCAGGTTTATTGATGCTTGAAGGCAGGTAATTCTTGGTTGAGGGGTACTGCTTAGTGGCATCCAAGACACCTAGCTTTTATATCCTAGTAACTTCCTTACCCCTAGAGTGATAAAAAAAATGTCTTTTTGATCAGGCATATAACTAGTGGTAGAGCACTTACCAGGTGTGGTGGTTTGAATGCCCTATAGTCCCAGGCATTTGAACACTTGGTCCCCAGTTGATGATACAATTTGGGAGGTTTAGGAGGTTTGGATTTGTTGGAGGAAGTATGTCACTGGAGGTGGGCTTTGAGAGTTTAAAGACTTGTACCATTTCAAATTTGCTCTTTCTGTTTCTTGCTTGTGTTTCAAGATGTAAGTGCTCAGCTTCCAGCTCTAGCTACCATGCCTGCTTCTTCTCTACCATCATGGACTCCTATCCCTCTGGAATTGTAAGCTAAAATCAACTCTTTCTTCTGTAAGTTGCCTTGGTTATTGTGTTTTTCACAGCAATGGAAAAGGATCTAATACATGAAGCACGCTCAAGGTGCTGGGTTCAACCCCCAGCATTTAAATAACAAACAAACAAACAAACAAGTCTCTCTCTTTTTGTTTCAAATAATTAAATCTGTTGACATGGCCACATATGCCCTGAAGGGTGAAGGCTGGACAAAACAACCCCTAGATGAAGACTGTTATGCATTTAATTTTTTGCTAGAGAAAGAGCAATGAAGGATTTAGTTATATATGGCATAGACTGGGAGGAGGACAAATATCACAAGCAGAATGCTTAAGTCATGATTGGCATGATCTGAATACTGCTCAATATTCTTTAGGGAAGAGAATAAGCAGGCAGCAGGGGCTCTATAGTATGGGGACTAATTCAGTCCTAGGATCTCCATTAACATCTAGGAAGATGGATCCTGATGGACTAGGCTTTCATCTTTTCTTCCTTTCTCCCCTGACAGTCTTTTTACAGTGTTAGGGAATGAACTCAGGGCCTTGTAGATGCCAGACAAGTGCTCTACCAACTAAACTATAGCTGCAGGCCCCTCTTTTCTTAAGTACTAGAAACCAGGATTCTCTGTTTCCATTTCAGCTTCTCCAGGGAAGTTTGTTTGAATCTGAGTGTTGCTAATTATATTCACCTCCTGTAGAATCCACATTAAAATAGAAAAATAACCAGTAACAAAGTAATTAGATAAAATTACTGCCTTTGCTTTCTACTAACATGGCACGAGAGGTTTTTAACTTGACTCTGCTTCAGAAAAGCATTTGAACTACTAGATTGAAATTTACAATATGAGCTGATATGTGTCAAGAAAGGAATGCATAGGTGATAGAATGAGGAATGAATGGAAATGGAAATGTAGAACAGCAAGCCAGAACAACACAGCACTATTTGACACTGACAGTTTGGGCCAGACAGGAACCTGAACTTCTGTCCTTGTTGTGTGATATGGATTCCGAAGAAGAATGAAGGAGTCCTACCTGAGGTCTATGGGTAACAACAGCCGTGACTGTGTACAAGGGATTGCAATGAAAATTGTGTTCTCAACCTTTCCATGCATATGATAGGGGGTTGATGCTCACAGGAAGTTGTGTCTGCAGGCTAGATGTTTAGGGAGTTGGCAGCTCAAATTCACAGTTCTGGAGGATTCAACAAAATCTGATACCGGCAATTATACAAGTTTGACAAATGCTCACAGCTAACATAGATGCAAAAGCTAACTTTCTCCACATAAGCAACAAATCCAACAGTGTTAGCAAATGGTAATTGAAAGTTTAAGGAATACAAACAATAGTAAATGAAACAAAAACACAAGAAGATAAAAGTCCAGGAGTGACAATTTGTAGAAAAAAAATAGAACAAGAAGAAACAGACCTACAAAAATTTCATGTTAGTCATGATATAAAATAGCTAATTATTAAATATTTAAAGAAATAATGGACATTTTCTGAGTTAAAAGTTTTATTCATTCAACACCTCACATTTAAAATATTTAAAAGTATATGTATATTTGTATAAATAGTCATTTGCAAGATATTTAGTAGCATTAATTTACCACTAGCATTTCAACAAATGAACATTGAGTAAAAAGAATCTGTGTTATATAGCTTAAGAATAGAACATACAAAAATAGGAACTTACCTTGAAAATGACTTTAATAAAAAGCTAATTACCCTTATTTAAAATGTTAGGATACAACTAAAATCTCCCCATACATGGTAAAGTCTATATGGAAATCCAGCCAAGTAGTACAATTAAATGATGCACTTATACTGTTTCGTTTTTGTATTATAATGTATAATAATACAAGCAATACACCAGGAAAAATGTAATTAGTAAAAACTAGACATCTCCTTGCTAAAGGCTTCACTTCCAAAAATTTGCAAAAATCTGATGAAATTATAAAACTCATTATACTTAAAATTCTTAAAATATAAAAAAATCTAGTTGAATACCATATGGTACCAATTCTTAAATGCTCAAATGCAGTAACTTTAAATAAGATAATAAAATAAAGCAAATGACCAAAAACCTCTTAAAACTAATCTCAAATTTACATTAGTAGAAAGATTGCTTTCTGATTCTTTAGATGCACCAGAAAGAAAGAGGATTACTCTTAATAGTAGAAAATGACATTTTTAAATGTCTGTGATTAAAAACAAAGAATTACATTGCAAAGATCTTTTCAAAGTGTGAGATAAGAATTGAACATAACATTCAACTTTGAAATCATCTTTTAACAGACTATTCAAGTCTTCAAAACAAAGTTGGGGGGATGATCAAGTCTTTCCAACAGCACTCTGGTAAGATGCTAAGTTCATTCAATGCAAGGGAGCCACTTCCAATGACTTCCCTGCAAAGATGTGGATGGAGGAGTGGAAGGTGCTCACTTGCAGTTAGTCGTTTGTTTCTTTTCTCCTGAACTTCATGATTCTAATTGGGATACTCACTTGCCGTTTTCTTCCTTTCATGCTTGGAGGTGACTTGACGGGGTGCTGTTGTGCTGCTCCTATTCGGAAAACAAGTGTAAAGAATTAACAAGAAATAACAGTTGGGAGGCTACCTAGATAACGGGAAAGATCCTAGGAAAGACCCAAGGATCACCCAATGACAGAGAAATGGATGAGATCTACATGAACAACCTGGACGACAGTGGGAGTAATGAAGGGTAAGATTTGAGGGAAAGAAAGCTTAGGGGAGCAGGAGATCCAAGCTGGATCAAGAACAGAAAGGGAGAATGAGGAATAACAGACCATGATAAATGAAGACCACATGAGAACAGGAATAGGTAGAGTGCTGGAGAGGTCCCCAGAAATCCACAATGATATATCCTCTGTAGACTGCTGGCAATGGTCGTGAGAAAGCCTGATCTGACCTAGTCTGGTGATCAGATGGCCAAACACCCTAACAGTCGTCTTGGAACTCTCATCCAATAACTGATGGAAGTGGATGTAGAGATCCTCAGCCAGGCCTCTGGAGGAGTTCCCGGTGTCCAACTGTCGAGAAAGAGGAGGGTCTGCAAGAGCATGAATTGTTGAATCCAAGATTGCAAAAAGCACAGGGACAAATAGCCAAATGCATGGATGCACATGAATTATGAACCAAAGGCTGTGGCGCCCCCAGCTGGATCAGGCCCTCTGGATAAGTGAGACAATTAAATAGCTTGATCTGTTTGGAAGGCACCCAGTCTGTGGGACCAGGATCTGTCCTTAGTACATGATCTGGCTGTTTGGAACCTTGGGCTTACACAGGGACACTTTGCTCAGTCTGGAAGGAGGTGACAGGACCTGCCTGTACTGAATCCACCAGGTTTAAATGAATCCCCAGGAGTGCCTTCATCCTGGAGGAGATGGGAATGGAGGGGAGGGGCTGGGGGGAAGGTAGGGGTGGGGGCGGGAGGGGGGAGGACAGGGGAACCCATGTCTGATGTATAAAATTTAAAACACATAATAAAGAAAAATATTAAAAAATAGTCTATGCAAAGTGACAAATTAATGGAAAAATTCACATGGAAATGACAAGATAACAGTGTAGTTCCTAAAAAATTAAATGAATGGGTATAGGGTAGAAATTTAAAATAACAAAAATTATCTACAAATTCTTAGTATGATTTTAAAATTACTCATAAAATACAGACTTTTGGGTAAATGTCTAGCCATTTTTAATCTTAGTTCATTGATATTACATGTTTGATTCAGAGATGTTTGTTCTTTTATATTCTATATAATAAAACAAAATCATCTGCCACAGGGCAAGTCTGTAATGTTGGTATGCATGACTAATGCAAGAAATTGCTATTCTGCTAATATTTACTTGTGGTTGTGTGACAAGCATGTTTAGAGATGATTTGGCTCCACTTCTTTCCAGTACATAAACAATGATTACCTATTACACTGAACTTTGTGATTACATGCCCTTCACCTTACACTGGATTGTAGTTGGGAGTTACTATGTAAGTCCAACACAATTAACATGTAATTAGTTAAAAGGTTTTAGGGTATCACTTCAACTTACCAAGCAGGTAGTTCTTGTGCACCAGCATGGCATCAGCCGTGTATTGATAGTGTAGTTACAGAGTAATTGCATGGTTATTTTAGCAATGTGAAATAAAATGTTTCTGCTTATCTTCTATGTACATCAACTAAAGGATTTCCCCACCTGGTGTCCTGGTTTGAGATACATCCATACACAGATCTCTGCAGAATACACAATAAAACTTGCAGCAGATGAATTTAGCATTTTATGAGTATGCTCTTAGGGAGATTTGATGATTCACCTCTTCTGTTTTGAAGAGTTGAATCTGTTAAAAAATATTGTTTTTAACATAGAAACGTGAGATTATCTTAGTATCTAGATATTCATTCTATGAATAGGAAAACATTTAAATATATTAACTCAGAGGTAGAAAAATATTTGAAAGAAATTAGTATGATTCATAATTTTAAAAATTACCCCCAAGTCTTAAAACACTGGGATGGAGAAGAACTACTTTGATATGGCTAGACCATAACAAAAACCCTAAGGTATTAAATTAATGTTATATAATTTGAAAGTCATTCATTTTTATATCTGTCAGGGCCAGCCTGAATGTCTTCCTTCCCCTTGAGTTCAGTCATAAGGTGAGGTGTAGGGCCAGCCTGAATGTCTTCCCCTTGAGTTCAGTTATAAAGTGAGGGGCTCACTTTTCCCTTTCATTCAACATTGTACTGATGTTCCAGATTGGGCAAGGAAAAGAAATATAATTGGAAGGGATGACAGAAAACATCATTACTCATAGGGGTTTTGATTAAATTTGTCTAAAAGCCTAAGCCAAGAATATATGAATGGAAAATAATAGGAATGCTTAGTATCGTGTGTGTGTGTGTGTGTGTTTAATATACCTAATCAAGTAGCCATTAAACTTTCTGCCTCTGTCCTCAATTAGTAATTGTTAAAAAGAAATGTAATATATATGCTTCTATATGTGTTATATATTGCTATGTATATATGTCATATAAACTACATTGCTTTATATCAATTAACAAATGGGTAAGGCATAGAATTCCTGTATAAAATCACATTAGAAATATGCACGTCAAACTCAATCTAATAAACCATGTGGAGTAAATTATAAAATTTTAATGAAAAGATTGAAACAGTAGAGAGGCTTGATACATTTATGGACTGGACAACTCAGTAACTTTTGAGATTTGTATTTGTTTAATTTGTAGGAAAGAAACTATGACAACTTTGGAAACTGACCAGCTGATTGGAAATTCTCTGTGGAAGCATGTAAATGGCTAAGAAGAGGAAAGGGGCCTTTTTACAAAAGCAGAGTAGAATGAAGAGCAAATTCTCCCAGATATGGAAGCTTATTTTAAGACTATAGTGATTAAAGGACACAGCATGGGCTCAGAGATAAACACATAAACCAATGGAACCACACAGAGCTGGAAATGCACTCACATGGGGATTCTTAGCACAAAACTGGAGTCTCTGCAAATCACTGGGCAGAGCATAGATTTTTTTTTAATATCAAGAAACATCTTTCTTTTAAATAAAACTTTAACTCCATTTACTCTAGCTAGAGCTATCCAAAGATTTGGGTTAACTCTTCTTATACAAATTATACAAAATAATTCAATGTCTGATAACAATCACATTCATGAGACTCTATGACTTATATACTGATGCTTTTTGACTTAATTGCTATCTAAAATGTCCCATAAAAATTAAATAGTATTTGTATTTTATTAATTTAAAAACAGTGGACAATACTACAGTGATTCCTTCCAGAGTCTCATTTCCAACTCTAACCATTTAAGCATAAGTAAGATCACAGAGCACAAATAACTATGAATACCAGGGAAATATAGAGTCAATCTCATTTTTAAAAATATGTAAATCTTTTTATTTAAAAAACATGTTTCTGTCGTCTGTTACCTCTAGTCCATTAGGCTAAACTATGTTCTTCGTGATTTTTGTTTTACTTTTAGGTCTGGTAATCCTATATATGTCATGTGTAAATGTTATGTCAGGTACAGAAGGCATAAAAAAAAAGTTGTGTCTGGGTAATGATGGCTAATAGTTTTGATATGATCCAGGAGTTTCATTCTTAATAGCCTTTACCATCCCTCTCTCCTAAAGACATCTTTCCTGCCACTACTCAGCCTTATGTACATAAGATGCTAGAATGAAGTTTCCTTAGGTAGAAGAGACTTTACAATATTTAATAAATAATATACCCCTTATGTGCACAAAATGTGATGCTTGCTCAATGGGGAGGGAAGCTGAGAATAGGGACTTCTGCTATGTCTAGAGGGGCTGATTGAAGAACTACAGTGATCTGGAGAGGTTGGAATACTGCTGGTCCAGGGCTAATTAACTGATTTGGGGCTAGCTTTAGCACCTTGAACAGCCATTCTTTTCCCAACTCTGTGAGGAAACTAACATCATGTGACTAATAGATAAAAAGCTTTTTGGAATCTATTAACTTAGCAGACCACTGGCTCCAACCAACCCAAAAGCTAAGACTGTCATCAGATAGTATCTGAGGCCTACAGAAGAGCCTCCACCAACTTGCTATAACTACTTCTCTAATGTACTCACTGATATATTTTAAACTTGATGTCTGACTTTCTTCATTCTGTAAAACTACAAAACTTCATGAAACTGCTTCCACGTTGGAACATGGAGTTTTGGGTAACCTAAATCTGTGTTTCTGGACCATGTTCATGCAAAATGGATTCAGAACAAATAATCTTTTATTCCCTTTAAGATGAGAGTTGTGGTTTTTGCACTGACAATGTTGAAAGGAAATCAAGGGAGATAGATACTCTCCATTCCTCCAAAATTGCCTATAGACTCATGGGAATGGAATCGAAGAACTAATGGCATCTATGGAACTAAGCTTTTTCTTTCCCATTTGACCAACCTTAGTTTTCAATTTTTGTAAGTATAGTGACTGAATATACTTTCCCTAGCTTTTATAATGACCCTTAATGTGGAATAATCCTTCTGTACACTGTGAATATGTATTACTCACACTGGATAATAAAGAAGCTAATTGGCCTATAGCAAGGATAAAGCTAGGCAGGACAATCAAAATGAGGATAATGGGATGAAGAGGGGTGGAGTCAGGGGAGATGCCAGCCAGCCACTGAGAAAGCAGGGCATGTAGAAAATGAGGTAACAAACTATGAGCCATGTGGTGAAGCATAGATAAAAATATGGATTAATTTAAGTGTAAGAGTTAGCTAGTAATAAGCCTGAGCTATCAGCTGAGCATTTACAATTAATATTAAGTTTCTGAGTGATTACTTGGGAAACAGCTGCTGAGACAGGAAAAGTCTACCTACAGACCCTTTAGTTGATTTAAAGAATGTGTGATGAATTCATCTCTCATCAGAAGTGTGAAGACAAGGGGGCTGGGAAGGTGGGTCACTCAGTAAAGCACTTGCTGCACAAGCACAAGGATCTGAGTTTGGATCCTTAACACGAGCCTAAAAAGCCAAGCATGTACTTGTAATCCTAGTGCAAGGATGAGAAGATGGGAGCTATCTATGACTTATTGGCCAGCTAGTTTAGCCAATTCTGTGATCTCCAGGTTCATGAAGATCCTATCTCAAAAATAAAATAAGGTGGAAAATGATTGAGGAAGATACCAGAAATCTACCTCAGGCCTCCACAGGTATGGCACCTGTTCCCAGTACATGGAAGGACTGGGGGAAGGGATTAATAAGGGGAAGAGGAGGAGAGATGAAAAGACATGTGTGAATTCCCTAGCCCTTTACAGGTGCCTTAAAGGATGTCACTCTAGTGTGGTGTGAACATGAATATGATGTGAATACACTCTCACCAGCCTGGAAGGAACTTTTCCTGTCTGTGATTGCAATATCTTCTTAAGACTCAGTGTGTGAAGCAGTTACAGCAGGAAGTGACACATGAAGTTCTCTAAGGCCACTGAAGAGCATTGTGTGGCCTGGTGTTGCACTTGCCCCAGGAAACACGCTAGCAAACAGAAGAGGAAGAGGACAGGGGCCCTTAGTCCACTGTTGGAATGGTCTGAGCCACTCACAGCTCACCTCATGGTCAGTAGCATTTATCATGAGCACAGAGCTTATTCTTCTGGCCACCATGAGGCAGAATGACCATGCTCAGGGACAGTAGGTTGGTGTGTGGCAAGAGGACACAGGACATGGGCACATGGAGGTGAAGGATGGAGAGTGTGTATCCCTTTCAGCCTGGAGCTTTGCAAGTGTCCTCATAGGCACTGTCCTCTTGTGCCCTGAGGACCTGTACAGGAAATTGGAGTGTACTTTAGGGCTGTCAACCCTGTCAAGGGTTGAGGTGACAGAAAAGCTAGTAGTGAGGACCCTTCATCATAACTACTGACAGGGACTAGAGCCTTTCCCTTTTCTGTGCTCAGGTTGACATCTCAAACTTGCCCTCTATGCCTATGGTATCACCTAAAAGAGAAAGAAGAGACACTAACCCACCACCCTCACTAGGAGGTACCCAGTTTTGATTTCTCAGTGAGGGATATAATCTGTTCTTGAACCATGGGAAGTTCTCTCCTGACATGGTCCCAGATCCTCTGGGTGAGCCTTTCTCACCTCCCTGACCCAGTAAGGGGTATTGTATCAATCTTCACAACCTGGGGTTCCCAGTGATGACAATAGGGATGTTGCCTGCTTCTGGAGAAGTACTCCTTAATTGGAACTTGTATTCCTCTCCTAGACTCTATGTAGGACACATCTTGGAGCATGAATGCAAAAGGCAAATTATAATACATAAAATATGACTTGGGTTAGAGGACAGGGATCATGCAGGCTTTTGAGTCAGCATTCAGGTCAAGGTCCTATTTCCAGGCCAGTCACTTATCATTAGTATCTACTCACATTAGCAAACTCTATAAGCAACTATTTATGAAGCAGATTAAGTAGGCTCTGTCTTCTAGGAATGATGGGTGTGTGGAATGTATGTCACAACCCTCACACAATTCCCGGTGAATATGGAGATTGTCTAAAGTGGTGGATATTGCTATGGTTATCTTACCTTCAGGTAATATTCTGCTCCACAGTGGTGTTTTCTTTTATCTTAGGAGATGTCAGAGAACATGCAATATCTAGGGCAAAGAAAACTGAGTAAAACCAATTCCGCTTAATTTCTTTAACTGATAATTCTCCATTATCTGTCATTCGATGTGGGTGTGGTGACGGCTTGCTTTCTCAAGTGAATGTACCATGAATGTATTTTGCAAAGGACCAACAACTTTCCTCCATCTTAGCTATCCTGTATTTTATCTACCGCTTTTTTTTCTTGAAATAATCACCAAAAAATTTATACCTTGCTTAGAGTTTGCCATATATGCAACATATATATTCTACATTGCCTTTTAATGGGGCAATCAGGTTCCTCTAGACCAGGGCAAACAAAGACATCCAATGAATGGTGAGTTGAGCTCCCCACTTACAGCAAGTTTTCCCCTCTCAGAACTCCCTAACAGAGTGTGTACATGATTCTTTTAGTGTCCAATATTCACCTGCACAGGGACAGAGAGTCCTTCTGATCCCTCTCCAAGTGGAAGTTCTCTCCAGTTTGCCACATTCCTAAGGAATATTAGGAACAGTTCTCTGATGCAGATGTAATTTCTTAATTCTCAGACCAATCATCTGAGAGTCTGGCCCCTGTATACCAGTCTCTTGTAGCTCCTGTTGCAAGATAGCTTAAATTTCCCTCCCAGGACTGAGGATATGGCTTAGAGGCACAATGCTTGCCTAGCATGCATGAAATGCTGGGTTAAATCCCCAGTATTGATAAATAAATAAAAATGATAAAATAAAATCCCTTTCCACTGAGACTAGCAGTTTCTCCTTTTGCCTACTACCTTGTCCCAGAGACTCAGCTGCTTTGATATGGAACCACTTCTGTCTCTGTGTCTTCTTCCTGCTACTGTCTTTAGGTTTTACATGGAAGATCACATGTTTCCTATGTGATAGGTACTACTGGCCTCCCTAATGGTATCTCGTGAGATTGGCTTTGCTGGGTCCAAATGTCCCTAAAACTAGTGTGAATCTTTCCAGTGAGCAGATGCTTCAGGAAACAAAAGTCCATGAACACAAGTTCTCATTTGTGACTTAATTTATCACATGTTCTCAAGTCAGTGCAGCAAACCCAAGCATGTAGCTTTTGATTTTACTGAGAAATGAATAGGAATGAGAAAACCCAGGAACTAGCCACCTTCCTTTTTTTTTTTTCTTTCATGTTTCATGATCCCAACCATTTCACAATGGGATTCTTTCACATTTTAAAAGTAAAGCCATAGTCTAAGGCTGTGTTTTTCTTGTACTGGATAACAATAAAAGAAGCAAGAACTTGGAATTCATTAACAAAACAGTAAATGTGGTAAATGGAAATAACTCATCTACGTCATTCATAAACTTAGATTTGGAATAGAAATAAACTCTTTTTGAAGGAAACACAGTGGCAAACATCTCATAGAGCCTCCTCATACTGGAATGGGAAGGTAGTGGGAACAGTACCACTGCTCTTTGCCAACATGCTCCAGGACTTGCAGCTTGCTTTTTTGCACATAGGCATTTGGGCCCAATATGAATACACACTGTATAGATCAGTGGTTCTTAACAGGTAAGTTGTGACCCCTTTGACAAACTTCTGTCTCGAAAAAAATTTACATTATGATTCATAACGGTAGCAAAATTACAGTTATGAAGTAGCAACAACTTAATTTTATGGTTGGGGATCACTACAACATGAGGAACTGTATTAAAGGGTCACAACATTAGGAAGGTTGAGTACCACTGCTGTACAGGATCAGTGTTGGGCACTGTGTGGTACTTTTAGTACTTTAGGCACACAAAGTCTTCAGTTATGAGCTTCCCAGCATCCCCAAAGAGAAAGTGCTCTTTACCATTATATATTCCCATTATACTCAGGAATTCCTACATTTTTGCCTTGGTGACACTGTCACCATTCCTTAAGATTAGACACAGGAGAGGCCATTCCTGCGAAAGTGCCAGTTTTCACTCAGAGTTCCATCATTGGGAAGGCACAGCTTGGCAACAAGGCTATAAGGAGTCACCCTCAGAGTTCAGTTCCTGAAGTTCAAGGCGAAAGACTAGATCTGCACATTCAGTTCCTGTTACAACAAGTTCAAGGCTATTTCTCACTTTCTCTTCTATCTTCTTCAGTGAATCTGGCTTTATGTTGAGGTCTCTGATCCATTTGGATTGAGTTTTATGCAAGGTGATGGATCTATTTGCATTCTTCTACATGCAGGGCCCCAGCTAATATGGGGTGGATGATACCCACATTGTCCAAGGTTTTCACAGCTGCTCTTGGTCCAACCTGTTAAGCACCTGTCTCTTAAATCATTTGTTCCCCTTTCACAGGGTCACCTAAGACCATTGAAAAACACAGATATTTAAATTACAGTTCACAACAGTAGCAAAAACACAGTTATGAAGCAGCAATGAAAATAATTTTATGGTTGGGGGTGTATTACAACATGAGAAACTGTATTAAAGGGTCACAGCATTAGAAAGGTTGAGAGCTACTGTATTAAGGACCAATCATTAGGAAGGTCGAGAGCCACTGTGTTAAGGACCAAGTTATAGGGCCACAGGTGGTGGATGGAGGACGGGCAAAAGCCAGGTCTTTGAGGACAAGCACTGGTAGGGTTATGTGTAGACTGTTCACAATTGTGGTCCTTACTTGACTAGTCTGGAAGTTTTCAAGGCTGGACCAATCATGCTGTCTCTGTTGAACACATGTGAGCAATCAATTCACATCCAAGGCTCTCAGCTGACAAGTCATGGAAGTGTTACTGTCTACTGACTGACCCATGGCTAGACAAATCAGATTAAAGCCCTCGTCTCTGGAAACCACAGACCTCCATGCCTGCAGAGAGACTCACATCCTGGTCAGGCAGGGTCAAGTTCTCCTAAGGGTCCCAGCAAAAGAGAGGGACCTATGAAGCTCCTCATATATCAATCTTAGCACCAAGATGTTTTCCTTTACTAAAGTGACACCTTAGACTTCAATGAATCTCTAGATGGGATGTATGGAAAAGTCACATCTGGCTATATCCCTGCCTGGCATTTCTGGGCAGACAGAAGTGGGAGAATTCTGATCAGATGACATTTTGGAGAAGAGATCCCTTCACTGTCATTCAGATACCCCCAGGACTTCAAGTAGGATCCAAGTCTTCTTCAGTAGAATCAGGGTTGCTACATGTAGTTCAAGGTGTCCTGGGGCTGGACAGATGGCTCAGTGGTTGAAAGCACTTATTCTTTCAGAGGACCCGGGTTCAGTTCCTAGAATCCACACGGTGGCTCACAATTGTCTGTAACTTCAGTTTCAGGGAATCCAGTACCCTCTTCTGGCCTCCATGCACACAAGGGATGCTCATGAGGCACATACATACATGCAGGCAAAACACCTATACACATAAAATAAAATAATTACTATTAAAGTGCTCCTCTTTCTGATGTTAAATAGCTGTGCTGTGTGTTTCCCGGTGCTAATACCAAATCAGGATTTTATGGGGTCCTCTTGGTTATATAAAAAGGCCTCCAGTTCACTAGACCTTGTTTGCAAGGATCAGTCCTCAACGAATTCTACTGATTGAAAGTCATGTCTCTCAGAGCAAAAACCTTACCTTCCTCTAACTTCTAAGGCAGAAATTGAGGTGCCAAAACTGTGTGGGGCTACATGCTGACAGCAGAAGTAGGATTCTGTTACCTTCCAATTCCAAGTCTAGAATGTCTCTCTTTTAGAGGTAACCAGTATCAGTCTTCTCTGCCTCCATAGATAGGTAATTCAGGGTACATTATATCTGGCTACTCCTATCTGGTACTATGTGTCTTGGTTGCTCCCTTCTTTGAGAATCTCATTCATAGCAGGACTTCATTTAAGACTTAGGTTTCAGCCAGGCAGTGGTGGCGCATGCCTTTAATCCCAGCACTTGGGAGGCAGAGCCAGGTGGATCTTTGTGAGTTCGAGGCCAGCCTGGTCTATAGAGCAAGATCCAGGACAGGCTCCAAAGCTACACAGAGAAACCCTGTCTCATTCCTCCTCTAGTACCACCACCTCCATAACCATGAGAGCCTCACAGTCTATCCTTTGTTGACTTGGGTTGACCCTCCTCAGAACAAGCCTGTCATGGTCCTGAGGTCTCCAAAGGATGACTGTGGGGCTGCTCAACTTCACAGATCTGCCTGTAGCCATCAAGGTCTGAAGGAAGCCATAATGATATCTGTGAAATCTCTTATGTTCTGGGATGGGACTCTCCACTCCTTCCACATAGGATTTCATATTTTGACTCCCATTGTTTCCTTGACTAGAGGCTTCCTTCCTGGGAAACGCCACCTAGGTAGTTCCCCTACTACAAATCAGCAGAGAATAGTTTCTTGCCCAAGAAATGATGGGAAGTGAAAGAGCTGTACTTCAAGGTAGGGGGCTTGGGCAGATGATGTACTGTCAACAATAAAGCTAGCCCATCTATTCTTTCTCTTTATTTTTTTTTTTTTAGCTAGATAGAGTCTTGGATGTGACCTCCATTCTAATAACTTGACTTTCTACAGGAAAGTGGCAGGGTAATATTGTGTGCATTGTGTGTGTGTGTGTGTGTGTGTGTGTGTGTGTGTGTGTGTGGTTTGTGTGTGTGTGTGTGTGGTAGTGATAGTGGTGGTATGTGTGCATGTATGTGGGGGTGTGGTATGTGGTGTTGGGGGGTGGTGTGTGGTGTTTGGTGTATGTGCATGTTTTATAATGATGAGTTATTTAAGCCTTATTAGGTGCTTCCAGTCATAGTGCTTACCTACAATCTGGTTTTGCAAATTGGACAGCTGCTTCTAACACACTAGCTTTTGTCCAGTCATTTGTATCTCATTAACCTTCTCAAGACACTCAGTAGCCCATAGCATGCTAGATAGGAATCCATGTAGAGCTGGAAAATTCACTCTGGCATGGGAAAATTCACTCTGTTCACTGGTGAGGAGTAGTTGCTTATCAGTTTTATTGAAAATTATTAGGTAGATGCTAGTATTTGCATAAAATGCAGAACTAATGAACTTTGACTTTTTCTACTTCACTCTGGCTAAGGTTGTGAGAAACAGACTAGAGTGCCAGAAAAAAATATCCTTATTAGTTCAAGCACTGTAATAGACACCAGGGATCAGGGTAGGGTAAAAAAATAAAAGAGAAGGTTCATGACCCCCAAGTAGCTGTGTTAGCCTCATGCAGGGTTAAGCAAACTAGAAGTTTCAGGCCACATCTTGACTCTGCAAATACAAGTTTATGAGGCAAAGCCACACTCATTTATTTCCATTTTCTCTAAGACTGTCTTCATTCTGCAATAGTACAGTTGAGTGGTCACCACAAAGTTTGTATGTCCTGTAATGCCTAACATATTGATTATCTGGCACTTTATAGAAAATGTCTTCCAATCCTTGATCTAGTGGGAAAGAGCAGCATTAATGCAAGTAAACATAATTCAAAGCAAGGTATGAAATGTTGGAGCTAACAGACATTATAAACCAAATGGACCTAACAGATATTTACAGAACATTACATCCAAACTCAAAAAAATACACCTTCTTATCTGAACCTCATGGAACCCTCTCTAAAACTGACACATACTCAGACACAAAGCAAGTCTCAACAGATACAAGAAAATTGAACTAACATCCTGCATCCTATCTGACAACCACAGATTAAGGTGGATATCAACAACAACAGAAACAACAGAAAGCTTACAAACTCATGGAAACTGAACAAACATTCTCCACTGAATGAAAAATTCACCAAGACAGAAATGAAAGATTTTCTAGAATTGAATAAAAATGAATACAGAATGTACCCAAATGTATCATAGCACTAAATGGCTACATTAAAAAAAAATGGAGAACTAATTTATGAACAATTTAACAGTACACTTGAAAACTCTAGGACAAAAAGAAGAAATCACACCCAAAGGGAGTAGATGGCAAGAAATAGTCAATAAAATAGAAACAAAAACAAAACAATACACAAAATCAATGAAAGAAGTTTGTTCTTCGAGAAAATCAACAACATAGACAAAACTTTATCCAAACTAAATAAAAGGCAGAGTGAGAATATCCAAATTAACAAAATTAGAAATAAAAAGTAGAACATAAAAAAAAACTCAGAAAACTCATAAGAACATACTTTAAAAACCTGTACTTCTATCAGTTACTGGATGAAGGCTCTATGATGACACTTAGGGTATTCATCAATTGGATTACCAGGGTAGGCCAGTTCAGGCACCCTCTCCACTATTGCTAGTAGTCTAATCTAGGGTCGTCCTTGTGGATTCCTGGGAATTTCCCTAGCACCAGGTTTCTTCCCATCCCCATAATGTCTCTCTCTACCAAGTGCATGAGCTGGCTATCTGGAGCCCATTACCTATGGTGGGACGCCCTGCTCAGCCTTAATGCAGGGGGAAGGGGCTTGGTACTGCCTCAACTGAATGTACCAGGCTTTGCTGACTCCTTATTGGGAGCCCTTACCCTTTTGGAGGAGGGGAGGGGATGGGGGTGGTGGTGGGAGGAGAAGGCTGGGGGAACAGGAGGAGGGATAGGAGGGGGATCTGTGGTTGGTATGTAAAATGAATAAAAAAATTTCTTAAATAAAAAAATAGGAAGAAGCAGAGTGATAGAGAGGTCTCCAGAAATCCACAAAGATACCTCCTTTATAGACTACTGGCAATGGTCCAGAGAGTATCTGAGCTGACCTACTCTGGTTATCAGATGGCTAAACACCCTAACTGTCATGATAGAACTCTCATCCAGTAACTGATGGAAGCAGATGCAGAGATCTATGGCCAAGCCCCAGGTGGAGCTTCAGGAGTCCAATCAGTGAGAGAGAGGAGGGATTATATGAGCAAGAGATATTGAGAACATGATTGGAAAAAAGCACAGGAACAAATAGCCAAACTAGTGGAAACACATAAACTATGAACCAATAGCTGAGGAGCCCCCAGGTCCTCTGGATAAGTGAGACAGCTGATTAGCTTGAACTGTTTAGAGGCCCCCAGGCAGTGGGACCAGGACCTGTCCTTGGTGCATGAGCTGGCTTTTTGGAACCTAGGGCCTATGCTGAGACACTTTGCTCAGCCTTGGTGTAGGAAGGAGGGGACTGGACCTGCCTCAACTGAATCTACCAGGCTGGGCTGACTCCCCAGGGGAGACCTTGCCTTGGAGAAGGTGGGAATGGGGGACAGATTAGGGGGGAAGGCTGGGGCATGGGAGGAGGGAGAACAGGGGAATCCATGGCTGATATGTAAAATTAAATTAATTATAAAATAAAAATAAAAAACTCTATACTTCATAAAATTGAAAAATCTGAAAGAAATGGATGATTTTCTAGATACATACCCCTAGTCATTGAAAGTCTCATAACAACAACAACAAAAAAGCCCAGGCCAGATGGTTTAACAGCAAAATTCCACAAGACTTTTAAAGAAGAGTTAATGCCAATACTCCTCAAATTATTTCACAAAATAGAAAGATAATAGAACATTGGTTCTATGAGGCCACAGTCACCCTGATAACCAAACCACACAAAGACTCAACAAAAAAGAGAATTACAGACCAATTTCCCTCATGAACATTGATGCAAAAAAACTCAATAAAATACTTGCAAACTGAATCCAAGAACACAACAAAAAGATCATGCACCATGATCAAGTAAGGTCTCATCCCAGAGATGCAGGGATGGTTCAACATACAAAAATCAGTAAATGTAATCCACCACATAAACAAACTGAAAGAAAAAACTCATGGTCATCTCATTAGATGCTGAAAAGGCTTTTTAACAAATCCAACACAATTCATGATAAAAACCCTAGAGAGATTAGGGATACAAGGTACATACCTAAGCATAATAAAGGCTGTTGACAGAAGCCTATAGCTAACATCAAATTAAATGAAGAGAAACTCAAAGCGATTCCACTAAAATAAAAACAAGATAAGACTGTCCACTCTCTCCATACCTATTCAATATAATACTTGAAGTTCTAGATAGAGCAATAAAAAACTGAAGGAGATCAAGGGGATACAAATTGGAAGGGAAGAAGAAAAATGTCTTTATTTGCAGATGATATAATAGTACAGACAAGTGACCCCAAAAATTCCACCAGGGAACTCCTATAGCTGATAAACACTTCCAGTGAATTATCTGAATACAAGATTAACTCACAAAAATCAGCAGCTCTCCTACATACAAATGACAAATGGATTGAGCAAGAAATCAGTAAAACAACCCTCTTCACAATAACCACAAATAATATAAAATATCTTGAGGGTCACTTTAACAAAGCAAGTGAAAAACTTTTAGGATAAAATCTTCAAGTCTTTGAAGAAAGAATTTGAAGAAGATATCAGAAGATGTAAAGAACTCCCATGACAATGGATTGGTAAGATTAACATAGTAAAAATGATCATCCTACTAAAAGCAATCTACAAGTTCAATGCAATCCCCATCAAAGTTGCAACACAATTTGTTACAGACCTTGACAGGAAAATTCTTAACTTCATATGGAAAAAATTCCAGGATCAGTAAAACAATCCTGAACAATAAAAGAACTGCTGGAGGATTCACCATTCTGGATTTCAAGTTACACTACAGAGTCACAGTATTAAAAAACACATGGTACTGGCATAAAAATAGACTCACTAATCAATGGAATTGAATTGAGGACCCAGATATAAATCCACACACATATGGACACCTGATTTATGATAAAGAAGCCAGAAATACATATTGAAAAATAAGATAGCATCTTCAACACAGGGTACTAGACAACCTGTATTTCTTCATGGAGAAGAAAGCAAATAGATCCATACTGTTCACCTTGTGCAAAACTCAATTCTAAATGGATCAAAGACCTCAACATAAAACCAGATACACTAAACTTGACAGAAGAGAAAGTTGGGGAATAGCTTTGAACTCATCGGCACAGAAGACAACTTTGAGAAAACAATACTGCTAATGCAGGCACTAAGATCAACAATTAATAAATGGGACCCCATGAAACTGAAAAGCTTCTGCATAGCAAAGGACACTATCATTTGGACAAAGTGGTACCCTATAGAATGGGAAAGGGTTTTTACCAACTACATATTTGATAGAGGACTAATATCAAAATATATAAAGAACTCAAGAAATCAAATACCAAAAACCCAATTAAAAATTAAAAATAGGGTACAGATCCAAGCAGAGAATTATCAACAGAAGAATCTCAAATGTCAGAGATATACTTAAAGAATTGTTCAACATCCTTAGCTATCAAGGAAATGCACATCAAAATGACTATGAGACACCATTTTACACCTGTTAGAATGGCTGAGATAAAAAACACTAATGACAACTTGTGTTGGAGAGGATGTAGAGCAAGGGGAACACTCCTCCATTGCTGGTGGGAGTGCAAATTTGTACAACCACTTTGGAAATCAATCTGGCAGTTTCTCAGAAATCTGGGAATCAATCTACCTCAAGACTCACCTAAATCACTCCTAGGAAGCTCAAGCATATCACAAGGATACTTGCTCAACTATGTTAACAGCAGCTTCATTCATAATACCCAGAACCTAGAAACAACCTTGATGTCCCTATATTGAAGAATGGATAAAGAAAATATGTTATGTTTACACATGGAATATTACTCAGCTGTTAAAACAATGACATCAATGCAGGCAAATAGATGGAATTAGAAAAGATCATCCTGTGTAAGGTAACCCCAACCCAGAAAGATAAATATGATATGTACTCACTCATAAGTGGATATTAGCTATAAAGTAAATGATAAAACCAATGATAAATGATAAACCAAGCTGCAATCCACAGACTCAGAGAGGTCATGTAAAGAGTGGCCTGCAGGGGAGCACATGGATCTACATGGAAGGGGGAAATAGAATAGATTTTTTTAGGTGAACTGGGGGAGGGTGGGGACAGAGCAGTGGGGAGGAGATCAGTGGGGGAGATGGGGTGGAAGGAGAGAGTAGTGAGAGATGGCTGGAATTGAGTGGCATTTGGGGTATTGAGTAAACTTAGTATGGCGGGAACTTATTGGAATATATGAAGATGATCCTAATGAGGACTCCTCGTAATGGGGGATAGGGAGTCCCAATTCACCATCTGTTGTCACCAGGAGTGGCTTCCAGTGGCAGGATTAGGTTGTATTCAATTGGGATGTTGGCTAAGGGGTCCCACTGAAATTCCCAAACAACCCAGTCTGTTGCTAAGACAATGGGTTGCTCTCTGAAAACTGACAAGAGGGCCCCATTTCTGAGGACAACACCCACACAGCTCATTGAACATGGACAAGCCAGGCTGGTGCCTACACGGAACCCTCACCCCTACATTCTAGTCTCGCTGGTATGGGAAGGAACTCTGCAGGCTACCAAATGAAAAACATGGATACCAACACAGCCAAAAAAACCTCTGACCTGCAATCTGTCCTGTCTGCAATATATGCTATGGCAATGGTGGCACAGAACTTTTGGGAGTAGCCAGCAAATGTCTAATTTTTTTAAAGGCCCACTCCATGAGAGAAAATCCATGCCTGACATTGCTTGGGTGTCTAAGATTCAGAGACTAGAATACCCTGAGACCTAGGGTAAAACCAAAAACTACTGGCCAAAAAAATATATCAATAAAATGACTCCTAATGATATTTTGCTATACCAATAGACCAATGCCTTATACAGTCATTGTCAGAGAGGCTTCCTCTAGCAGCAGACTGCAACAGATGCAGAGACCCAGAGCCTGACAGTACCAGAGAGAGAGGGTCTAAATGAGAGGCCTCCATCAAATCCCTCTCCTCAGAGCTCAGGGAATCCTGTGGAAGAGGAGGAGGAAACATTGCAAGAGCCAGAAGGGATAGAGGACACCAGGACATTGAAACAGCAATGGGTCTTCACCAGGTCCTCTGAGTATATATTATAGCTATTAGCTTAGTATTTTTATGGGACTTCTGACAGCGAGAATGACTGGGTCTCTGATTCTTGTGCCAGCTCTTGGGACTTCTAGGAGGATTACAGGGAGGGGAAACATAATTAGAATATACTGTACAAGAAAAGAAACTGAGGTGAGTGCCTGGGTTATAGTCACAGCAGCAACTGCGCCTTGGTCCCACCTCTGGACACAGGCCACTCCAGGAGGACCGGACCAACTTGGCCCCAGTTTCCTGCCAAGCGGCGGGCCCTGCAGGAAGGCTCCCCTTTTCCAAGACTGCAGGCAGACACTGCAGTCTCCACACCCTGCCCCCACACCCATTTGCCCAAGACCCCAGCCACTTCCTGAGACTCAGAGACCAGCCCCCAGGTTCCATACAACCCGAACTCCCATCTGAACCAGAGACTGCTGGCAGAAACAGCAGTCTCCACACCCTGCCCCCATACCCATTTGCCTGAGACCCCAGCAACTTCCTGAGACTCACAGACCAGCCCCCAGCTTCCATCCTGCCCTGGAACTCCCATCTGGAACAGAGACCAGGGAAACTCCCATCTGGACAAGAGGAGCTCCCATCTGGACAAAATAAGGAGACCCCAGGGACTTCCTGAGACTCAGAGTCCAGCCCCCCAGCTTCTATCCGGCCAGCACTCTCATCTGGACCAGCGCTCCCATCTGGCCCAGAGCTTCCATATGGACCAGACAGAGGCTCCCTAAACCTGTCAACTCTCTCTGGACCAAGTACACTGATAAGACCAAGAACGAACACAAGAGGAGATGGGTAGACATCAAGGCAGAAGTACATACAACAAAATAAAGAGCAATACAGCATCACCAGAACCTAGCCCTTCTCCAACAGCTAGACCTGAATATCACGGAATGGAAGAAGAAGAAGAAAACAACCTTATAAATAACATCATGAAGAGGCTAGAGCCTTATATAGAAGAAATCAAAAATAAAGTAGAGGAAAAGACAAACAAAAAATGGGAAGAATGCTATAAAAAAAAACTAGAGAAAAGGACAATTAAAGCAGAAGAAAACAATAAGTCCTTGAAAGAAAATCATGAAAAAGCAAGGAAGACAATCCAAGATCTGAAGAGGGAAATAGAAAAAATGAAGAAGACACTAGCAGAAGGAATGTTAGAAATAGAAAATCTGAGTAAACAAGCAGGAACTTCAGAGACAAGTATAACCAACAGAATGCAAGAGATGGAAGAGAGGATCTCTGGTGTTGAAGATATGGTAGAAAAAATAGATTCATCAGTCAAAGAAAACACTAAAACCAACAAAGTCATGACCTAAAATGTCCAAAAAATTTGGGACACCATGAAAAGACCAAACCTATGAATAATAGGGATAGAGGAAGGAGAAGAATACCAACTCAAAGGCACAGAAAATATATTTAACAAGATCATAGAAGAAAACTTTCCCAACTTAAAGAAGGAAATGCCTATGAAGATACAAGAAGCCTATACCAAACAGACTAGACCCCCCCAAAATTCCCCTCACCACATAATAACTAAACAACAAAATGTACAGAATAAAGAAAGAATATTAGGGGCAGCAAAGGAAAAAGGGCAAGTGACTTATAAAGGCAAACCCATCAGAATAAAACCTGATTTCTCAGTGGAGACTTTGAAAGCCAAAAGGACATGGACAGAAATAATGCAGACACTAAGAGATCATGGATGCCAGCCTAGACTAATATACCCAGCAAAACTTTCAATCATCATAGATAGAGTGAACAAGACCTTCCAAGACAAAACCAGATTTAAACAATACTTATCCACAAACCCAGCCCTACAGAAAGCACTAGAAGGAAAATTCCAACCTAATGAAGTCAGATACACCCATTAAAACACAGGCAATAGATAACACCACAGCAGTAAACCCCAAAGAAGAGAAGTACACACACACTACCACCAAAAAATAAAAATAACAACAGGAACGAACAATCACTGGTCATTAATATCCCTTAACATCAATGGACTTCATTCTCCTAAAAAAGACCCACACGAACAGAATGGATACGAAAACAGGACCCATCTTTCTGTGGCATATAAGAAACACACCTCAAATTCAGAGACAGACACCTCCTAAGAATAAAAGGCTGGGAAAAGACTTTCCAATCAAATGGTCTTAAGAAGCAAGCTGGTGTAGCCATCCTAATATCCAGCAAAATAGACTTCAAAGTAAAATCAATCAACAGAGATGATGAAGGACATTACATACTCATCGCAGGAAAGATCCACCAAGATGAAGTCTCAATTCTGAACATTTATGCCCCAAACACAAGGGCACCCAATATGTAAAAGAAACATTACAAAAGCTTAAATCACATATAAAACCCCACACATTAATAGTGGGAGACTTAAACACCCCACTTTCACCTCTGGACAGATTGGCCAAATTGAAACTTAACAAGAGACATAATGGACTTAACTGATGTTATGGCTCAAATGGACTTAATCAATATCTACAGAACATTCCACCCAAAAAAAAAAAAAAAAAAGAATATACCTTCTTCTCAGCACCCCATGGAACCTTCTCTAAAATCGACCACATACTTGGCCACAAAGCAAATCTCAACAGATACAAAACAATTGGAATAACCCACTGTGTTCTATCAGACCACCATGGTTTAAAGTTAGATGTCAACAACAGAAAAAACTACAGAAATCCTACAATCTCATTGAAAATGAATAATGCTCAACTGAATCACCAATGGGTTAAGGAAGAAATAAAGAAAGAAATTAAAGACTTCCTAGAGATCAATGAAAATGAATACACCACATACCCAAACTTATGGGACACTATGAAAGCAGTGCTAAGAGGGAAATTCATAGCACTGAATGCCCACATAAAGAAGCTGGAGAAATCTCACACTAGTGACTTGACAGCACACCTGAAAGCCCTTGAACAGGAAGAAGCAAGGTCTCCCAGGAGGAACAGACGCCAGGAAATTATCAAATTGAGAACTGAAATCAATAAAATACAAATAAAGAGAACAATACAAAGGATTAATGAAACAAAGAGTTGGTTCTTTGAGAATATCAACAAGATAGACAAGCCCTTATCCAAACTAACCAAAATACAGAGAGAGAGCATCCAAATTAACAAAATCAGAAATGAAAATGGGGACATAACAACAGACAATGAGGAAATCCAGATAATCATCAGGTCATACTTCAAAAACCTCTACTCCACAAAACTGGAAAATCTAAAAGAAATGGATAATTTTCTGGATAGGTACCACATACCTAAGTTAAATCAAGACCAGATAAACTATGTAAATAGTCCAATAACCCCTAAGGAAATTGAATCAGTCATTAAAAGTCTCCCAACCAAAAAAGCCCTGGACCTGATGGTTTCACTGCAGAATTCTACCAGATCTTCAAAGAAGACTCAATACCAATACTCTTTCAGTTGTTCCACACAATAGAAGCAGAAGGTATATTTACAAACTCCTTCTATGAGGCTACAATTACCCTGATTCCTAAACCAAACAAAGATGCAACAAAGAAAGAGAACTACAGACCCATCTCCCTCATGAACATTGATGCAAAAATACTCAATAAGATTCTGGAAAACAGACTCCAAGAACACATCAAAACAATTATCCACCATGATCAAGTAGGCTTCATCCCAGGGATGCAAGGCTGGTTCAACATATGAAAGTCTGTCAATGTAATACACCATATAAACAAACTCAAAGAAAAAAAAAAAACACGTGATCATCTCAGTAGATGCAGAAAAGGCATTTGACAAAATCCAACACCCCTTCATGATAAAGGTCTTGGAGCGATCAGGAACACAGGGAACATACCTAAACATAATAAAGGCAATCTACAGCAAGCCAACAGCCAACATCAAATTAAATGGAGAGAAACTCAAAGCAATGCCACTAAAATCACGAACAAGGCAAGACTGTCCCCTCTCCCCCTACTTATTCAATATAGTACTTGAAGTTCTAGCCAGAGCTATAAGACAACATAAAGAGATTAAGGGGATACAAATTGGAAAGGAAGAAGTCAAGCACTCCCTATTTGTAGATGACATGTTAGTATACGTGAGTGACCCAAAAAATTCAACCAAGGAACTGATACAGCTAATAAAAACCTTCAGCAATATTGCAGGATACAAGAGCAACCCAAAAAAATCAGTAGCCCTCCTATGTACAGTAGACAAACAGGCTGAGAAGGAAATCAGAGATACATCACCCTTTACAATAGCCACAAATGATATAAAACACCTTGGAGTTACTCTAACTAAGCATGTGAAGGACCTATATGACAAGAACTTTAAGTCCCTGAAAAAAGAAATTGAAGAAGATGTCAGAAAATGGAACGATCTCCCATGCTCATGGATAGGCAGGATTAACATAGTAAAAATGGCGATCTTACCAAAAGCAATCTACAGATTCAACACAATTCCCATCAAATTACCAACACAATTATTCACAGATCTGGAAAGAATAATACTCAACTTCATATGGAAAAACAAAAAGCCCAGGATAGCCAAAAGAGTCCTGTACAATAAAACAACCTCTGGAGGCATCACAATGCCCGATCTCAAGCTCTACTATAGAGCTACTGTAATAAAAACAGCTTGGTACTGGCATAAAAACCGACATGTGGACCAATGGAATCGAATTGAAGAACCTGACATTAACCCGCACACCTATGAACATATAATTTTTGACAAAGAAGCCAAAAATGTACAATGGAAAAAAGAAAGCATATTCAACAAATGGTGCTGGCATAACTGGATGTCAATGTGTAGAAGGCTGCAAATAGATCCATATCTGTCACCATGCACAAAACTTAAATCCAAGTGTATCAAAGACCTCAACATAAATCCAGTTACTCTGAACCTGATAGTAGAGAAAGTACGAAGTACTCTTGAATGCATTTGCACTGGAGATCACTTTCTAAGTATAACACCAGTAGCACAGACACTGAGAGAAACAATCAATCAATGGGACCTGTTGAAACTGAGAAGTTTTTGTAGAGCAAAGGACACGGTCAACAAGACAAAGCGACAGCCTACAGAATGGGAAAAGGTCCTCACCAACCCCACATTTGACAGAGGGCTGACATCCAGAATGTATAAAGAACTCAAGAAATTAGACATCAAAATGCCCAACAGTCCAATTACGAAATGGGCTATAGAACTAAACAGAGAATTCTCCACAGAGGAAGTTCAAATGGCTGAAAGATATTTAAGGAATTGCTCACCATCCCTAATTATCCTGGAAATGCAAATCAAAACGACTCTGAGATACTACCTTACACCTGTCAGAATGGCTAAGATCAAAAGCACAGAAGACAACTTATGCTGGAGAGGATGTGGAGCAAGGGGAACTCTCCTCCACTGCTGGTGGGAATGCAAGCTTGTACAGCCACTTTGGAAATCAATATGGTGCTTCCTTAGAAAATTGGGAATCCAACTCCCCCCCCAAGACCCAGCTATAGGACTCTTGGGCATATACCCAAGGAATGCTCAATCATACCACAAGGGCATTTGCTCAGCTATGTTTGTATCAGCTTTGTTTGTAATAGCCAGAACCTCGAAACAACCTAGATGCCCTTCAGCTGAAGAATGGATAAAGAAAATATGGTACATATACACAATGGAGTATTACTCAGCAGAGAAAAACAATGACATCATGAGGTTTGCAGGCAAATGGATGGATCTAGAAAAAATCATCCTGAGTGAGGTAACCCAGACTCAGAAGGACAAACATGGTATATACTCACTCATAGGAGGATACTAGATGTAAAACAAAGATGACTAGACTGCTACACAACTCCAGGGAGCCTACCTAGAAAACAGGACCCTAGGAAAGATAAGGGGATCACCCAATGACAGAGAAATGGATGAGATCTACATGGGAATGGAGGGGAGGGGCTGGGGGGAGGGTGGGGCTGGGGGCAGGAGGCTGGAGGACAGGGGAACCCAATGCTGTTGTATAAAATTTAAAACACATAATAATAAATAAAAAGAAGAAAATAATCTATTTTCAATTGAAGGGGGAAAATGAAGAAAAGAGAGAGGGGGTACCATCAATGAGGCAAATCTGGAAATTATTTCCTCAGAGTCAGCACACAGAAGCTGTGGTCCACAGAGGACCGAGGATTTACCTCATGCTGGCAGCCACACTTGGTAATGTGTAAGAGTCTCTCAGGTGATACAGGTTTAGAAGGTATTAAGGGGTCATGGAAAGCAGATGAGGCTTGGCATCATGATAGGCCAGGTTGTGGTGAGAAGTTGAGGCCTGGCATCATGAGGCAGGGTTGGAGTTCCTGAAGAGAGCCCATAAGAGACTATTGGTGAAGGTATATCTCAGCTGTAGCAGAGATCCACCATTTTAGAGATGATAATACCATTGTATAATTGCCTGGGACAGCAGCAACCATGGAATGGAGCTGGCCTGAACCTAGAGATGAACTGTGTGTGCTGAGAATGGCAACAGAGCTGGGGAAATGATGACCCTTGAAGCCCAGAAGATTGTGAGATATCTGGCATTGACCTTTACACTGTTGGACTCTAGTTCTGCTTTGATTTGAATCTAATGGTGCCCAGGTTCTTCCCTCTTAAAGTAAGAAATTATATGACTTATTATTTTTTATCTCACTTTATGGGAGCTCACAGTTGTGAGACTTTGGAATTTTAGAGAGACTGAAATTTTAGACAGACTTTGGATATTTTAGAAAAACTTGGGAGTTTTACATTGACTGAAATTTTAGAGAAACTTTGAATATTTTAGAAAGGCTTTGGAATTTTAGAAAAGCTTTGAACTTTGAAAGAGACTCTGGATGTTTTAAAGAGACCGAATTTCTAAGTGTTTGGAGTTTTAAAGACTGTGATACTTTGGAATGTTTTATAATGTGATGTTAATATTTATATAACATCTTGGTAATAAACAAGAAAGGAGGGGTTATGGTTTAACAGTAATGTATGTGCCAAACTGACAAAAAATTAGTTGTCTTGGTTGATTTTGTATTTGTTTGTTGTTTTTTAAACTTAATACATGCTATAATTATCTGGGAAAAGTAACTTCAGGTGAGAAAATGCCTGCATTAGATCACTTAAAGGTTCTTCTGCAAGGCATTTTCTCCTTCAGAAAAATGACACAACAAAAGGTTTGCCTGGAATCAGGAATATGATTGTGAACAGCAGTAGACCTTTAAACACTCTCCTCTAATGAATAAAATTGGGTGACACTGTCTAATCAGAAAGACAGTACTTCCCTTGAGGTGGGTTTAATGGGCAGGTAGCTCTTATTTCTATTTAAAAAGTTAATCAATAAGCAGATACAAGAGTTTTATTTTTCAGATTTATTTTGTTTTATTTGTGTGGCATTTTGCCTGCATGTATGTATATGAACCATGCACACACTGGCCCACAGAGGTCGGAAGAGGATGTTGGAGCCCCTGGAACTGGAATTACAGATGGTTGAGAACAGTTAAAAGGCGAACCATCTCCAACAGAGGTCACTATTGTTTAATACCATGAATGAGAGTGGGGATAAGAAGCCAGAAGTCTATCCATGGGAAGCATATTCATGGAGAGAAAGCTCAATCACTCAGGAACTCCATCTAACAACCTCACCTTCCTCAGTTGGTTTCTGCAGGATGTTGCCAGTAACCAATTTGATAATGGTATCTTTATATGGTACTATTCATTTACTTGGAAACCTCATCTGAGGGGACATTTTATTCTGCCTGCAACTCTTTCTATTGGGAACTCCTACTGACTGTCTCAATGGAGCTTCTCCAATAAATTTCTACTGGATATTTCTATTCTGTGATTTGGTGATGTTACATTTTGTTTGCTCTCTCATTTGGCCTACTCCAGTTGTCTCTACTAGAAGTTTTATGCACCCATTTAATGCTGTTTTGCTCTCTGATGCTCAGTATTTAGTCTTTTGACTGTCATATACTTCATAACTTCACGCAACCCAAACTTAGAATATAGCACTCCCAAACCATTCTCTGGGCCACAAAAAACAAAATTGCTTAGTGAGCTACTAAAAAGTCAATTTGGATACAGTAGGTCTAAAGCAGGGTATGCAAATCTGCCTTTTAACCAGCTCTTGAGTAATGGTTCATGAACCGTACACCAGCTACCGTTGTCCTGGGTGAACTCCCCAAAGTAGACTATGCTAGTAAAGAGAACACTTGTTGGAACTACTGCAGCCCATCTGAAGAGCCTGGAGGATCTGGGAGGAGTGAAAGTTGTCTGGAGCAAGGTGTTTGCCTTTCCTGACTTCAGCTCCAGAAAAGGGTTGTACTTTCAGAAATTCATTTTTATAATAGTAAACACATTTCAGTCAATACACAAAGGATAGGCGTTATGATTCTGTGTTGTTTCCTTGAGAAATTATCCCATCTTTTTTTTTGTATTAGAAACCATCACTTATCAGTGTTGAGTCTAATGAATAAGCTTGGCGTGTTACAGCATAGTCTGTATAGATTTGCCTTTCCCTTAGCAAAAGGGACTGATGAACCTCTGCCCACTTTATCTATATCATCTCCAAGCCCATTAGTTTTCATTTCTCCAAACTCTGAGGACTAAACGAAGCATAAATTCTGACACTTTCCTTTAACCTCCTCATTTTTAAAATTAGGGGCTATATATGGCATTCTCTGGGGTGTCTTTCAATGCTAATAATCCATGATTCTGAGAGAGTATTAAACTCTCTATATTACAATCTTTGAATTAGTAAAGTTTTCTTTTCTGACATGGTAGGTAGAATGCTTACAAAGAGTTCAGACTTTTGAATAGAAAATATCACTTGGGCTTTACATGAAACTCTGAGCAATTAAAGTAAAACAAGCTTACATTTAGTTTAGCATTTTATTGCCTGGATATGCCAAAACTTTGTAGCTCAAATGTGTTCCTATGTAACCCATGAAACCTAGAGACTCAACATTACTTTAGGCACAGTTATGATATGGAAGTGCTGACACTTCCGTAAAGCATTTACAACTTAATTGTGGACTGTACACACTCCATATCAAGAAGGTGGAGTGCATGGCAGGGAACGTGGAGGATGAAAGAGCTTTCTTCCATTCAAAGGCCCACCTTCTGGAAGCCTCTTGGCATGGTGACCAATGTGTCCTTCAAGAAATTTGCTGACTACGTCTGATAGGCACACCTAGTATTATCTCTTCTCACCAAGGCACGGAGTTTGGGCAGTCCTTATTTACACTCACTGTGACTCTGTCACTCCTTGGTTGTAAACTTCCTTGCATTCGCCTGTTTTCTGTTACCAAGAACACAGATTTATAAGGAAAATCTATTTTTTCCAGCTCTACGGGGTCCAGATCAATGTGCTAGGGCTGATAATTGTCTCTTGTCTGTTTTGCTTACTCATTTAACACTTGTAGTCCTGGCTGGCCTGAAACTCACTAAATAGCCAAGGCTGGTCTCAAACTTCCAGTGAGCTTCGTGCCTCTGACTTCCAAGTGCTAATATTATAGGCATTCTTGTGCTACCGAAGCCAGTATGGCTTTCTTGATGGCATAGCAACTAATATGCTACCATTTCTGTAAATTGAGAATGGAATGTGCAAAAAAAAATTATATTTATCTGCATATATGTGTAAACACTGCAGTAGACATATAAAGAAACTAGTAACAGCACAACAATGACCACCAACTACAGGGTTTGGGGATGGATGCTGAGCATTATGGGGACAAGGTGCAATAATAGTTAAATAACTTTGCACTGGACACCATTTTCCATGCCTTTAGTTCTGAGACATGTTCTTTTAGTTGTTAGACCATGAGACAGGGGTTAGGAAGGATCAGAGCAAACTGGTGTCCTCTGACATGACAGGACCACTGCACCCACAAACTCATAGCAGCAGTGGTTATCTGTACAAGACCCACACAAGACCAAGACAGTCAACATTCTAGCATGGAGGGAGAAGAGATTTCAAAGCTCTCACCCTTAACTGAAAAACTCTGGCCGCTTGGTGGTTTCTGGGGGAAGGAAAGTTGATTTTCTTTAAGGGTGTGGTTCCTGATAGGCCAACCATGCACTACCAGATAGTTCAGGAGTATATGGACAGCACAAATTTAGAGTCATGGAGTTATTTAAATGAAGAAGGAGGAGGAGGAAGAGGAGGAGGGGGAGGAGGAGAAGAGGAGGAGGAGAAAGAGGGAGGGGGAGAAGGAGAAGGGAGGAGGAGAGAAGAGAGGAGGAAGAGGAAGAAGACAGCATGAAGTTGTGGGTGCATGGGAAGGTGGGAGTGGGTCTAGGAAGAGTTAGGGGAGGAGTAAGAGATGAATAAGATCAAAATACATTATGTGAAATTCTGAAAGAATTAATAAAATATATTTATACAGATAAAGACACATAAAATCTAAGGAAATCAAGGAAGAAGGCTCTGTTGATCAAGACTCAGATCCATCCACCATAGTGAAATGTAAACATAAGTAGGAAAAACTTCCTGGTTTTCTACTCTTTGTATGTTGCATTAGTAGTGATTAAGACAGAATGTCAGATGGAGGGAAAATTCATTTATTTGTGCAAAAATAGTTTGCATTCCATTTACATGGAAATTTAGATAAAAATTCTTTCACATAACAAGTATTTTCATAACACATCAATCTCCCTGTGTGTAATTTATGTTTTATGAATCTATGATCACAAAGCCTTTCCCTACTTTCTCATAATGCATAAAATAGTTTATTTATATATGAAAAACCTAACATTCAAAAGTATGTTAAAAAATCCATATGCTCTTTTTTATTGATTCTTTGGGAATTTCACACCATTCACCTTGACCTGTATCCTGGAATAGTGAGCTAAAATCATTTCACCTCAAAATAAATAAATTAATTAAAAAATAAAAAAGTAAAATACATTTTAAAATGTTAAGTGTATAAGTAAAAATGTAACAAAACTTTAATTATTGAGAATTATCTGGAGTGCTTGTTTTTCAATGTAGAATGTTCCATCTTCATAAAATATTAGATACTGCATTTTGCAACAAATCAGCCTGACTGATTCTCATGTAGGTCAGAGAAACCAGCAATCTAAAGGACAGGGCTGATAACATGGCTCAGCAATTGGAAGGTGCTTGCCTGAGAGCTGAGTTTGATCCCCAGGACCCACATGACAGAAGAAGAAACCGCCTCTCACAAGTTGGTCTCTGATCTCCTGCATGTGCGCCCTGGTGTACATGTCCCCCTAAAATATTAATAATTATGGTGATGATGATGATGATAACAGTTATTATTATTATTATTATCATTATTATTATTATTGGAGCTGAGGATCGAACTCAGGGCCATGCGCTTGCTAGGCAAGCACTCTACCACTGAGCTAAATCCCCAACCCTAATAGTTATTATTAATAATAAAAGGGACACAGAGCCACAGACTGCAGTCACACAACAACTATTTTATTGACTATTGGATGCATGCATCAGTCCAGTTTATAAATTATGCTTTATTGTGTTAAGAATAAGAGCAAGTACTTGTCTTGTACCACTTTGAACATTCACTTTTCTACACTGGATTCAAGTTCCTGTCACAGAGAGCACACAGGTTGGGACAGTAGCTTTGGAAGCATTTCTGGAAAAATACAAATTCAACCACAGAGCACACTTTATACAGAGCAAGTTTCACGTGGCCACACAGTTACACACATGGCAAAGATAAAAGAATCTGAGTCAGTCATGTTCATATTGTGAACTTCTCCTACATTATTTATTAATCCAAAGAGTCTAGACAAAAACTAAGCTATGACATTATTTACACTGAGTACCACACCTGGAACTCGTTCTGAGTTATTTAACACAGAGTATATTTTTCAATGCAATAAATATTTATGGTTAATATTAACAAGTACAATTATAATTTACAAAACATGTGCCTAGTATTTAAAACAGAACACAAAATGACACTGAAGCTTGTGCCATGTAGTTTCACAACTCACTGGAGTGTATCATCTCAAACCCTGTTGTCTCAAATACAAGAAAGATCATGTACAAATCAGTAAAGCTCAGCTTACAGAACAAAATAGTTTTTAGGGAAAGTATTTTTACTTTTTTGTTATTACAGTCGCTAGCTAAAGCCAAAGCAAAGAAAAACTTGAATACACAAGAGGCTCAAATTATACAATGTGTCTTACATATTGAGGTTCTGAGTTATACCAAAAATTTCAAGTTTGGCTGGGAGTTAATGAAGTCTTGAATGTATGAAGTTTTATCATCCATTAAAATGAGTCTCTTAAGAAACCATAAAGTTATGAGAGTCTCTCCATGTTCTATTACTCTGGGAGTGATTTTTTGAATTTGAGGAAATATATATCTTATCTCCTAGTAATGTATGAAATCAGGGGGCGCAGAGGCAGTGGGATCTGGGATTCTAACATTGCATCCAGACTATTGATTCCTTATTGGAGTTCCTGGCCAAATGCCTTAATCCAGGAGTAATTTTTTCTATTAGAGGCCTGTAGCCTAGGTCTCCGGGCTCCAGGAAACCATTTATTACCATATCTTCTTTATTTAGTAAGGAAGAGGGGGTGAGTGAGTGGCTCTGCCTCTTTCCTGATACCCATTCTCCAATGAATCCTGATTCAAAGAAAGCTTGATTGTTAGGACTTGGGTTCTCTTCTCTGACTTTGTCAATGGTGAGTTACTTGTTGTTGATTTGGTTTTTTGGTTGTTTTGGTTGTTGTTTTAAGACAAAGTGTCACTATGTAGCCCTGGCTGTTGTGGAAATTGTAGCAATTCTTGTGCCTCAGCCTCTTGAATGCTGGGCATGTTACAAGCATGTGTCCCCAAGCAGGTTTTTCAGTTAGTCACAGAACCATGAGACTTAGTGGGTGCTTGCAACTAATGTGTATCTTTGGGTTGGAATGAGGGTACAATCTATGGGACTTTCCTGATCAACCAGTTTGCACTGGATCCCAGCCTTGGCCTTCAATGTGTCCTTTACCCAATTGACTTTAATTCTATCACTAGGTCAGGCCTTTGGGCAACATCTAGAGTGGCAAATTAAGTCTTTTTTTAAAATTATTATTATTTTTTATTTTTATTTTTTACCAGAGCTGAGGACCGAACCCAGGGCCTTGCACTTGCTAGGCAAGTGCTCTACCACTAAGCTAAATCCCCAACCCATTTTTTTTTTTTTTGCAGTAAGTCTTATGATCTTTATTTCTCACACAGCCTGGATTTGGGAAGTAATGCTGGATGAAGGTATGGAATCAAGAGAAATTCTGCTCTATATTTATATTCTGCCACTTGACTCTTCCATGTAATCTTAGGATTGTTAAGTAATGGTCTTGAATAACGATTTCATATGCCCAGGAGAGAAGTTCACATTTGAATGCTTGGTGACATTAAGTCCCTTGCCTTCCAGCACTTTCAAAGCCACAGGAATTCATTCAGGTTTTGGATAATTTCATGGCCACTGTTTTTCCCCAAGCATTTTGTCCTGTGTCTCTGCCTTCCACTTCCTTATAACATGGGAAGTTATTCCCACTTCTTTGTAGACATCAATAACCCTATTAACTCCCTTGTACCAAGGTGAGGAGACTCTTTCTAGGGGCACCAAAATTACCTGGAAACTTGGAAAGCAATGATCACCATTTTCCCAGAATGAGCCATAAGGAATAAAGCACAGTTAATTCAGATCAGAGCAAAATGAAATCAGGTTAAATTGCAGTGGACAAAACAACCTTTTCCTTTTCATAGGTCAAATGTGGTTTGATTTTGACAGCTCATGCTTCAGTCCCATGGTTCTGTGGACCTTTTAATTCAGTGCTAGATGGTCACAAGTAAGTGAATTTAATACTTTCAAATTCCCATACTAAAGGATGTAAATGGGCTTTTTGGTCAGTGGGAAAGGTATTGGTTTGATGAGATAATGAGTGTGAGAATGCTTTATAGTCTGTGAACACGAGGTAAATGCAATATTCTTTTGAATTCATCAAGGACCATAATCGTCTAACCCAAGATTCCTACATTGAATACATGTGCAATTTTGAAATTTTAAGAAAATATTTAAACTCTATTGAGTGCATTTCTAACATGAGGTTTTATAAAAGGAAAGTTTGTTCTTTGTGTGCTTTTTGTTGACCGCTCTAGATATATGCTCTCCTGGAGTATATGTTTGATCTTCCTTTATCTAACAAAGCATGTCTTTGAAGACCCAAATTATAGTATTTTAAAATGTCTTTTTATTACTTTTATTTCTTTCTCTCTCTCTCTCTCTCTCTCTCTCTCTCTCTCTCTCTCTCTCTCTCTCTCTGTGTGTGTGTGTGTGTGTGTGTGTGTGTGTGTAGGGCATGCATATGCCACAGTGCATTGCGGAGGTCAGAAGACAACTTGCAGGATAGTTCTTGCCTTCAACTTCATGGGTTCTGGGGGTGGCATTAAGTTGGTCTGGCTCAGCAATAAGCACCTCAACTTACCTGTTGAGCTATCTCACTGGCCTTGAAGGCCAGAGTCATAGTGAGAGTGGAGCAGGGTTACAGTTGCTGTGTCTGTGTGCTGTGGGAGAGGTGTGGCTGGGAGGAATAGCACTCCGGACACAGAAGGAAGGAGAGCTCAGGGTGGTGTGCTTTCACTGATGAGCATATATGCACATGCTCACAGAGAGATGGAGGAGAGAGAGCAGGAGTGAGAGAGATTGGTCCCATCAAAGTAAAGCACTCTTGCTTCCTCTCAGTTGTTTGTTCATTCCATGAAAATGGGGCCAAAGTTAGAGGAATTTTGTAAAATACGCTCTGTTCCTCCCCAAACCTCACAGCTAATTCTATAATCCATTCTTTCACAACTACTCCTCCCAGTGTGGAGGTGAAGAGATCCAATGGCAAGAAAGTGTGTATCTTCCCCTTTTTACCATGATTTGGGGGTACACTGTTCATACAGTCAGGTCCTCAGGGCATTTGTTTCTATCCGGCTTCTGGGGAAAGTGGCTTAGCCACCTTTTAGCCCACAGATGAGGATATCATTCAACACGTCATTCTCCAAACAAAGATAATCTCTTTTACTAGAAGCCATCTGACATATGATGAGGCTGGGAAACCAATAACCAACTGCTCCTCTTAGCGCTAACAAGAACTTTATAACCCAAGTTCTCCCACATCTTACAGGCAAGTTCATTTACTTCTGTTTAGTGTGCACTTTGCTAACAAGACGAGGTTGCTTTGTCTGTAGCAGCTTGTGAATAGTTTCCCTACAGGCTCTCCATCCTCTAAGCTGAAGAACCAAATTATTAGTGGGGCAAAGAGGCTTTGCTAATGAGGCAGAAAGCTATATTCAGTGGGGAAGTGAGAGCAGCCAGAAGAATTGGGTTAAGCCATCCACATTTATGGGGAATCATAAAATCATCAGCAGGGAGGGACCTTGTCTGCACTAACCAGGGAGGATCATCTTGCTGCCGAATATCACTCCCAATGGCAGCTGTACCTTCCCTGCCAGCAGCAGCCCTTAGTGGGGAGACTGCTTTGTTTATTGCTTAATCTATCACTGTTGAGCTGCCTGCCTTGGGGAGGCTCAATTTAAGATAGATTGAAAGGTAGTATCTGTCAATTGAATAAACACAGATGGTTTTCCACAGCAAAAAATTGATTTTTTTTTCCTTCACCAAAGACATAAGTGCTAAACGTGATTATCTTTGGAAGCCAGGCATGAAATGGCTCAGCTCCAGCCCCTGTGTGTTCTGCTCTGGCAGAGAAGGGACACTATATGGGTCTCAGGTTTATCATATGATTTTAGGTTCTTGATTTTAAAACTTAAATTTAGTTAGCAAAGGGACGGACCAATTAAGTCTTTCCTAATAAGAAGGAAAGCTCAACCTATTATTTAATTCACTGTATGTTTTATCAGTTTGGGTCACCGGCTGCCAAAACTCCCTCCAACTCTTTCATCTACAAGTCACAAGGAAGAAACAAGATTTGCCTTAGGACACCCAGACCTTGATCTTCTCACTGTTTGTCTAGTGGCTAGTAAAGAGATGCTCTGTCTGTGCCCTGATGTTAACTGAAGGAGACAGGAGGCTGAATCCTGTTCTGGAAACATCTCTAGAAGCAGGTATGTCAGAGATGCTAAAACTACTATCGCAAATTCCATATGCCATAATTCTAGACATCCCATCTATGTTAGCACTTTCTAGGCATGGAGCCATTTATGCTCAAGGGTTGAGGCAAAAGAGAACAGGTGTGTGAAAGCTAAAGGAGAGTGAAGAGCAAGAGTTCCCCTTGAATAATGAGAAGCCTGAGCCACACATTTTCTTACTTATCTTTCAGCTCTAACTCTAAAACAGCGCAAGCTCATGGACCTTTATTCATGTGAGTGATGTCAAGGAGTCCTTTGGTAGCAGAACGACCTAGCTTCTTTCATCCCACCCATGTGCATGGGAGCATGGAAGAGTGGGTGTGGGTGTCTCCATTGACTTATGGTTGAAAGAGAAAGAGAAATGTACTGACTGTAAGGAGATGAGCCACACATGCTTTCAAGACATAACTGGAGGAAAAGAAGAGACTCGGAGGATCTTAGCACTAGAAGGGACTTAACTCTGTCTTCTCATTTTAAACATGAAAAGGAAGCCTAGCGGAGGAAAAATGGATAGCGGAAGTCCAATAGCTAGAGATGAAGTTGGGATAGAAAGATGTCATGGTTCTTTTACCTCCACTGTGTGTCTTGCTTTCCAAACAGTGCAATGTAATTAAGGACTACCAGGAAAGCTGGTGTTTATAGTACATAAAAGCCCAGAGAAGGTGGGAATGAAGAGATTTTGTTCCAGCTGGTACAATTGTAAGCATAGATCCTTACGCTGTCTTGGTCCTAATGCCTTAAAGCTTCACAGCCAGCCAGTACTTCCCTACATCAACCGACAGAAAGCTTTTTTTATGTGCTATGCACTTGCTGTTTATATCTCACCCAGGCAGAGAAAGCTGGAACTAAAATTGCCTTAGGATTTAAGGGATACACATTAGGAAACACTTGTACAATTTGGATTTAGAGTCAAGTGAGTCTGCATATTCATTCTGTCAGAATTGGCCCATCTTTAAGTTCAGAAAAAGTCAAACCAGGATTTCTCAAGTAAGATAGTCCAAACTTTACAAAATCCTTTCTGTACATTTAGAGAGATGGAGCTACCAGTCCAGTCTTTTTCTACATGTGGGCTATTTCATACACATTATTTTTAAATAGAAATGAAAATGTGCCTGTTTTGGTCAGTTCAAAATTTAAGGTTCCTGTGACTTTTTTTTTTACACATACTCAGACACAAATTCATGTTACTAAAACTATATTAATTTCCCACACATACTTTAGGGGGACTATACATCCAATATAAACATGATTTTTTTCCTCTACAATTATGACCTTTTTTGTATTGAAACTACTGTTTCACCATAACAAGAAAATTAAGCCTAAGTAAATATACTTGATTTAAAACATGTATATCAAGAATAAACGCTATCCTTTATACATTTATAAATAGTAGTTACTTTGATAAAATGAGCAATTTTTTCCCACAGAAGGATTTTCCCTCAGTGGCAGAATGACATTGCAATGGCCCAAATTGGGTTAATGAAAATTAGAATTTCCATGAAACAAAAAGTCAGACCATAAGCTGTTGCTCTATCTCCATACATGGATCTATGTGTTTGGCTGCATTTTGCCTTAACATTTTATATTGGGTGTTTCTCCTGTGTCCTCAGCAACATCTTTTAAAAAGTCAATATTTAGAGGTTTGTTTTATATTACACTGCTTCCAATGTTATAAATGAAGTCCATTCCTCACACATGGGACTCTTTCTTAAAAGAGTTGGCTTCTCATTTTAGGAATGTAAATTAAAGTTGTCCCTTGGTTTACATATTATAGATATTTCTGGAAAAAAGAGTCAAGCCATGTTTTGAAAGCAATTAGCTTCTGTTTAAATCAAATCTTTCACAGAGTAGATATCCAACGCATGGCTTCTCTGCTCTCTTTGTTCATATAATTTCTATGACTTAATTGATGATACTTGCAGGGCTTGGTGCTCTGAATAATAATGTCCAATTTGTTCCTTCCTTTTCAAAGGGAGACTTGATCTCCATTGGAAGAAGCCCTCCCAAATTGAGACAGAAAATGAAGCCTGCTGGCTTACTTTGAGATATACTAGTGATTGATGCATGTGAACATCTCTCCTACCCATCTGTATTGCTCAGCCTCCTGAAGGGTCTTTGGAAGGTATAGAGATAACAACCAATGGCAGGACTCCTGGCCATCCATAAAACAAAATCTGGAGTCCCTTAGGAGGCAAGGTTGAGAGGTTAGTCTAGACATACCCCTCATGACAGATGTTCCCATTGATGAGGCTGAAGGTAGCCGAGGGGTTGGTGCTCTTGAAGGAGGTCATGCAGGTGGTACTTCTGCCAGTGCTGTGGGACCGGTTCATCAGGCCGGGCTGGCAGCAGAGGAGCTGAGTGTTGAACTGCTTCCTGAAGCTCTTGCTCAGCAGATAGAGGGCAAAGGGGTTCACACAGGAGTTGGTGAAGGCCAGGAGGCGAGCACAGATGCTGGTGACAAAGTGAAGCATGGAGGTGTCTACCTCAGAGTAGTGGTAGGAGCGGTACAGGTAGATGACATGGTTGGGGAGCCAGCAGAAGGCAAAGAGGCCCACAAACACCAGTACTGTCTTGGCAAGCCGCTTCCGGGATTCAATCTGAGCAGAGAGAGAGGCAGAGGGGGAGCAGTGTTAGATCAATGAAGACAAACAGAGGCAGGGAAATGGATGAGGGAGCAGAGCCACAGAAAGAGTTCAAGTGTAGATGATGATAATGAGAGAGAGGGAGAGAGGGAGAGAGAGAAAGAGGGAGAGAGGGGGGAAGGGAAGGAAAACAAAATCAGAAACACAGATTGACAAGGCAGGAAGCAGAAACCCATGAGGTAAAATAGTTAGAATATGCTGCTGAGAACAGATCTTTAAACAAAGTTGATTACATGCTTGAATGGATTGCACAATGAAATTCTAGTAAGTGCCCTCTTTCCCCTCCAGAGAGTATTGGGGCAGTTTATCAGCCATTCTACTTCATGCCTTTCCTTGCTCTACAGTTAATTATTTCTTATCCCCTCTGATGCTCAAAACAGCAGCCAGCTTTATTCTTCCTCATTGGCCAAGCTGAGATAAGTCTGCATTATGATTTTTTTAATCTCTAGCTATTTCTGGATGACACAGTGAGGAAGGTGATTATACAAAGCAGAGTGAACATCTCTTTTTGTGCTTAACTCCCTTTGTGACTTCAAGGGGGAACTTCTTTCTCATTAAACAATTTAGGGTACAGTGGGTATTTGCTTACTAAAAAGCCTTTCAAATAGGCAGCCAGTTGTACTGACAACTGCCATTTCTCCTTGGTAGGAAAAGAACTTAGGAAGGGAAGCTCTCCAAGGGAAACAGCTATTCATTTCCATGGAGCTGGGGGCTCTCTTTGTTCTACCATTAAATACATCAAAGATCTGCATTTGGGCTAGGAGGCAAAAAGAAGTGACTGGGGCTGGGGAGATGGCTTGTAAAGGACCTGGTTCAGTTCTCAGCTCACACATGGTCACTCACAACCATATATAAGTCTACTCCCATGGGATTTGGAACCCTCTTTTGACTTCGATGGGTACCAGGCACACTCATGGTGCATATAAATTGCAGGCAAACACTCATATACATAAAATGAAATATATAAATCTTTAAAAAAATTAAAATTACTGACAAAGAAAGGAAAGCCAGAGCCCTTGGTTTCTATTTGTCCCTCTAGGATAAAATTTCAGGGGGTTATGGGAGATGGAGTGAGGAGTAATATATGGGAATATCCTGCATGTTGGGACTTGTAGCTCTTATACATGCTCTCATAATTTTACAATAACCTTCCAAAATAGAAGCTACTACTATTATAACAATGATAAGAAAATTGAGGCCTCAAGAGGGAAAATCAAATATGGATTTGAACCAGTCATTCTATAAACCTTTTTTCATTGGTATACATTTTATAGGTAGAGATGGATTTCATGAAGGCACTGGTGTTCAAACATGTCATGTCGTTTGACTTCAATCATCCCTCTAGCTGCTCTTAACCAGATTAACTCTTTTTCTTCACCCAGTCTCATATTTCTTCTCCCTCTGCTTCATCTGTGTGGTAATTCTCTTCCTGGTGAAACAGCATGATGGAGTTAAAAGAGGCATTTATAGAAAGCATTTTGGAGTCCTTGAAATTATTTTCTCTTTCACACTTCTGGTGGACTGAATCCAAAGCCCTTAAAGAGGCATCACTCACTTTATCTCAAGAATCTCAAAATCAAGTGATGTAGTCATTTATACACCATCCTTGTCATTAACATCTAAAATTAATGCAAGAGGCCACATGCCTAAGGCAGAAAATTAATGGACACTAAGCACCCACCTGCTTCTTGACATGTATATTGCCTTCCACGGGGAGATTGTAGGCACTCTGAATCAGATTTCGGGCAATGAAGTAGTAGTAGACAGAGATGATTGACAGCGGGATAATGTAGAAAACCAGAAAGGAAGCCATAGAGTGAATTTTAGGGTGCAGCTCATTAGAGTGTGGGTAGGGGGCACAGCTAATAAAGGTTTGGTTGGTATCTTTCACGTGGAAGGGATGGAGGTCAGAAAACACAGCCTCTGGGATGGCCAATAGCATAGAGACGATCCAGATCAAGGCAGCTTTGAGACAGATCTTCATCAGGGCATGTGATGCCTGGATATCCATTGGCCGCACAATGGCTTTATACCTGGGGCAGCAAAAAAGGAATGGTTCCATGTAAGTTGTTCAAAATCATTATGGGTGATACCACAGCCAGGACCAGGGTGAGGCAAGTTAGGCTGCTGAGGTGCAGAATTTAAGAAGGTACTCACCATTAAGCTCATGAAAATGTTTACTCTGAATTCTCATGAATCCAAAAGTGAGTGCCTTCTGAAATTTGGCACCCTGAGCATGTACCTTGCCTCATTCTAGCTGGTCTATAATAAATGCTTTGAGAAGTAACATTCTACTCTTCTCTGTCTCTCTGTCTCTCTGTCTCTCTGTCTCTCTGTCTCTGTCTCTCTCTCTCTCTCTCTCTCTCTCTCTCTCTCTCTCCTTTTCTCTATTTTTGGTTTAGAAGTTTAATTTTATGTACATTTTCCTATCTCCTTTGTTTAAATTATTATATAATACAATTACACAATTTCTCTTCCTTTTCCTCCCTTTAAAGCCTTCTCTCTCTCTCTCTCTCTCTCTCTCTCTCTCTCTCTCTCTCTCTCTTTCTCTCTCTCTCTCTCTCTCACACACACACACACACACACACACACACATACACACACACACACACACATGCCTAAATATATAATACAATGTGCTCAGTCCATTTAGTGTTACTTGTATATGTATAATTTCTGGGCTGACCATTTGGTATTGAATAACCTATTAGGTGAAGTCTTCTCTGGAGAAAACTATTTCCCCCTCTCAGCATTCCATATATATATACATTTATTGTGTACAATATTATGTTTCAAAATATGTGTACATTATAGAAAGGCTTGAGCTAATTAGCATATGTATTATCTCACACAGTTATCTGGTTTTTGTTTCTTTGAAGCCAATTAAAATTGACTGTGATTTTCAAGCATATAATACATTGTTAATAACTGTAGTCACTGTGCAGCACAATTCACTGTGTCTCTTGATTTTAAGAGTGCTTCTTAGAAAAGCTGATGTTCCTTTCAGTTTTCTTAATAAATTACAGAAATGAATAACAAAGCAAATTGCTATCTAAAGAGAGACACAGAGACAAGGAGCTTATTTTTATTTTATAAAATCTTCATTTTTAATATTCACATTCATTTCCAGGAACCTGAAGTCATTGAGTACTTTCAGTTTTTCTCTTCTTTCTTTCAAAGAATGAGGACTAAATAGGCCATTGAAAATGCTACACCCAGAAGAAGGCCTATAATTAACAAACTAATCTTTGCTTCACCTTCTTACCCTCTTCCTTCTGCCCTATCTCCTTACTGTTTTGTGAGGTACCTGGGTGAAGGACTCTGGGAAGCAGACACCAGCCTGAAGTCAAGGGTACAAAGGTTTATTGGGGGTGGATACCTTAGCTGAGCCAGCTAATGAACTGTTTACTCAGTTACTGAAGAGTTTCTCTTTCTCTTAAACATATAACCAGAAAATATAGCTAGTTAATGATTGATACTGAAAAGATTTTTGATGTGAAAGAAGTGCTCATAGCAGCCATGTTTTAACTTCGGAGAGAAATAAACAGAATAGATAAACTGGAAGAAAAAGGGAATGAAGCAGACATGACAGGAAACAGAGACAATGTGATCCTAAGTCATAGAGGGTCCTTATTTTCTGGACTACGAGCTACTTTTGATCATGCAGCCTCACGTTATAATTGGAATATTCTCTTATTGACTTTTCTCTTGAATTGCTTTACGTGGCTTCTATTTTTTTTTTTAACCAATAGAGCCTTATAGGAAACAGTCGACCACAATGGTCATTTGAAGTTGCCACCATATTTATTCCCAGGATCATTTCCTCTTTTAGTTAGGATTTCTATTGCTGTGCAAAGACACCATGACCACGGCAATTCTTATGAAGAAAATATTTAATTGGGGTGGCTCACTTATGGTTTCAGAGTATTATCATCATGACAGGGAGCATGGAGGCATGCAGGCAGATGTGGTACTGAAGTAGTAGCTGAGAGTCCTACATCTTGCAGGCAACAGGAAGTTGACTGACACACTGGACATTATCTTCAGCATGCCTCAAATCCTGCCCCCCACAGTGACACACTTCCTCTAGCAAGGCCATACCCACTCCAGCAAAGCCACACCTCCTAATAGTGCCAGTCCCTATATGATTATGGGGGCCAATTAGATTTAAACTACCACATTTCCCAGGGGTCAAGCCCTTAAAAGAATAATCTTCCTCTTTGCACTTAAGGGTAGATATGGAAATGCTTAAATCTCTATTACATCTCTGCTTCCCTCTTCTCTTCATGCTCAATCCCACAGTCTGCATGCATCTGAATCCAGTCCTTCCCAATTCTAGTTTAAGTGCCATCTTGAAGGTTTTGCAAACTAATTGATGCCTCAAATGTTCTCATTCTTTCCTCTAAGTTGTCTGAATTTTTGATAGGGTTATGAGCTGTTCTCATTTTATACTTACTACGCACTGTCTTTAGTTAATTATTTATGATACTGAGGATCAAACCAAGACCTTGCTCATGCAAGCTAGGCAAGCCCTCTCTATAGCCCCATATTTCTTTTTCACTTTTCATTTTGAGACAGTCCTTATAAGTTGCCTAGGTTTGTCTTGAACATACTCTATAGCCCAGGGAGGTCTCAAACTTACAATTCTCCTGACTCTGTTTCCTGAGTAACTTGGATTATGGGATGCATCACCTGGTCCAACATTAATTTATTGTTTTCTAGGTTTTTTCATGGATATGTCTTTTCTACCTGGCTTTTTCATCAGTTTCCTCTGGTCTGAAGATTCTGGCTTCTTCTCTCCATTTCTTTCTATATCTTGCAAAATGTTCTAAGTCCCTTGTTCTACATATGTTTAAGTAGAAGCTCAGCAAACACTTGCTATTCATTGTAAATATGTAACTTGCAGAAGAGTCTCTTATTCTCAAGTTCTCATAAATGAGAGAGAGGGTCTTCATTATATACTTAGTAATATTCATTCTTTTGTAGATGGGCAAATTTACTCCACTGATATGAGACTCAAGGTTTTCCACTTCTAAAAACATCTGTGCTTCATTTTTCTTGTGTCAACATTGGAAAGGGTGAAGGATGGTCTTCACAAAATTAATACATCAAAGACTCAAACTAATTGGCTCCTGTGTTCAATATTAGAAACCTTTGTCCACAGAAAGGCATGACTCAGATGATAACTCAGATGATAGTTTTATTTTATTATTTTATTAAAATATTTCAGTCTTCACTTGTCTATAATTATCTACTGTAGTCAGTAGAAATTGTTGAACATCAACCCTTTAGAACTCTCAGTACCAGCCAAATGCTCACTATACAGAGAAGATTGGTCTAGAAGTATAAGACAAAATAGTCTCTGAGGTAACTGACATGCTTCCTAAATTTAAATTAGAATCCTTCAGATAAACTTTGACAAAACTACAAAACCCTGGATTTATTTTCCCTCAAGAATAGCACCTACAATCCCCCTTGAAGAAATGTGAGGTTCTTAAAAGCTGGTTGTAAGATGCCTATAACCCAGAGCACAGAGCAATGGAATCTTTTTTTAAAAAAGGTGTGTGTGTGTGTGGGGGGGGGGGTTATAGGATATATTCTGATCATGCATTTCCTCCCCCAACTCCTCCCAGATCCTCTTACTCTCCCCTACCCCCATCCCTCTGAGCTATGTCTCAGCAAGCAGATTAGTGGTCTTTGGAGAAGATCTAACTGTTCTCTTTTAAATATGTGACATATTACAGTCATCCTTTTCTGATTCTTCTCCAGGTTAATAGCTCCAGTGCTCTTTTCATCCCATCTTAATATACTCTAGTGTCTCCTGGCTTGTAACATAGACTAGTGACCAAAGCAGAATCCCTAGAGAAATGGCTGAATGGAGGGAAGGGTTGAGAAAACAGAAAAAGACATAAAGGGAGGAAATTGGAGAAGAATGCAGAAGGAAGATGGAAATAGGAGGAGATGTTAGTTAGGTAAATGGAGATGACAGAAGGAATAAGGAGAAGAAAAGCCTAAACATTGTCTGACTCTTTAATACCACTCTGTTGTTGTGTCATGCCCTAGCCAATGTATTCACCTAGACTTTGTCAATGTAGCTAGCTGACTGTCCCAAAGGAAGCTAGTGTAAGAGCAGTGGGTAGTTGAGGGGGAACTGGACACCTAGGGAAAAGTCTTTTTTTTTTTTTCAAGAATATTCAGGGCTGTTACTCAGAAAATGGTAACTTTCACAGCAAAACACAACTCTGCCATGTGAAATGCATGCTCCTCCCTAAGCATTCAGGGTGGCATAGGCACTAGTATTACAAGGCTGAAGATCCTTAAAATTTGCAGAGTTAATATAGCTGTAGACCTTGTTTCCCTATCCAAGGCTTAGTGGAAGCGGTATAAACAAATAAAAGTTGGGCATAGAGTTGAATTCAATCTTTCTTTCCTATTGCAAATGTATCAAAGAAGATTGTCATTCACTTTAAATGAAGGATCATAAATTAAATGATACAAGGAGTTACTCCATTTCAAATACAGGGTAAAAGCACCCCTCATGGGACTTGTTGGGAATACCACTCAGTAAAGAATAAATAGACATGCACCTTCAATATATGTGTTTTTGTTTATAAATAATATATGTACCCTAAGAAAATATTCTGAAGTTATTACTCACTAAAAGAAAATGGAAGCTCTTGGGCAAATGTTTAATTGTACATCTGAAGTAGGAAATGTATCAGATGAACCTCAATACATTATGGTGCCAGACAGAAAGGAAGTGCTTACAGTATGAGAGATTTATAATAATGAACATAGAAAACTTATTGAAGAGTCTTCTTAGAACAATTTTAGCAATAAAATTAGAGCAGTGATAATAGATAACTCAGTGAATTTAAACCTATTCATAAATCTATGCTGTTATTATTTTTTATTTTATGTGTATGTGTGTGCCCCTGCTTGAGTTTATGTGCACGGTGTACATGCAGGTACCTCTGGAGGTCAGAAGAGGGAGTGAGATTCCCTGGAGTTGCAGTTACAGGCAGTTATAAGCTAACGAACATGAGAACCAACTTGGGTCCTCTGTAAAAGCGTTACTTGCTCTTAACTGTTGATCCATCTTTCTAGCCCTTTGTTTAAAATTAAAGAACAAAAGAAAAAGTTCAGCTAACAAATATGAAGAAATATGTTTAGATGATGTCCATTTGTAATCTATATAATCATTGATTCAGGTGAAAACAATAAAACCATTGAGGCTAGAGGTTTGGGAATAATAAGATATTCACAGTGTTCTCACTAAAGATCAGTACCTGGTTACAAATGGGAAAATATACCTTTATGATAGAAGGATCTAGAAGTTACCCTCTAACATATCAAATGTAAGGGTAATTTTTTCTTTAAACAGTGTAGGTACATGAACCAGTGCTTAAGGCATTATTGGAGGCACAGGAAAATCTTTAATTTTATTTAAAAATTTAAAAATACGTTCATTTTAATTTTGTCATTATACTAATGAATTCATGAAACTAAACTTTTAACTTGCAAGCCTCTGAAGTAGTTGGGCTTATAGGTAGGCTTGAGTCATCAGACTGACTGACTATGAAGTCAGTATTTCTGGTCAAAACATTTAATCAGAATCTAAACATGAAGGAAAAAAACAAATCCATATTCTGGTACATTCTGGAAGATAACTAACTGGCTTTGACTTACCAAAACTCACAATGTCCATTGCAACTGTAACTAGATAGTAGGAACCTATTGCTAAAGATACCACATACTTTGGTTGCAGGACATAGGGAAATCAAGTTATTAACTGATCTGGAAATTTCCTCTCTGCTGGCCAGTTTTCTAGGGTCAGAAGCTGATACAAAGGCCACTTTGGGGGTGGGGTGGGCAAAGCCATAAGTAGAATTACCCGGGAGTGAACCCTGCATGCTACTCAGCAGGCAAGGTGTACCCACCCCTACCTGTGCAATAGTCGAATGGTTTTAGGGGTAACCAAACTTTTATGATTGAATTTGAGGCCTGAGCCACGGGAAGCATTCATGCCTAGTACTATAAACCCAGTCAAAAGTTCTGGTTGGGAAGGTGATGGATCCTAGAGCACTTACTACTGTTGTTTTGTTAAATTGATGGATCAAACTACCTTCTAAATATTTGTGTTTGAGGCTGGAGAGATGGCTCTGCAATTAAGAGCACTTGCTGCTCTTGCAGAAGACCAGGTCTGTTTCCAAGTACTCACAGGGCATTTTACAACTGTCTGTGACTCCAGTTCCAGAAGATCCAGTGCCCTCCTCTTTTGGCCTCCATGGGCACTTAGCACACATGCAGTGCACATACACATACGCAGACAAAATACTCATCTACACAAAATAAAAATAAACAATCTTTAAACACATATTTATGTTTATATCCATAGATTAGTGCTGCTCTCAACCTTGGTCAGAGAAGCTTATTTTTTTCGTTGGTAGCAGTTCATGCAGAGACTCATAAGTGGTCAGTGTGCTAATAATAAGTAACTGTTGGATGCTCAGTTCTAAATGGTTCATCTATATCAACCCCATATCCAAATGTCAAGGGATATCTCAGAACAGAAGATAGAAAGAGTATAAGAACCAGATGATGGGATGGAGTGTTATGAAATGCTCTCTTCTGGATATGAGATTGCTGTTGCTCTCATGAACTCATAGCAGTGGTGGTGACCTGCACAAGATCAAACCAGTAAACATTCCAGCATGGTTGGGGGAGGAGATAATGAAGCCCCACCCTAGCTGCAGAGCTATTGGCTGTTGGTGGCTGCTGGGAGAGGGAGTCATTTTTATTGGATGTGTGGCCACTGATAGGTTGCTCATTCTTCATTGGAGAGTCTTAGGGACATGCATATATGGGAATCACTTATTTGACTTAGTTGGGTTATTTTTTAAAAAGAAGATGGGACATGAGGTGGGAGGGAGATGTTTTGGAAAGGGCCCAAAGGGAGTTGGGGGAAAGCTGGGGATGGAAACAATCAAGATGCACTGTATACATATATGGAACTGCCAAGTAACAAATACAAAATATTCTTAAAATATCAATGTTATTGTTATTAAAGAAATTGAGACTGAAGGAAATGGAGAGTTGAAGGGGATGAAAGAGGTATAATGCATGTAATACATAAAGCCTTTATTTTATCCATAATTATAAAAAAAGAAGCTATAAAAGACTTTAGGGAACAGTAAGGGAAATATGATTATAGGTTAAATATTAGATATTGTTAAAAATTATTAATTTCTCTCAATATGATAATGATATTAAGTACACAGAATAGTGTGCTGGCTGGTCTTATGTCAACTTGACATAAGCTAGAGTTATCTGAAAGGAGGGAGCCTCAATTGAGAATATACTTCCATAAGATCCAGGTGTAAGGCATTTTCTTAATTAATGATTGATGGGGGCGGGACAAACCCATCATGGATATTGCTTCCCTGGGCTTGTGATCCTAGATTCTATAAGAAAGCAGGCTGAGCAATCCAAGGGAAGCAATCCAGTAAGCAGCACCTCTCTATGGCCTCTGCATCAGCTCTTGCCTCCAGGATCTTGCCCTTCTTGAGTTCCTGTTCTGGCTTCCTTCAGTGATGGACTACAACGTGGAAGTGTAACTCAAAAAAATTCTTTTCTCCCCAACTAGCTTTTGGTCATAGTATTTCACAGCAAAAGAAACCCTAACTAAGACAAAGAGTGTCCTTGTTCTGAGGAAAAACACTCAAATACATAGGGGTTTACTTTTCAAAGTTCAACACAGAACTCAGCAAGCAAACATAAACACAAATACGTACACTCACACATACTACATTGTAAGGGCAAAATTGAGGAAATGGTTTTTGTTGGATGTAAGTAGATATTCTAAATCTATATTTTTAAAAATAAGCTAACAGTACAAAAAAGGTAAAACAATGTGTGGTAGTTTGAATGAGGATGGTCCCCATAGGCTTTCATATTAGAATGCTTGTTATCCAACTGGAACTGTTTTGAAAGGATTAGGAGGTATGGCCTTTTGAGGAGGTGTGTCACTGGGGGCAAGCTTTGAGGTTTCAAAAGCCCATTCCATTCTTAACTAGTTCTATCTGTGTGTCTGTCTCTGTCTCTTCCCTCTCTATCCCCCTATCTCCTTACTGTGATTATTGTCCTAACATGTAAGCTCTCAGCTACTGCTTTAGCCCCATACAGGCCTGCCTAGCTGTTGTCATGCTCCCTGCCATGATGTTCAAAGATGCATCCTATGAAACTGTAACCCAATAACTCTTTCTTCTATAAGTTGCCTTGGCCATAGCACTTCTTCTCAGTGATAGAAAAGTAACTAAGACATAATGTCATCTATCTTACTTTTTGTCATTAAAGGTAAAAGCCTTTGCCACATGAACAACATTATTAAATTATAATTGAAATGTGACTGAATATATCTTATCAGCTCAGGATCTACATCAAGAGCAAGGGATGTATCTTCCTAGCTATAGTCACATTGTTCTCTTGGGTCTGTGATTTTAATATCATCTATAGCCTGTAAGGTTTTGTTGTGTTCTCTTTTGTTTCATCAGGACTATTTTTAAGACACTTGTTCATTTAGGGAGGCTAGTTTAATTAAAACTGGATTACATACAAATACACATCAGTCCACAGTGGCTGGATATGAGCTGAGAGATTAGGGAAAAGTTAGGCTGCCATTGTGGGTGAGGGCACTGCTTCTGTTGCCTGATGGGCATCTAGTAATGGGTCCCGTGATAGAGTGGTCAGGGAGTGAGCCTCAGTTTGGACCCTAATGTTTAATTCATCCTTACATTTAAATAGAAGCCGATACAAATAGGTTTTATACTTTTCCTCTCTTACCCATTAAATAGGTCTCAACTTTCCTGATTTCCGCTTTGGGGGCCATTATCCCTCAGGAAAGTTTCCAGATGATGTAGCTAAGGTTTTAGTGGACTTCCTAAGAGTCTTCAACAGAGATCTTCCTTCTTTGGGAAGAGGCAAGCTTTAAGCCTAGGCCAAGGGAGTGAGTCATGATCCATGCTGTAAAGTGTAATTGGACTTTAGGTTTTCCGCAGAGACCAAGAAGCAAATAGTGTGTGTAGATAGAGTCCTTCCAAACCCAATACAATCCTAACATTTACCTGAGGGCGGAAATTTCTCCATCATCTTCTCTCCCAGGAGACAACCTGTATCTTCTGGAGAGCATAGCAGGTTTGGGGGAGGAGAGAAGCTGTCACTTATTTGCTCTGAAGAACACTGAAAGTCATTGTGCTCACCCTCCACTATGGAAAGAAGGCTAGTTCCCAGTGAAGGAGTTGTAAATTCCTCCAACAAGTCAAGGGCTTCAGGTAGCAATATTTCCACAGATTTTCTTTCCTCTTCAAAGACTTGCTTTGTAGCCACTATATGGGACTTTCTTTTGTGTGTCTCTGTTTCTATGTGTATGTGTGTGTATGTTTATCTGTGTGTGCACCAGGTGGACCCAGAGATGATATACATAGACATTGCTCTCCACCTTCTTTTTTTGAGATAGGATCTCTCACTAGACCTGGAGCTCACTAATTGAGAAAGTGACTGAAAGCCCTCAGGATCCTCCTGTCTTTGCTTCCCTAAGGGTTGGAATTATAGGTACAGGACACTGTGCTTGGCTTCTTAAATGACTTTACTTGGCTTCTTCCATGTGGATGCTAGGGATTTAACTCAGATGGAGCTGTCTCCCCAGCTCCCAGGAATTTCTCTTTTGTGCAGATTTCCAAAGACTAAAGCATGTGTACATGGGTTTCAATCAGCTTGACTCAGTTAAAAATCACCACCACCATAACAACTGAAGCTCAGGTATTTGTGCTCTCACTGGCTGTGCTGTTTTGATTGAATGATCATGGTTTGTCCTCACAGCAATCCTGGATGGCAGACACCAACATTACTATTCTCTAACAGATGAGTAAACTGAGTTTCATTAACTTATCCAGGACTACCAATGTTAAACATTAGCAACAAAGTTTGAGTCTATTCATCATCATGATAACTTCCTAATCTGATGGTCTTGTGGTTGATTGTGAAACCTGGGATTCCTAATACAATAAACTACAACACACACACACACACACACACACACACACACACACACACACACACACACAGAGAGAGAGAGAGAGAGAGAGAGAGAGAGAGAGAGAGAGAGAGAGAGAGAGAGAGATCCACATGGCCTGAGGCTTAGAGTGAATTCTGAGCTTTCTTCTATATTCGGAGACCCCAGGGCCCCAAGGGGTCATCTGAGGGAGACCTTGGAGCTGAGCTGAGGTTTAAAAAGAAAAAAAAATATTGGCATTAATGAAGAACCAGAAGCCTGCAGGCTAGAATGACAGGCTAGGGACGATGACAGGAATGTTTCAGACATAAAGATAGTGGTTCTAGGAGATGAGATTGGGCGTGTAGCTCAGTTATGTAGCACTTGCCCAGCATGCATAGGGTTTTGAGTTCAATCCTCAATACTACAAAACATCAGTAACACAGCCCTCTGATTCTAGGACATGAGGGCTGAAAAATCTTAGGGATATGGTGGGAAGAGAGAGGTAATCTGTTGTTGGACATCCTATAATGCTTTCTCATAAGGAATTGGGCACCAACTGAACCCTGGGCCAAAAATGAGTTTCATCAGGATGATCTAATTCCAGAGTTCAATGCTAATCTTATAAGGAAGCCTTTCAGAAGGGGTAGAAGCAGGCTGAAATATTGCCCTTGCCCGTGGGTATGTTTAAAGTGACAAAGGAAAGCGATAACCCAGTTAAACTCCAGTAAGTATGCACGGATCCTGGCAAAAGCAGTTCATAGACCATTCTTCAAAAACTCTATGGAGAGAAGAACATATATTTAGATCTTGTTACACCTTTTCAACAGTTTATGAGCCCCAAAGCTAGAAGAACATTTCCAGATTCCATTTGCACACTGAAGTCAGACATAGTGAAATCACTCTACCTTGCAGCCTAGAAAATACAAAGAAAATCAGGAGATGAGACAAGCCTGGAAGACAGAGTTCATTCATGTTCTGGGATGGAATGTATCATTGATTGGGGTCATAGATTGTCTTCAAAGCTAGTTGTTCACCCCAAACAGACTCAGAGTGACGATTTGAATCAAGTAAGGGCAAGTTACCAGAAAGTCCAGGACTGCGGAAAGCAAGACAAAGAGGAGGCTTGGGGGAGGGTGCAGGGGCAAGGGAACCCTTGAGAGCCTTGGAGCATGTTGTAGAACTGTGACAGCCAAGGACAAAGTGACAGCATTTACCCATCTGTCCCTAGCCCTCTTTGAACCCTCTTTGTCTGAGACTTGTCATAGGTTGTTAATTCTGGGATGGCATCTGCTGGCCCCAAACCTTCATTGGGCACAATGTTTGCCCTTGCTCTGAGAAAGGAAGCCAAGTCTCCCAGGGCACACCAGGGCATACAGCCACCACCTACAGCATAAATTCTTTACCTGGTCCACTTAGTTTATCCAACATATATGTAAACTTTTAAATATAGGAGACAGTGTTTAGTTTTAAGTATATTTCACATTACTGGGGCTAAAAATAGAATTTCTAAATTACCTTAATAAAGTATGTTACAATTTTTTTCCAAAACAAGATGCATTGAAATTCAAAAATACCATCATGGCATATGACTCATTGTGTCAAATTATGAACGTTCAACAGCAGTATATTTAAATAAACTTTGAGGAGAAGTTTGAGAAGTAGTAAGAGGGTGACTCAGCTCTGTAACTTATTGGGTCCTCCAGCTTAGGTTGACGTTGGCCGTGTTGGAGAGGTCTTATTGTATAAGGAAGAAGCCTGAGGTGAGGAGGGAGACAGGGTAAGGTCTGGGAACCCACATGAGACTCTACTTTCATCATTAGCAATTTACCATGATTTTCTTTGGACTGTTTTGTTATTTAATGAAAACTCACATTACATGTACTGTGTGCTTGGCACAGTTCTCAATGGGTTCCAAGAATTAACTTAAAAAAAGAGATAGATTGACACTAAATGATAAAAAGGTCTCTAATTTGAATTTTACTATGTTAAGAGATGGATAGCTCTTGAAATGTTTTCTGTCATTACATTCTAAATCTAACTTTAATACAGTTATGCCTGTACCTATTAGCATCCTCAGACAAATGCCTTTGGAACTCATGCTTGAGAAAGAAAGAGCATACAAAATATTCTATGAAATACTTTTCAATAGTTAGTTACTCTTACCTTTAAAAATGCTTATTGCAATTGAAGATTGTCAGTACTGTTTATCCTCTCTCTCTCTCTCTCTCTCTCTCTCTCTCTCTCTCTCTCCCCCTTTGTTTCTCTCACCCTATTGCCTTCTCACTCCTCATTCTCTCTTATGTTCTTACAAATGAAAGAACTGACAAAATGGCTACATTTCTCAAGGCCACATAAACAAATGGAATCCAAATAGAGACCATCTGGCTCCTGAGTCCAGCCTTAGATCATAAGAATCACTGAGCAGTCTTACACATGATGTTTTGATATAATTCTTTCCATTTACTTTTTCTGGTCTTCTTTATAAGATTAAAATTAGAAATTTTTGTGTCTTTTAACATCAGTCTCTCATGTAAACATTTTGTCATATCACACAGATGCCCCTCCAGACATCAGGCCATAACCTGCCAGTGCTAGCAAGCCTCTTTGGCCACTATGTCTTTTCAAGGAAGTGTGGTGATCTCTAGGGAACAGAGTCTCTACTTTCTCATGTGCCAATTAGCTCAAATGAAGTGAAGCACCCCAACCACTCAGAAAGCAGGATGTCTGGTAACACACAAGCATATCTTAAGTATCTACTTTTGCAGGGTCCTATATTAGGAACTAGCTAATGCAAATGAATCCATAAGCCTGGACACTTAGGGTTTTACTCATTCTGGAGATTAAGGAAGATGATTCAGGCTGGTAAGATGACTCAGTGGTTAAGAGCACATGTTGCTCTTCCAGAGATCTTGAGTTCTGCTCCCAGCACCCATGTTAGGAGGCTCATGCCATACGTAACTTGAGATAAGGAAACAGGTTTGAGATGTTCAAAGTGACCCATTCCTCTCCTGCCATATGTGTAGTTCAATGGTGCTCTCAAGGCCTTATATAACATTGCTCTGAACATCATACACAGTCTAAATGCTTCCCAATTCTCTGGCCATTTCAGGTCTTCAAAATTCACAAGTGATAACTGAGGAAGTAATCTTGCCAGGCCTAGTTCCTCCCCTCCCCCCTTTACTTTTCATACTTTGTTGAATTTGTTCAATGAAACCCCCCAGAGGAAGCAGCACCGTGCACAATGGTGCAACACAAAGCAGGAGGCAAGAAGCACAATGTGTGCTGGAATACAGCTAAACTTTCTCTTCAAAAGCATTTCCTTTTCTGGATTGAAACTGCTGTTCGCATCAGACAACTGCGGGCATGCAGGAAGAAACAGCCCTTGGCTTTGCTCTCGATTTTACTGTTTTCTGACCATGTGCTATAGAACCCCACTTTACCATTTAAAAACACAGATGATAGTGGTTCTTGATGCTCTAAAAAGCTACAGTGTATGCTATGGCAGGGGATCCACACCACTACAATACCAGAGAGATGTGGGACTCTGTGTGTGGGGTCATGTGCGTGACAAGAGGCCAGAAGACAATGTTGGGAGTTCCTCCTCAACTACTGTCTACTTTGCTTTTTTGAGACAGAGTCTCTTACTGATCTGGAGCTCATAGTGTAGGCTATGGCACCTGGCATGTGAGCCCCAGGGTCACTCTTGTCTCTGACTTCCTAGAGTTGGCATTACAACTGTGCACCACCATTATACTGGGCAGCTTTTTCACATGTGTTCTGGAGATCAAACCCATACTTGCAAGGTAAGTGCTTGACCAATCGAGCTATCTCCCCCACCCCAAGATTTAGGGGTTTTATGTATAATATTCTCCTAGGCCCACCCAAACAGGAAACGGTCACTGTTAAATGACTGTCCCAGAAAGTGTGCACTCAAGTCTGAATCATGGACAGTAAACTGTATGGAACACATTGCTCAAATGGGGCCTTCTGCCTCTTTTAGTATGGACATAAGATAGTAATTTTTTTTTATATTATAAGTGGCTGGGAAAAAATCCAAAGAAAAATAATATTTATGAGATGTGTGAAAGTTACATAGAATTCAAAGTTCAGCATCCATAAATAAAGTTTTATTGGCACATAGCCATGCCCATTTGTTTACACATTATCTATAGCTGTTTTCATGCTACAAAAGCAGAATTTAGTGGTTGCAGTGGAGACCCTGTGCTCTTCAAATCCTCAAATGTTTATCATCTGGCCCTTAACATAAATGTTTGCCAAGCTCTGGCCTATGTGCACTGAATATGGGAACAAGGCTAATGTTCCTATGTTCTCTGCTTGTGCTCCTCAAAGCTGTTCATTCTATTTTTAAATAGAAGTAAGCCTGCCTTCCATCACGCAACACTGCTTATTAGCCTTATTAATTCATGATAATAAAGACAATAGGCCACTGAGCCCTGCCATTGGGCTTCTAGTACCAAGCCCTCACTGCTCAGCATACTTAGTGGATTTATCAGCACACTGAAGTACTAAATTGGTATTTCAGGCTCTGCTTGGCACTATGAATGTAAAAGTTCCTGGCCAATGAGGATTTAAAGTCTAGCTGGAAAAGCAAGACATGCCCAGAAAAAGCCCTTAATGAACATGACAATGATTTCTACATAGATCTTTGTGAAGAGCTCTTAGAGCTGATGGCAATAGATCAATATGTGAAGTACTGCTACCACAATAGAGATAAATGTACACATCCTTCTAATTACAAATCTCTCTTCTGTGGAGCGATAGGCCTGAAAATAAGAAGCCATCAAGTGTCATTTCTTTTGCTTGAAGAAGATGCCAAAGCCAAGAGAAGTCTCATTGCCAGTTGCCTGAGAACCTCACAGAGACTATAAGGCTCTAGATGCTCAATCAGTGATGATTCCCCATACTGACCATTTTTTTTAAACTTTTGTGTTATTTTTGCATTATAATGTAATTACATTTCTCCCTTGCCTTTCCTCCTTCCAAACTCTCCCATATAAATCCATGGCTTTTTTCATTAGTTGTTATTGCACACACACACACACACATACACACAAACACACACACACACACACACACACACACACACACACACACACACACACAAATATGATATGCTTTTTCCTGGGGTAGACATCTCCAATTTCTAGGTTTTCTCAGTTCTTTGTGTAGGGTTGAGACCTCTCAGACTTTCCCCTTTCCACTTTGACATGCCCATTGGTGTCATCCTTGTTCAGCTCATGGGCATGTCATGTTGCTACAATTTTATGGTGTAGCTTCTGATACTACTAGGAGACATAATCTCATAGAAAACTCCCTGGTCCTCTGGCTCTTACGATCTTTCAGCCCCCTCTTCCATAGTGTTCCTTGAGCCTTAGGTGTGGTAGTATTTGGGGGCAGAGGTCCACAGCTCTGCATTTTGATTGGTTGTGGTTTTCTGTAGTGGTCTCTATCTGTTGCAAAGAGAAGTTTACTTGACGAGGGGTAAAGACTATACTAATCTGTGGGTATAAGGACCAATGTTTATATATTGTTTTTAGGGATTATGTTAGTATAGTAATTTTGTGATTCTCCTCCAATAACCATGATTTCACTAGCACTGAGTAGTTAGCTAGGATTCTAGTACCAGGCATTGTTTCCCTCTTGTTGAGAGAGTCCTAAGTCCAATAAGAGAGCTGTTGATTATTGCCAAGATATGTATACCATTACTGCACCCTTAGAGTTATTGTGCCATGCTGGTCATTGACATGGTTTATAATATCCTAGCTGAGTAGGACTGTTAGCTGCCTTCCTCCTTTAGATGCTTGCATGGTGCCTTCTGGTGCCATGAAAGCTAGTTCTCAGAGATGGAGCAAGACCATTGCTCTGTAGACTCTTGTGTATTCCCTTAAAGCACAAGTAAATAATGCTTAAGAATAAATACTGACTGTATTTATGTGCATCCTGTGGTGCATGCCTTCTTCACACTATCAATTTAATTTTCAACTCCACTTTTGTTGACAATCTAGGAAAAAAATTGCACTCCAATTCTTCTGTAATGTGTTTGATCATGTAATATAAGAACAGGCAATATATAATTAGCTAATCATCCAATATTCAGAGTCTTTTAAATTTTAGTTTTCATCATCATATTTCAGAATGCATTCCCAGGGCTGGAGAGATGGCTTAGTGGTTAAGTGCTCTTGCTGCTCTTGTAGAGGTTTCAATTCCCAGCACCAGTACAGTGATTCACAGACATCTGTAAATACAGTTCTGTGGGACCCAACACCCTCTTCTGGCCCCTGAGGCCATCAGTCATTCGAATGGTGCATGGATATACATTCAGACAAAACATCCATACTCATAAACTAAAAAAAAAAAATAATTAAAAAACCCAGCATTGCTCATAGGTTTTCATGGGGGAAAATGCTGTTGTTTTATTGTAACATAAATTTCTATTGTTTTGAAAATTGTGTTTAAAGTAGTTTTCATATCAAACATTTGACCCAGATGTGACACAGCCTAACTCAATGAAAGAGAAAAAAACAAAACAAAATTAGCAAAGGGCAAAAGGGGAAGTTGAAAAGCTTCAAAGTGACCTATGGTTCCATTTCTATGTAAACAGTATAAAGACACAAATGAGTCACATAGACATGTCACAGTAAGTCCTTTGGCTTGAAAATAAATTTCCTTATGTGCCAAATTTTGCATTCTCCCTATTTCTTTAAATATAATCTTCGGTAGTTTTCACTCGCCAATCAGCCGGAGCAGACTACAAAAGAAAGAGACAGAGATGATAGAAACGGAGATAGGAGGAGGAAGGCAAGGAAGAGAGGAAAATAATAAAGAAATAAAACTAAAAATAGATTTCCATAGAAGCCAGTTACGCCCTTCCCAGGTGTTGACCCAAAGGACTGCAAGCTAAGATATCAAGGCTGTTTGCACATCCGTCTTTATTGCAGCACTATTCATGATAGCTAAGTGAGGGAACTAACCCAAGTGGCCAACCACAGAGGAAGGGGCAAAGAAAATGTCATATATATTGGAATGTTTTTCAGTCATAAAAAAGAACAACGTCATATCATTTGCAGGAAAGTAGGTCTTAGTTTCCTTTCCTGTTGCTGTAGTGAAATGCATAAAAACAACTTAAGGTGGGGGGAACTTATTTTGGCTCACAGTTCTAGGTTATGGTCCTTTATGGTGGGGAAGTCGTAGCAATAAGAGCTTGAAGCAACTAGTCACATTAGGTCCACAGGCAGAAGGGTCTGATAAACACATGTGTGCTGCTCCTCAGCTCCCTTTCCTATAGAGCCAAGGATCCCCTGGCACTACCCACAGTGGGCAGGCCTTTCCTCCTCCATTAATATAATAAGCTAATCCCTCACAGACCTTCTCAGAGGCCTTCTCTCAGGTGATTCAGATTGTGTTGACAATGAAAACTGTTACATGTACTAGGCAAATAAAGCCAGTGTTACAAAGATATCATATGCTTTCTCTTATACATGGTTCCTAGATTTTATATTAGATACATAAAAATCATGCATGTATATAGAATATGAAAGTAGAATAAAAATCATCTGGGGAACCAAAAAGGACTAAGGAGAAGAAATGAAGGGGGAGAAAAGGGGAATAGTAGTGTAGTGTGGGGCATTTTCTCAGCAGATGATTTATATTTGTATGAAAATGTTTTAATTTAACCCACCATTGTGTACAAGATAAAGATATATAATGGTTTTAAAACTCAAACTCAAACTGGTCAAGATGTAGAGAAAAAAGTAGACAGATGGTGACCAGTCTCAATCAGTACATCAACCCCATAAACAGCACAGGCTCAGGGGGACATTTGGGAAGAGGAGGTAGAAAGATTGCAAGAGCCAGAGGACCAGGACACCACTGAGAGATACTGTCTTCTAGTCATAAAGAGTTTCTGATAGAAAAAAAAATCAGTCTTCTCCAGGGATGAGCCCCTGACAGGTTATCCAGTCCCAAGTGGTCAGCTCTAGACACATGTACATGGGCAACACTAACTCCACTCAGTAGGACCTGTGTCTGTGTGTGTGTGTGTGTGTGTGTGTGTGTGTGTGTGTGTGTGTGTGTATCTATATCATATGCCTGACAATAATAATTACAGAAAAAGAGATTATGAATTTGAGAGCGAGCAGGGAACATAAGAGAAACTAGAGGAGAGAGAGGGAGGTGTGGAAACGATGTAAATACAGCACTCATGTATGAAATCCTCAAAAAATATTAAATAATGAAACGTATCTTAGGAACACTCTGGCTCTTTTCTGTCTATGAAATTTCAGCTGTTACAAATGCATTGTGTAACTAAATGTCAGCTCCAACTCCTGCTCACTGGGCTGAGAGTCCCGGCCTAGTTTCAGGATCCCTGAGGCTTTGATGTGCACCCTCAGCAGTAGGTACTTCTACAGACCTCTGCTGAGATTTGACTGACTCCCTTTGAAGTGAGCCAGAACTCAGTTCTCTGATGCTAAATCGCTGAGAGTGTTGGAGACTCTGAATGCTGACCTCACAGGCCCAACTGGGTAGCTGAGTGCCCCTTTAAGGGCAGTTTAGAAGGTCTTTCAGAGAGGTGGGGTAGGCTTTTCCACTCCTGATCATGGAAAACTAGTTGGTGGCTGGGCAGAGCTTCGGAAACAAAATGTTAGAAAAAATGTCTTTGAAACCTGTCAGAGGCAAACCAAGGTGATAATAATTCGAGAAGCTTGAGTCCTGGAGAGAAAATGAAGTGCAGACAGGAGGCTGGCATTCAGGATCATTTTCTCTTGAGGCCCTTTGCAAATCTCAAGCAGCTTTTGGGTGAAGATGGGCAATAAGTGGAGTACAGGGGCCACTGAAGAAGGAAGGGGGTTCCAGGTTAACAGCCTGGAGGTTAAGCTGAGATGCCCAGAGGGGTAAATTTCAGCAGAAGAGGAAAACTGGAAATGGACAGGTTACAACTTTGATATTTTGAAGTATCCCCAAATACAGACTAACTCCCACAGAGGCCAAAAAGCTCAGCTTCCAATTTGCTCAGTTCCAGTTAAGTCTGATTCAATACTACCTTCCAGCGGCTAGCAAGAGCAAAGGCAGTGTTTTCTGGACTATAATAAGCACCCAGAGCCTCAACTTAACTACCCGTTTTCATACACAAAAGTAGTCATTCAAGCAAAAATTGCTTGGTCTACCAGGAGGCAAAATAAGTGGCCATAAAACAAGGAGAAAGAACATTATAATAGACATAGATATATAGGTATTCCAGAGGTTAGCATTTTTAAAAGATTTACTTATTTACATAAGTAAGTACCTGCATGTGTATCTGCATGAATTTATGTGCACCATGTGCATGCAGGAGCACCAGGAAGTCAAAAGAGGGTGTCAAATTCCCTGGAACTGAGGTTATAGATAGTTGTGAGCCACCATGTGGGTTTTGAGAATGGATCATGGGTACTATTCAAGAGCAGCCAGTATTCTTAACAACTGAACCATCTCTCCAACCCCCACAAAATTTTAAAAATATATTGTGAATCTATTTGTGAGCCAAATACAAATTAGAATCAACATAGAGAAATGGGAGAAGCACATCTATAAGCCGTGACAAAATTGTGACATTATGTGTTTAAAACAGATTTTATCTCTGGCACCCCCAAATAAATTTAAAACAAACAAAGAAATGAAATTTTTTCAGTAACAGAGCTGTTATGAAATTGCTAGCCTTAATAATAGTGAAAGGGGCAGACTTTAAAACATAAAGTTTGTTTGTAGTTATTCTGTACATATGTAGAAAGATAAGAGAGAAGGGAATAGAATTTATGTTTAAAGTTGTAATGCTTACAAACTTCCCCAAACTGACTAAAACCTTTAGGCCAGAGATTGAAGAAACATGATGGACCCCAATCATGAGAACAAACAAACAAACAAACAAATAAACAAACAAACTACATCTGTGTGTATCATAGTAATACCACTGAAAGTTTAAAAAAAAAGACAAAAAATGCTAACTCAGAAAGAAAAAACCCACAATATTGTCAAAGGGACTATAATAAAACTGTGACTTCACAGAAGAATTCAGATGATGATGAATGGTAGGTAACTGCAAAGTGCCAAGAGATATAAACCCTCCTCCCAGAATTCTAAATTCTCCAAAATTAATTCTCCAAAATTAAACACAAAATAAGGCAGTGTCAAACAGAAACTGTGAGGAGGTGTCACTACTAAATGAAATGCTCTAGGGAGTTCTTAGACAAGAGGAAAATGATCTCTGGCAAAAAGCCAGAGATACACAAAGGAATGGAGAACACAGGAAAAACAAATACAAAGACAAAGCAACATCTAAATTTAAAAATAAGCATGTGAGTAAACAAAATATGTGTAAACACCACAAATGGTATTATGTAGTTTATAAAAATACAAAGACAGTTAAAATATAGAATAGATGGGGGCTGGCAAGATGGCTCAGTATATAAAGGAGCTTTGTAGCCAAGCCTGGTGACCAGAGTTCAGTACCTGAAACTCATATAAAAGAGGAAGATGAGGACCACATACAAATCATTGCACACAATATCCCCCAGATACACACAAATAAATAAAATGTAAAATATAGCATAAAAAGCCAAAAGGCAAGAAGGAATTTTAAGTAAATTTGAAGTGTCCTCAAAGCCCTGTACTATGAGGAAATTCTAATTTATAATAGACACTAATATGTCAAGGACACATATTGTAAACTTTAGGGATGTACATAAATGAATATTGAATAGGGTTTCTATAATTAACAAATCCATGGGGAATGAAATGGAACAATTAAAATATTAAATTAACTTAAAATTTCTCTTAGTTAGGGCTACTATGGCTGTGATGAAACACATGACCAAAAGCCAACTTAGGGAAAAAAGAGTTTATTTTATTCACAGTTCCATGTAACAGTTTATCATTATAAGCAATGAGTGAGGGAATTTAAGCAGGGCAGGAACCTGGAGGCAGGAGCTGATGAAGAGGCCATGGAGGGGTGCTGCATGGTTTGCTCTTCATGGCTTGCTCAGCCTGCTCTCTCTCTCTCTCTTTTTTTTTTTTTTTTTTTTTTTTTGAGCTGAGGATCAAACCCTGGTCCTTGTGCTTGCTAGGCAAGCGCTCTACCACTGAGCTAAATTCCCAACCCTTCAGCCTGCTCTCTTATAGAACCCAGGACCACCAGCCCAGGATGGCCCCACCCACAATGGGCTGGACCCTCCCCCATTGATCACTAATTAAGAGAATGCCCCCAGGCTTGCCTGTAGCCTGATCTTATGGAGGCATTTTTTTTTCCATTGAGGCTCCCTCCTCTCTGATATCTTGTATCAAGTTCACATAAAACTAGCCAACACAGAAGGTAAGAAAAGAGAGATAAATTGTTGATCAGTTGAGACTGATAAAAACAAAATCAAGTAATAAGGTAAGATATTTGATTTAGATATATAAGTAGAATTGAGTTTACCAGTGTATGTTTGTAAAGCAGAAGCCTGTGACCAAATTATAAGTATCAAGTGTATTGTATCAATTTGCTTGTGTTATGCATAATCACAAAAATACCAAGCCTGGCGAAAGAGCTCATAGTAGGTGCCATTCATCAAATGAGTGCTTACAATTACTCAAGACATAAGAAAATGGAATTACTGTCAAAACTTGGTAATAGTTGCAGCAGTTTGAATGTCATCCCTCCATCTAAAAACTTAGGGTTGAAGTTCGGTTGTCATTCAAGCAGCACAGTGTTAGTCAGGGGGACCTTTAGGGAGTGGTCAGATTATGAGGTCTTTGCCCTTAGGAATGGATTAATGCCATTATTGCAGGAATGCATTAATTTCATCAACAGTGAACAACTACTTTTTACTTGTTTTCATTTATTGAATTTATTTTTATTATGTCATTTTTGCATGGATGTATCATGCAAATGATACATGAGCTTTGCTCATATTCAGCCCTCTGCTATCCCTCCCATTGTTAATTTTTCTCCCCCTCAATAGTCCTCCTTCCATTTTCTGTCATATATACAAAACAAAGAAATTCTCAAGAAAATAATCATGGATTGCATGTACTCAGAAGAATAGAAGGCATCCATGCTAAAACTATAAATGAGCATTTATGCTAGATTCATCCATCACCATCCCAAGCTGAAGACACTCCTACTGATCATGAACTGAAAGACAGATAAATAAAACATGGCACATCAACATTACGAATACTACACAGCCAAACAGGAGTGGGTTACTTACACATGCAATACAGTGTGTTAAAAGGAACCAGGCTGTATGCTACAATTCATGGAACACCCTGGAAAGATCAAGGTTTCCGGACCCGAGACGGAGGAAGGAGGTATACTCCAAGGGGCTAGGACAGAACTTTGGGAGATGATGAAAGAGTATTTTTTTTCAGGTATGTCTTTCTCTCCTCCCCTCTCCTGCCCCACTACCTGCTCTTGCTCCCCTTCTTCTCAGTAAATTGTTACAAACTTTCAGGTTGCTGTGTATCTCCCACGCATTTTCTCTCCTTCATGCAGTGTGGCAGTGCAGCGGTGAGACCCTCACCGCCCCTAGAGCTTCTTGGAAGTCACAGACTCCAGAACCATGAGCTAAATGCATTTCTACTGCTTACAGTTTACTTAGTCTGTAGTATTCTGTTGTAGCAAGAGAGAAACAAGGTCAAGAAAACAGCTTTCTAAAACTTTATAATTCTAAATGTTTATATACGACAGGCTTGATAATGAGCTGTGAAATTGGATGGAAACTTTTCTAACCTCTCATAAAAAGCTGATTTTAATCATCTATGATAGAACACAGCTGTATCGTTCTAATTTCTTTTTAAAATTTTTCTCCTCATTTTTATGCCAATTTTTCATTTTTTCCCCCAAGGAAATGGTAATTGCAAGTCATGGTATCCTATTTTTATTTTTGAGAGTTTCACACATAGGTACTGTATTTATATCATTTCCATCCCTACCTCTCCCCCTTCAACTCCTCCTACATTTCCCCCAGTTCTTCTCAGATCTATGGCCTCCTCTCCTGAATTATAATTACATATATAATATACATATGTATGTACAAATAAAGCCTTCAGAGTTCATTTAGTGTTGCTGCTCTTATGTACATGTGTTTAGTGTTGACCACATGGGAATGGATAAGCTACCAGGAAGCTCATCTTTGGGAAAGACTGTTTATAATTTCTTATAACTGAATGTGATCAGTACTGGGAGTGTGGCTCAGCTGTAGAGTGCATGTTTAGCATGCATGCATGCATAAGGTCTGCAGTTCAGTCCCCAGAACTTAAAAAGAAAGTAGAGCAAAGGAAATAAATATGTCCAGATGATGACTGTTTTAGGAGGAGACAGATAAGGATGGAGCCAAAATATTTAAGAAAGCAAGCATGGTCAACTCAGGAGCTAGTTAGTAGGTATTATCATACTTTCCTGAATTTTGTGATGACTATAGAATTTAATAACTCATTTAATTTGTAATTCATTTAATTACCAACTCCATTGTATAAGTTCTAAGTAACTTTAAATGCTTATTTGCCTTTTGTTCAAAAGTTTGTTTGGTTTTCTTTTTTAAAAAGCACTCCTCACCAGGCGGTGGTGGCGCATGCCTTTAATCCCAGCACTCAGGAGGCAGAGCCAGGCGATCTCTGTGAGACCAGGCCAGCCTGGTCTCCAAAGCGAGTTCCAGGAAAGGCGCAAAACTACACAGAGAAATCCTGTCTCTAAAAAAAACCAAAAAAAAAAAAAAAAGCACTCCTCGGTTTCCGCAAGACCTAGCTCCTGTCATCTGTGGCTGGAGCCATTGTTGTTCTAGTGAATCATCAGAGGAAATGAACATGATTTGCAGATCATAATCAAGTATTCTAGGTTCATCCGGTATGAGCCATCTGAAGTCATTCATTCTTTTATTCCTTCTTTCATGAATCTTTCATTTCATCTATTCAACAAAGATATCTTGAACACTCAGTACAGGCTAGAATCAGAGAATACATTAATGAATAAGAAAGATTCCTCCTTTATATGTGTATGTATCCAAGTGTGTACCCACCCTGTGTGCACATGTGTATGGAGGTCGGCAGTTGACATCATTGCTCTTTATCTTATATTTTGAGACAAGGACTCTCACCAAACCCAGAAGTTGACAATTCAGATTAAATGGCTGGCCAGCAAGCCCCCAGTATCTCTCTATCTCTGGCTCCCCAGTGCTTGGGTCATAGGCATGTTCTAGGGCTCTAACTCATATCCTCATGTTAGCCTGACAAGCACTTGGCCAACTGAGCCATCTCCCCAGGCACTAGATCCCAATTCCTGTGCTTATATAATTACAGCACGACAAAAAAACAAAGAAATTCTCAAGAAAAGTAATCGTAGATTATATGTACTCAGGAGAATATATATCCATACTAAAACTGTAAATGAGCATTTATGCCAGATTTATTCATCATCATCCCAAACTGAAAACACTCCTACTGATCATGAACTAGAGGACAGATAAATAAACCATGGCACATCAATGCTATGAATACTACACAGCAAAATAGGAGTGGGTTACTTGCACATGCAATACAGTGTGTAAAAAGGAACCAGGCTGTATGCTACCATTCATGGGACACCCTGGAAAAGATCAAGGTTTCCAGGAGCTGAGGTGGAGGAAGGGATACACTCCACAGGGACCAGAAAGTATCTTTGGGGGGGGTTGATAGAAATGATATTTATTTGGACTGTGTTGGTGGAGGTGATGTGGTGAGGTTGGGGAGTGCCAAGGTTCATAGACGTGCCCCTCTAAGAACTTCCTATATACAACTTACATTCCAATAAACCTGAAGAAGAAATCAATTGGTTGATAGGATGGCCTTAGCCAGTCTTTTAGACTGAGTAGCCAAGAAAGGTCTCTTAGAGAAGGTGGCTAATGTGTAAAAGAAACCGCTTGGATGTCCCTCTTTGCTTTTGCTCAGAGGTGAAAAAGAGGAAAATTTCCATTTTCCATTTTATTCTGAAAGCGTGTGTTTTAATTAAGAGAGAATTTATGCAACCCCACACACCAGGAAGATTTATAAGTGCAAGAATGCAAATTTGGTCTATTTTTAAAGGAAGTTATTGACAGGCACAGTTCAAAAAAACCTCACCAGGGAGCCCTTTCGTGAGATGCTGTGTGTTTCATGATGAAGTTTGTGCTTTTTTTTTTTGCCTTCATGCATATTAAGTTGCCAGAAATGATACTTAATTAATTGCATAAAAGCCTGACACTTGAAAAGATAATGTGTGAGAGACAAGATGAAGGTTCTTGTTGCCCTGCTCTCTCCTCTTACACCTCATTTCAGTTGGGAGAGAGCCTGGCTGGGAAAGCCCGCTTCTGCAGCCCCTGGCCTCTGCTCATTCTGGAACCTGCTGGCTGCAGTGCTGGTTCTCCATGGCTGTGGGCAGACACAAGTTATACTTCCTTCCAGACGGGCAGCATGTGCCTCTGAAAAGCCAAACTATACAGAACTTAGAACTGGCAGCCCACCCAACCTCCTCTAACTGAGGGACTTTTTTGGAAGGATGCTTTATAAGACACTAAATTGAGTCTTTTGTGAGAAAAAGATCAATCTCTTCAGAATCCAGAAAGCTAGGCATAATAGCTTGGAGACCCGTTGAAGTGACCAGGGAGAAGAGCCCCTTCTGCCTTGGATCACTCAGCACCATCTTTTAGAACAGCCCAATGTTGAGCCTGTAGCTCCCAATGTCAGGAGAAGGGAAATGGAATCAGACTGTATTTTGAGTGTTGCTAAAGAAAGTGTCAAGTTTTGCTAAAGAATTTGTGGCTTGTGGTTTCACTTTCCTCCAAGTTTGTCGTGAAGGTTAAATCAGCACGTGGTTTTGGTTTCTTTGTCAAACAAGGGTAAATTCCTGCTTCTACTCCTAGTTGCTTGATTGGATTATGTGCTCACTGCTCAAATATCAACCAAACTGTAGTTCCTCAACTCTTATAAGTAGAATGGACCCTGGGTGTTATGGACTTTATGGAGCTTCCCAGTGCTGCGAAAGCAGAGAGACAGGTAGATCCCTGGGGCATGTTGGCCAAGCAGCCTAGCTTACTTGGTGAATTCTAAGCCAGTGAGAAACTCTGGCTCAAAAAGGAAAAGATGGACAGCTCCTGAGGAATGACACCAGAGGCTAGCCATTGGCCTCCACACACACATGCATGTGCCCACAATGCTCTCCTCTCCCCCCCACCCCTAGCAAAATAATCTAGTTCAACTCTGCCATTTTACTATGTCGTTTTACAGGTAATTAAACCAAAGCCATAGAGTTAGTTAAATAACTTGGCCCAACCACCCCATATGGATAGTAGTAGCAGATAAATGTCAAAAATGCAGACCTGTTGATGCCCACCCAAGCCTGTGCCATGGGATGAGGAGTGGAACCATATACTCATGAAAGGAGAAGAGTGGATTCAATAAGAATGGGACCATGTAGTACCACGTATGAGGACATTACTGAATGTGTGAAGCCAAAGAGTACAAATGGAGAGAGAAGACAGGGACTAAAATTGAAGGGGCTTGAATGTGAACTTCTTCTCAGTACTGTTCTGAGTTCCACTCACATACTGGAAACATTGTTTCAGCAGCTTTGGGTGGGGCCTAGGCTTCCATAGGTGTGTGTGTGTGTGTGTGTGTGTGTGTGTGTGTGTGTAATTTTTATTAAAAATTTTCTTTCCTTTTACATACCAACCCATTCCCCCTCCCTCCTCTTCTCCTGCTCCCCCTCCACCTACCTCTATCCCATCCCTATCCCCTCCTCATAGAGGGTAAAGCCTCCCTTGGGTAGTCAATACAGGCTGTTATATCATGTTGGGGATAGACTTAGCCTTTCCCTCATGCATCAAGGCTGAGTAAGGCATTGCACCATAGGTAATGGAGTCTAAATAGCCATTTAGTGTACCCAGGGTAAGTCCTGGTCCCATTGCCAGGAGACCCACAAACACATCAAGCCACACAACTTTCACCCACATTCAGAGGGCCTAGTTCAGCCCCATGAAGGCTTCCCAGCTGTCAGTCCAGAGTCCATAAGCTCCCATTAGCTTGGGTCAGTTATTCCTGTGGTTTCTCCCATCATGATTCTGACCCCCCTTGCTCTTAGAATCCTTCCTTCCTCTCTTCAACTGAACTCCAGGATCTTGGCCAAGTGCTTGGCTGTGGGTCTCTATGTCTGCTTCCATCAGTCACTGGATATAGGTTCTATGATGACAATTAGGGTAGACACCAATCTTAGTGCAAGGGAAGGCTAAGGCTAGTTCAAGAACCCTCTCCACAATTGCTATGAGTCTTAGCTGGGGACAATCTTGTGAGTTCCTGGGGTTTTCCCTAGCTGCAGATTTCTCCCCATCCCCCTAATGGTACACTCTGTCAAGGTATCTCTTTTATTGCTCTACATAGGGTTTCAAAGCCCCCTTTTGGCTATGATGGTCATCAACATTGGAGAGTTTCATTAGCCTTTTACCAAGCTATCAAATATGGGGGCTCACTTGGAGACTGCCAATATTTACTGAATATAAGCATTTATATTAATATAACTTAGCATTTCAGACATGGACATATGCTTAAAAGAAACAAATTCTTATGCCAATCAAGAGATACAAAGCCCTACCTCTAAGCAAGAAGCTATCTGCAGTTGATAGCTGTTGAGAGAGGAAGAATCCATTTTCTTTAACAGAGTGACACTGGGTATATCAATCACACTCGAGGGCAGGGCCCATGCTCGGAAACAGTTGGCCAACACAAAATGGACCTCGTGCTTGTTTATTTGTTCATTTGTATGTGTGCTTTTGCTATTTGGTTTGTTCTATTTTTAAAGAGAAGAACATGAAGTTGGGTGGGCAGGGAGGTGTTAGGACCTGGGAGGAGTTGGGGAAGGGCATGTAATATGATCAAAATATATTGTATGAAATTCTCAAAAAAAGTAGAATACCCAGAAAAGGTTATCAGCCCCAAATAAGAAATACATCAGTGTTCATCAGGATAACTGAAGTTTTCTTTCAATGGGACCCTGCACACAGTCAAAAAACAAAAACAAAAAAAACAAAACAAAACAAAACAAAACAAAAAACACTGCTAAACACTTCAACATGGATGAATAACACACAACTATGCCAAGCATAATTTCTTTTTAGGCAGACAATCTGTATGGTTCCATATGAATGCAGTAAGTAATACTGGGTGAATGAAATCAAAGTAATAATTGCCTCTCTATAGGAATATTAACTAGAAATGGGCAAGGTACTGAAAATCCTTAATATCTCAACTGGGTAGTGACTACACAGTTACATAGACATCATGTAAAATATTGAGCTGTTAACATACTCTCTTTACTGTGTACATAGATGACACATTGAAAAGTATAGAAATCACATTTACATTGCCAAGCCCATAATGTTGCTATTAGAATCTCGTTGCTTTCAAACATAAGATAAATAGAAATGTACAGTCTTGTGTTACCAAACTGGCAGGCCACCTATTCTTGTTGAAGTCAGTGTGGTGCGGCACCTGTATGTAATTCCAGCGACCCATCAGCCTTTGCAAGGCACAGCCGAATACAAAAAAATTAGTGAGGACAGACTGCAGCTGCGGTGGTATTCAACTCAGCTTTGCACAGAGCTTTTCCTGACTGCTGATGGTGAGTTCAGTCTGCGCTGAAACTCCAGGAAGAGGGTCCCTGCAGCTGCAGTTTTCCATTCCATACCCTCCCTTTTCACTCTGTTTGCCTCCCCGAAGAGACAGTAAACACCATCTGGACCACTGCATTCACCAGCCCGGAAACCCAAATCTCTTCTTCCCATCAAGAAAATTATGCTCAGCCTGACGTGCCCTCCACCAGTGGGAACCAGCCATGGAGCTTCTGCCAGCTCCAAAGTTTGCTGGCCCTGAATAAACACAGAAAAGTATCTGTGGTCATTAGTACCTGGAGGGCAAAAAGGCAGGGTGCAAGCAAGATGAGAGTGAGTGGAGAAACTCTGTCCAGTCCACACTATAACCTCATTTCTGGGTCATTACTTTTCAGTCTCTGAGAATATCATCTGTGCTGAGCAGTGTAGTTTAAGTAGCTTAGGAGAAACACATGGCCACAAATACTGATAACGCTATCGTTATTTGTCCATTACTTACCAAGGCCAGCTCACCTGAGGACGGTTTGTTCCTTTAGAAAAAGACTCCAGCACCAGATGTATTAAGATGTAGGCCACATTCTTCAGATTCTAAACTTTTAAGAACTGTGCCTATGCTCTTTCCAGTATGCACTCTGGTCCTATGTATCTTTAACATACACCATAGAGTTGACCTAAGATAACTTATAATCTCTGGTCCACTGGACCTGTTTTTTTTTTTTAATTTAGCCATTTAGCATATGCTGTATCTGATAGTCTAATCATTTCTGTGTCCAATCTTCAGAACCTAAGATATGGTCAGCAATGTGTGTGAATATCCTACAAATATTTCTTTACTTGCTTTTTCAAACATGGGTTTTACTTTTTAACACAGTAGATAGTTGATAAACGCATGAGACCATGTTTTAAGATTGTATATATATATATATATATATATATATATATATATATATATATATATATATGAAGTTCACAAAGATGTGCATTTTCCAGAATAAAAGTGGATACCTACCCCCTACCAAACTCGAACATAGAAGGACATTAATAAAGCTATGACAATTAGAAGTCAACCTTGAACAACATTTTCTTAGCCAGGCCAACGAGAGCAATTGTGTTTAAGTTCATTGAAGGAAAACTTACAAAAATCAACACACAATTGTTTTGTACAGTCACACTCAAATATCAGCTGTAAGAAAAGTTAACACTGTCCAAGGAAGATAAAGTTCCAGAAATGGAGCCTATTTTTTCTTTCTCAAAGGTTTTACAGAGGGGCAGTGGGAAGTTCTCTGTTTTCTGAAAGGGTCTGACTTGCTTCTGAGAAATATTAGCCTGAGGTTGAAACTATGGGGCATGATTGTCCTTTTCACTGCTCAATTAATTTTTTAGGGAGGGAGAAGACAGGCTAGGCAATGATTTTCCTTGGTCTCAGACTTAGAGATTTAATTCTCATTTGTCTCCTCCTGTCTCCACCATTCACTCATTTTTCTTTTCTTAAACTAATATGCCAAACTCCAGAAGTAATTTCCAGAACAAAACCATGCCTGGAAGGGAGTTTGAATTTGAGTAAAACTTCCCTTTCATGAAAACAGCTCTCCTGTGTCGTTCACTGAGTAGTCCACCACCCCAAGAGAGGATATGAACTTCCAGTCAGTACTTACCTGTCTGCAGACAATGCTGTAAGTGTGAAGACAGACACCCCCACTGAGGTAAGCTGTATGAAGGGGATCAGTTTGCAGCCAATCCTGCCAAACAGCCATCTGTCAGCCAGGTACTTGCTGGCATCCACAGGGGCACAGGTTACCAGTAGCAGCAGGTCTCCCAAAGCCAGACTAGAGATGAACAGGTTTGGCACATTTCGCATGGACTTGACTGTGCAGAAGATCTTGATCAGGGTGATGTTACCAATGAGGCCTATCACGATGATAACTCCATAAACTGCAGGGATGACGTAAATGATTCCTGGGTAGAACCAGTTATCCATCTTGGGGGGATTCAGACTTTGATTGACAGTGTTGTTGCAGTCCAGGAAAGGGTCCACTTCCAGGTTTAGGTGGGAACAATTATTTAGAGCCATCTCAAGACTTCTCTCTAGAAAAGTGCCTTTAAGATGCTGCTTCTTAACTTCTGGTTTTGCAGTTAGGTGATAAAGGTAAGATCTGTGCTAGCCTCTTGATCTCCTTTAATAAAAACACTCTGAATGCACACACACTGGTATACCAAACTGTAGCTCAGTACATCGATGTTGATTCTGCCCTAGCCTCCACACCACCAGTGAGTGATACATCTATCTGTAAATGCCCTAAGTTAACAAGCAACAGAAACTCAGCCCGAAGAAAAGCTTAGGATTAAGCCCACTCTGTCCCAGTTCTTCCTACCTCCATTCTAGTCTGAGTTCCTCTGGCTGCAGTTTGCTAAGAACTTTTGGATTGCTATTTTCACACAGCATTTCCCGTCTTTCCTGATATGTAGAACCTGAAGGTTTAAAGTGGGTAGAAAAAACTGCACCAAGAAAGCCTCCAATCCTATAGGCAGGATGCTTTGCACGTCACTGGCTTTCCCAGCAAACGGCAGCTCTCCTGAGCTGAGGCTTTGAAGAGGAGCCAGGACCACGTATAGACAGCGAATGCCAGCCCCCTGCTGGACACTTCAATCACTGCCCAGCTGCCCGCTTTCTCCAAATGAGAATCAGCCAGCAGATTGCAACTCCTGTGGCTTAACAGATACCTTGCCTTTTCATTTAAGCCAGCAGCACCCATAGTCGGTATTTAATAAACGCTGCTCTCTGCAAAGACTAGGGCTATCTCTGATACTATCTCCATGAGTTCCTATGTGACTCATGACCCTCCCCATTTCTAATCTTTACAAATGCATTAGCATGATACATCTGGGTCTGTGTGTGAGCTGTCCTACTTAGTCCCTTTGGAATAGGGACTGTTACTGAGAATTGCATGCACAGGACTCACACCTAAAACCTCCAGCAATAGACTTTAGGAAAACCAGAAGCACAATACACATGTGCTCTTTCCTGAGAATTTCCCAAGCCCCTGTGTTCCTTACCTATGGAGCCAGCTGCGTGCTTAACATTCAAAGATCAATAATCCTTTCCAGAAAAAAAAAATATGCCCTTTTTCTTCTGATCTAAAAATCATATGAACTGGCTTTTTAGTGTAGCTTTTGCATTATTTGGCAAGCTTTCAATTTCCTCTGAACTATACAACAGTTGTGGATTCTCCCAAGAAATGAGGGGGGAGGGAGAAACTGGTGAAAGAAATAAGTTATGGTCGAAGGAATGCTGAGAAAGACTCTATTAAAAATACTCTCAGAATCAGGCTTGACCTTTAGCTGGCGCTAGTAAATACATTATAAGGCTGTACCTTCAAGCTGTCTGTGAAGCTGGCCCTTCCTGTAAGTTAGCTAATAACAGAGAGTGCTAGCAAAAGGCTCATTTTTCAGGACCCATAAGGAATAAAGAAACAAGTGCTTGTTACTATGTTAGGGCCCATCAAGAAAGCTTCCAAGTGTGTTGTCATGGACACTTGCGGCATTTGATACCCAGGTGGCTGCTGTACTCTTTTTGTAATATGAAAAGGATCCTTGCAGGCAGTGTGCAGAAGACTGATACTACATGCTTGTAGGTAGAAGGGTTCTTAGTAGAGTCCAGCCTCGACAGTAATGAGTCAATAACCATGAGCCTAGTGGTGTCAATCAGTTGCTAGCAGTACAACTTACTGATGCAAGACATGAGCTTCAGTCCTGACTGACCCTCTCATTTATTACCTTGGCACATTGCCTGGGCAAATTACTTACATGTCTTCAGGTTCAAGTTCGTTATCTGTGGAGTGGGGATAATTTATGAAGGTTAATAAAAACAATCCCTGGTAAGACCAAATAGTATTTATTCCATTTGATTAATTTTAGCTACTTATCACTATTGCCATAATTACCATTTGGGAATTGAAGGGAAAAGATTTGTTTTTGCTCAGAAGACTGATTGATCTCAAATCTATAGACAAGAGTTCCACTCACACCAGTGAATCACCAACTCCTCTATTTCCATGAGGGAAATTTATAGCTTCCAGGTACTACACATGTAAGAGGCTAGACAGTGGTGCTGAGCAAGGGGACCACTTTTTAGACACTACTGCCTTTCTAGAATGAAGCAACCACCCTTTCTTCAGAAAATGTGATATTTGATGCTGAAGGTTTGCTAAGTATATGCTAGAGCTTTCTGAACAGATACAAAGCAGCATTGATTAGTGGCACAAAGGATGGATGGCACTGAGCAAGAGAACCACTATAAGCCCCTTTATAAAGGTCACCCAAATTAGAAGAGACCAGGCAAGGGACGTGCGGCATGAGACACAGCTGGAGGCAAGTTGGTGAGACAGTGTCGAATCCAATATCTAATGCTGTTGCTATGAAGTTCTGCCTAGAGAGTTTGGGTGCACAAAGTGGGACTTGAGGGCATTATTTCTTGTTATTCGTCAGATGCCTCCATGTGCTGAGTCAGTCTGACTTCTGAAATCCACTCTTAGGCTATTAGTGTTTCTTCCCATGTAAGTGGATGTGGGCAAGTGTTGATTTCTCAAAGCTGCAGTTAACATTATGCCTTCTATATACAGCAGAGCAGTAAAGACTGTTCCAAAGGTATTTTAAGAGTGAAGTGTATTGAGGATTGATATCTACTATTTTTTAGGTTTGGGGATGTTTTAAAAAGGCTAACCATGGAACTCTGAAGCCATTTCAACTAATTATCTATAAGGACTCTGTCCATCTCTAGTGTTGTGTCTTCTTCCAGGCAAATACTGAACACATTCAGACCTTTGCTTAGCTTGTTGTTTAGTGACGAATACGAGATGCTTGTGACTTAGGAGAATGACATGGAACAAATATAAAACAGAGTCCCTGGCCTTGAGGAAGCCAGTGTCTCAATAGGATTGGAATGTGACAAATGTCTTTTCCTGTGTGTTGACGGAAGGATGTCACTTGTGCTTCCATTGTGGTCAACAGAATCACATTTTCTACTCTTCCAAAAGAGCTGCTCTTCTGGGGAACTTTAATATGAGAGGGGCAAAGATTTGTTAAAATTGAAGAGGGTAGCTGGATTCTATAGAATCAAAGAGAAGAGAGAAAGTTTCTTCCAATGGTATGTCCTGGTATTGTATTTTCCACCAACTAAAATTCTTGATAAGGCAACTATATATATACACACAACTAAGGCAAATTAGTTACAGTGTGAGTGTGCCCAGAACAGAGAAGGGGGAGTGCAAAATAAAATAAAGGATATTAGAGCTGTTGGGGGAAGACTTTTCATTTAAGATTTCAGGCTGGATATTAGCCTATAAGATGAAAGTCTTAAAAAAAAAAATAAGTGGGCCTGGGAAAATGGCTCAGTAGTTCAGACTGTATACTATTCTTTCCAAGGACCTGATTTCAGGTCCAAGCACTCACATCACATAAATTCCAGCTCTAAGGAGGTTCTGTGCATTTAGCCTCTGCAAGAACCCACACCAACATGCATGTACCCCCATACAGATACACATACATACATAATTAACAAAAAAATTAATCAGTAACATTGTCAACTTCTGAGCCCTACCCTATTTGTACTCATTTTAAATCTTCAATGCCAGAGCCCAACAATCACTATTTTTCATTTAAATGTGCAGGCAAGTACAGATCTTTGCTGTATTGGGGGCTAATGAGACAAAGAGCCTTAGAGATCATGTCATCATGACAGTACTTATTGTGTCCCTTCTGCTGATGGAGTAAGAAAGGGAACATATTTAAGAGTTTACATTGTTGCTATGGGTTCTTGCTACCCAAGAGTAAAGCCTTACGCCTGCAGCATGGGCATGACCTCAGGGCTAGGGGCATGGCTCAAATGGTTGAGGCGTTTGCTTAGGCCTAGCAACCTAACTTCAATCCCTGAACCCCACAAGGTGGCAGGAGAGAACTGACTCCAGAGAGTTGTCCTCTGACCTCCATACTGTGTGGCACATTAATGCCTATACATGCTCACATAAATAAAAAAATACAGTTGTAGAACTGTGGAATCCTAGGAACTACCCCCAGCCCTCCTAATGAGCTACATTTAAAAGAAATAATCTTCACGGTAACACGATGCATGTTAAAGACTATGGAACATTGATGTAGCACCAGGAATATCTGGGAACGATGGTTAAGAAACCAGGATAGGAACAGATAATGGGCATGAGGCTGGAGGCTAAGTGAGTGAAGGTGTGAATAAATGTGATCCCTATTTTAAAAAAGTCATTCCCCCTAATACTTCAATCCTTCATAGGCATAGGCATCAATTACCCAAAGGTCACATTCCAATTAATAATCATTTTATCCTTTCATGCCTTATTAGTCCTCTAACATCTCCTTATCATATCATGAATTAAAAGTTTCTCCTACTTGCCAATGACGTTTGTTTCTTCCAGTACATTTTACACATCAGTATCCTTATCAAATGATTTTATTTGTCTCCTTAAAAGTATTATGATAAATAATTTCCTTATATAACAAAGTTTGTATTATTAGTCACATAAACATAGTGCAATCACAGAAAAAAATCCATCCATAAAAGATGGGAAATAGCTAATTTTGTGGAAATTTAGTTCAAGAGATGGTAATGGAGATTACTTTAAATATTACAAGGAAAATTTGGCAATATTCTTAGGAAAACAAACCACTGTTTATTGAGTATTGTTCTGCATCATTGAATGCTCACAGCCCACCTTGCTTTCTCCTGTTCCCTATTCTTTCCTGAGGCAGGTTATAGAAATTGGAATTACTCTCCCCCAGGCAGATCACATCTTCCCAAGGCAGCCCAAAATCCTAAAATATGGTTCTGGTCCTCCTCCCATATTTAACCATATGACCTTGCCGTCAAGAAATTCTCTGAACTACCTTGTCAGGCACTAGATCATAAGACTCTCATTCCAGAGAGACACTGCCCAGAGCCTATGAAGAAGGGATTATCCCAAAGAAAGGCCAAGAAGAATGTGAACAGATCGGCTTTGCTGAGCTTCCTCTCAACCAGTTACTAGTAAGTATAATCACATGTCTACATAACTGTCTTTTTCAGAGGGTATGAAACTTAAGCACAACAATAATTTTCTCTGGGTTATTTCTAAAGTGTACTTTGCCACTAAAACTTTGAATAAATTAATATTATGGTTTGTTCTTATCAATCTATCTTCTTTTATGGGAGTGTCAACTATGGCTCAAGATGGCATAACATAACAGTAATTACATTGTTTCTGAATTAAACCTATGGATTCAGTTTTTGTGCTTTGCATTTTAGGGAATTGGGGAATAGAGAAAAGAGAGGGAGGTCCACAAAAGGAGTGGAAAACAAGAAGGACTTGAAAACTCACCAGGATCAAGTTTATCCACAGGATTAACCTTATCCACAGCAGAACTAATGAGTCTCCTCTCTCTCACTCTTTCTCCCCACAGGAAGACCTGCTGACTATTGATCATTCTTTGCAAGTCATTCATCTCTTAAGACTAGGTGTCTAGGGAAAGCAAAGAACAGGGCCGGATGTTCACAGTTGTAACTTTATCACATAGTCTTTAGAAGTCAGGCTCTTGCTTTCCTTTCTTGGTACATGGCTTCAAATTTCTTTGTGCCTCTGACTCCTCACCCATGAAATGAACACAGAAATAATATCTGTGCTATTGTATGCTTATAAAAATTGAGTCGGAGTCAATAGTTGTCAGTAGTGGTTAAGTGATGGTGGTGGTGATGGTGATGTGATGGTGGTAGTGCTGATAGTGATGCTATAGGACAATTTTTCCCAGAGGACTCCTTTGGGAGCTTTGGAGACTAGTGATATTTGAACATGGAGTAAAACAATAAGAGATTTGCTGGCTAAAGGAGAAGGCAAAAGATCCTTAGGACACTGCAAGAAGCACTGAGAAAACTTACAAGGCACTTCTGAAAGAGCCTAAAAAAAATCCCTCAACCATCTCATCAACAAACGAACAAAACACACATTTCCATGTAGTTAAATGTGCTGTATTTTAATTATTGTAACAATTTGGGGCCAGAGAGATGGCTCAACAGTTAAGAGTACTTGTTGTACTTTCAGAGCATCTAAATTTGGTTCTCAGCACCCATGTCAGGAAGGTCACAGCTGCCTATAACTCCAGCTCCAGAGGATCAGATGCCTCTAGCCTATAGGCACCTGCACTCACACACACACACACACACACACACACACACACACACACACACAGAGCACTAAAAATAAAATGTTTTCTAAATAATTCATTTTTAAAAAGTAATTACTATTTATTTATTATTTGTGTGTGCATATGTGTGTATTGTGTGTTTGCTTGTATGAGTTTATCTGCACCTTGTTGCATACAGTGTCTGAGGGGGTCAGAAAAGGGCACTTACTAGGTTCTAGTACTGTTTAGTCTCTGTAAGAATTTCTTAATGTTAATTTGAGACTTACTTTCATGAAGGAGACTGTTAAAATATTCAAAATTGTATGTCAATACTAAAAGAATTCATACATGTCAGACAAAAGAAAGGAGTAAAGCTATTGTTCAAATGATTGGTCTCTAAATTTGATTGTTTTCTTCTATGTTCAATGTTAGAAACATCAAAAATGTTTATCTGAGGAGAGATAAATGCATGTTATTTAAGCATCAGCTCCTAAATTCAGCTCCCCAGCACTCACACAACTGTGGTGGGGGAAGCATACATGTCTGTAATCCTAATGCTGGAGAGGCAGAGATATGAGGATCCCAGAGGCCAGGGAGTCTAACAAGCATATGTCACACACACACACACACACACACACACACACACACACACACACACGCAATTCCTGTCCCAAAGAATTACTTGAGAGAGACCTTGCACCAGTAATAAATACCTGTAAGAAGTAAGAGGGGAATATGAAGCAGAATGGACTGTGGAGAGAGCTTGGGACCATAAAGCAGTTTGGACAGACTCCCCCCAAGCCAATGGGAGCTCTGTCACAAATACTGACCAGGTTTTGGTATGCCTGCCATGTTGAGTCTTTGACTGATAGCTTCCTAGAAGAAGTAAGACCCCTCCTACTAGAAAGCAGAGGTGGATCTTGAAAGCACTTAACAGCTGCAGAGACTCAACTGGACAACACATTTTTGTCTTGACGTACAATCTGAGTGGTACATCTTTGATGGTGTCAAGTTTCCTCTAATGACTCCAAAGAGAGCATCCCAGGGCAGGTGGTGGCGCACACCTTTAATCCCAGCACTCAGGAAGCAAAAGCAGGCGGATTTCTGTGAGTTCGAGGCCAGCCTGGTCTACAGAGCAAGTTCCAGGACAGCCAAGACTATAAAGAGACAGCCAAGAGAAATTCTGTCTCAACAAAACAGAACAAAACAAAATAAAACGGCATCATGATGGGAGGTGGAAGAAGAAACACAAAACTCTCATTTTTAAAAATCTAAACAACATTCATTTATTGTGATGGTCTCCTAATCTCTCTAGTTTTCTCAGTTGTGAAGGAGTTAGGGGCTATTTGAAAATATCTGATTCTGGCTGTAAGAATTCTTAAGCTGAAGTCTATGGAACGAGAATAATTATTAAGAACACAATGTGGAGGTTTCAGACTTGGATTTCAAGAGGACATGCTGCTATTGGCTTTGTGTGGTGTGCTGTGAGCCCTGCTGCAGGGAATTGAGCAGAGAGCGTGGCTGACCTAAGAAACCATGACAGGTGAGATCCAGGACAGGCACCAAAACTACACAGAGAAATCCTGTTTCAAAAAACAAAAAAAAGGTCTGCCCTGGAACTCCCATCTGGACCAGAGGTGAGTGCCTGGGTTATAGTCAGAGAGGCAACTGCGCCTGGGTCCCACCACTGGACACAGGCCACCCCGGGAGGACCTAACCAACTTGACCCCAGTTTCCTGCCAATTGACAGGCCCTGCGGGAAGGCTCCCCTTTTCCAAGACTGCAGGCAGACACTGCAGTCTCCACACCCTGCCCCCACACCCATTTGCGTGAGACCCCAGCCACTTCCTGAGACTCAGAGACCAGCCCCCAGGTTCCCTCTGCCCCTGAACTCCCACCTGGACCAGAGACCCCAGCCACTTCCTGAGACTCAGAGACCAACCCCCAGCTCCCGTCTGCCCCAGAACTCCCATCTGGACCAGCGAGACCAGAGGAACTCCCATCTGGACAAGAGGAGCTCCCATCTGGACAAAATAAGGAGACCCCAGGGAATTCCCAAGACTCAGAGTCCAGCCTCCCAGCTCCTATCCGGCCAGCACTCTCATCCAGACCTGTGCTCCCATCTGGCCCAGAGCTTCCATCTGGACCAGAGAGAGGCTCCCTAAACCTGTCAACTCTCTCTGGACCAAGTACACTGATAAGACCAAGAACGAACCTAAGAGGAGATGGGCAGACATCAAGGCAGAAGTACATACAACAAAATAAAGAGCAATACAACATCACCAGAACCTAGACCTTCACCAACAGGTAGACCTGAACATCATGGAATGGAAGACAAAGAAGAAAACAACCTTATAAGTAACATCATGAAGAGGCTAGACCCTTATATAGAAGAAATCAAAAATAAAGCAGAGGAACAGACAAACAAAAAATGGGAAGAACGCTATAAAAAACTAGAGGAAAGGACAATTAAAGCAGAAGAAAACAATAAATCCTTGAATGAAAATCATGAAAAAGCAAGGAAGACAATCCAAGATCTGAAGAGAGAAATAGAAAAAATGAAGAAGACACTAGCAGAAGGAATGTTGGAAATAGAAAATCTGAGTAAACAAACAGGAACTTCAGAGGCAAGTATAACCAACAGAATGCAAGAGATGGAAAAGAGGATCTCTGGTGTTGAAGATACGGTAGAAGAAATAGATTCATCAGTCAAAGAAAACTCTAAAACCAACAAAGTCATGACCCAAAATGTCCAAGACATTTGGGACACCATGAAAAGACCAAACCTACAAATAATAGGGATAGAGGAAGGAAAAGAATACCAACTCAAAGGCACAGAAAATATATTTAACAAGATCATAGAAGAAAACTTTCCCAACTTAAAGAAGGAAATGCCTATGAAGATACAAAAGCCTATAGCATACCAAACAGACTAGACCCCCCAAAAAAGTCCCCTCGCCACATAATAATTAACAGCTCTAACA